>NW_024738422.1:0-29340 GCF_018991925.1 Homarus americanus
GATCGAGTATAACAAAGTCCCTGGTGGAGTATAACAAAGTCCCCTGGTCGAGTATAACAAAGTTTTCTAATCTAGTATAAGAAAGGCCCCTGGTCGAGGATAACAAAGTCCTCTGATCAAGTATAACAAAGTCCCCTAATCAAGTATAACAAAGTCCCCTGGTCGTATATAACAAAGTCACCTGATCGAGTATAACAAAAGGCCCCTCATTGAGTATAACAAAGTCCCTTGGTCAAGTATAAAAAGTCCCCTGCTCGAGTATAACAAAGTCCCTTGATCACGTATAACATAGCCCCTGGTCGAGTATAACAAAGTCCTCTGGTCGAGTATAAAAAAGTCCCCTGTTCGAGTATAATAAAGCCCCCTGCTCGAGTATAAATAGGTCACCTGATCGAGTATAACAAAGGCCTCTGGTCGAGTATAACAAAGTCCCCTGGTCGAGTATAACAAATTCACCTGTTCGAGTCTAACATTAAGTCCCCTTATCGAGTATAACAAATTCCCCTTATCGAGTATAACAAAGTCCCCTGGGCGAGTATAACAAAGGCCCCTAATCGAGTATACCAAAGTCCCCTAATTGAGTATAACAAAGGCCCTGATGGAGTATAACAAAGTACTCTGGTTGAGTATAACAAAGTCCCCTGATCGAGTATAACATATCCCCTGATCGAGTATAACAAAGTCTTCTGGTCGAGTATAAAAAAGTCCCCTGATTGCGTATAACAAAATCCCCTGGTCGTGTATAACAAAGTCCCTTGATCGAGTATAACAAAGGCCCCTCATTGAGTATAACAAAGTCCATTGGTCAAGTATAAAAAAGTCCCATGGTCGAGTATAACAAAGTCCCCTGATCGTGTATAACAAAGTCCCCTGGTCAAGTATGGCATATCCCCTGATCGAATATAACAAAGTCCCTGGTGGAGTATAACAAAGTCCCCTGGTCGAGTATAACAAAGTTTTCTAATCGAGTATAACAAAGGCTCCTCGTCGAGCAAAACAAAGTCCTCTGATCAAGTATAACAAAGTCCTTTGATCGAGTATAAAAAAGTCCCCTAATCAAGTAAAAAAAAGTCACCTGATTGAGTATAACAAAGTCCTCTGATCGAGTATAACATATCCCCTGATCGAGTATAACAAAGTTCTCTGGTCGAGTATAACAAAGTCCCCTGATCGAGTATAACAAAGTCCCCTTGTCGAGTATAGCAAATCCCCTGATCGAGTATAACAAAGGCCCCTCATCGAGTATAAGATTGGTCATATATAGGAAAGTCCACTGATCGAGTATGACAAAGTCCCCTAATCAAATTCAAAAAAGTCCCCTGGTCGCGTATAACAAAGTCCCCTGATCGAGTATAACAAAGTCCCCTGGACGAGTATAACATATCCCCTGATCAAGTATAACAAAGTCTTCTGGTCGAGTATAAAAAAGTCCCCTGATTGCATATAACAAAGTCCCCTGGTCGTGTATAACAAAGTCCCCTGATCGAGTATAACAAAGGCCCCTCATTGAGTATAACAAAGTCCATTGGCCAAGTATAAAGACGCCCCTGGTCGAGTATAACAAAGTCCCCTGATCGCGTATAACAAAGTCCCCTGGTCAAGTATAGCATATCCCCTGATCGAATATAACAAAGTCCCTGGTGGAGTATAACAAAGTCCCCTGATCGAATATAACAAATTCTCCTGGTCGAGTATAACAAAGTTTTCTTATCGAGTATAACAAAGGCCCCTCGTCGAGTATATCAAAGTCCTCTGTTTGAATATAACAAAGTCCCCTGATCGAGTATAACATATCTCCTGACCGAGTATAATAAAGTCCTCTGGTCGAGTATAACAAAGTCCCCTCATCGAGTATAACAAAGTACCCTTGTCGAGTATAAGAATGTCCCCTGATCGACTATAACAAAGGCCCCTCATCGAGTATAGCAAAGTCCATTGGTCAAATATAGGAAAGTCCACTCATCGAGTATAACAAAGTACCCCGATCGAGTATAACAATGGCCTCTGGTCAAGTATGACAAAGTCCCCTGATCAAGTATAAAAAAGTCCCCTGGTCGAGTATAACAAAGTCCCCTAATCGAGTATAACAAAGTCCCCTGGTCGACTATAGCAAAGTCCCCTGATCGAGTTTAACAAGCCCCCTCATCGAGTATAAAAGAGGCCCCTAATCGAGTATAACAAAGTCCCCTGGTTGAGTATAACAAAGTCCCCTGATCAAGTATAACATATCCCCGGATTGAGTATAACAAAGTCCTCTTGTCGAGTATAAAAAAGTCCCCTGATCGAGTATAACAAAGTCCCCTGGTCGAGTATAACAAAGTTTTCTAATCGAGTATAACATGTCCTCTGGTCGAGTATAACAAAGTCCCCTCGTCGAGTATATCAAAGTCCTCTGTTTGAATATAACAAAGTCCCCTAATCGTGTATAACATATCTCCTGATCGAGTATAATAAAGTCCTCTGGTCGAGTATAACAAAGTCCCCTCATCGAGTATAACAAAGTACCCTTGTCGAGTATAAGAATGTCCCCTGATCGACTATAACAAAGGCCCCTCATCGAGTATAGCAAAGTCCATTGGTCAAATATAGGAAAGTCCACTCATCGAGTAAAACAAAGTCCCCCGATCGAGTATAACAATGGACTCTGGTCAAGTATGACAAAGTCCCCTGATCAAGTATAAAATGTCCCCTGGTCGAGTATAACAAAGTCCCCTAATCGAGTATAACAAAGTCCCCTGGTCGACTATAGCAAAGTCCCCTGGTCGAGTATAACAAAGTCCCCTGGTTGAGTATAACAAAGTCCCTGATCAAGTATAACATATCCCATGATTGAGTATAACAAAGTCCTCTGGTCGAGCATAAAAAAGTACCCTGATCGAGTATAACAATGTCCCCTGGTGGAGTATAACAAAGTCCCCTCATCGAGTATAACAAAGGCCCCTCATCGAGTATAACAAAGTCCATTGGTCATGTATAAAAAAGTTCCCTGATCGAGTATAACAAAGTCCCCTGGTCGAGGATAGCAAAGTCCCCTGATCGAGTATAAAAAAGCCTCATGATCGATTATAACAAAGTCCCCTAATCGGGTATAACAAAGCCCCCTGCTCGAGTATAACAAAGTCCCCTGGTCGAGTATAGCAAAGTCCCCTGATCGAGGTTAACAAAGCCTCCTGATCTAGTATAACAAAGTCCCCTGATCGAGGATAACAAAGTCCCTTGATCTAGTATAACAAAGGCCCCTGACCGAGTATAACAAAGTCCCCTCATCGAGTATAAGAAAGTCTCCTGATCGAGTATAACAAAGCCGCCTAATAGAGTATAACAAAGTCCCCTGGTCGAGTATAACAAAGTCCCCTTATCGAGTAAAACAAAGTCCCGTAATCGAGTATAACAAAGGCCCCTGGTCGAGTATACCAAAGTCCCCTGATCGAGTGTAACAAAAGACCCCTAATCGAGTATAACAAAGTCCCCTAATCGAGAATAAAAATGTCCCCTGGTCCAGCGTAACAAAGTCCCCTGATCGAGTATAAATAAGTCCCCTGGCCCAGTATAACAAAGTCCCTAGATCGAGCATACCAAAGTCCCCTGATCGATTATATCAAAGTCCCCCGGTCGAGTATAACAAAGGGCCCTGATCGAGTAGGACAAAGACCTCTGATCGAGTATAACAGAGCTCCCTGGATGAGTATAACAAAGTCCCCAGATCGAGCATAAGAAAGTCCCCTAATCGATTATAACAAAGTCCCCTGATCCTAGTATAACAAAGCCCCCTGGACGAGTATAACAAAGTCCCCTGAACCGAGTATAACAAAGTCCCCTGATCGAGAATAACATATCCCCTGATCGAGTATAACAAAGTCCCTGGTGGAGTATAACAAAGTCCCCAGGTCGGGTATAACAAAGTTTTCTAATCGAGGATAACATAGGCCCCTGGCCGAGTATAACAAAGTCCTCTGATCAAGTATAACAAAGTCCCCTGATCGAGGATAACAAAGTCACCTAATCAAGTATAACAAAGTCCCCTGATCGTGTATAACAAAGTACCCTGATCGAGTATAACATATCCCATGATCGAGAATAACAAAGTCCTCTGGTCGAGTATAACAAAGTCCCCTGATCAAGTATAACAAAGGCCCCTCATCGAGTATAGCACAGTCCATTGGTCAAATATAGGAAAGTCCACTGATCGAGTATGACAAAGTCCCCAGATCAAGTATAAAAGAGTACCCTGGTCGAGTATAACAAAGTCCCCTGATCGGGTGTAACAAAGTCCCCTGTTCGAGCATAGCAAAGTCCCTTGGTCGAGTATAACAAAGCCCCCTCATCGAGTATAACAAAGGCCCCTAACCGAGTATAACAAAGTCCCCTGATTGAGTATAACAAAGCCCTCTGGTTGAGTATAACAAAGTCCCCTGGTCGAGTATAACAAAGTCCCCTAATCGAATAAAACAAAGTCCTCTGGTCGAGTATACCAAAGTCCCCTGGTCGAGTCTAACAAAGTTTTCTAATCGAGTATACCAAAGGCCCCTGGTCGAGTCTAACAAAGTTTTCTGATCAAGTATAACAAAGTCCTTTGATCGAGTATAAAAAAGTCCCCTAATCAAGTATAACAAAGTCCCCTGATCAAGTATAACAAAGTCCCTGATCGAGAATAACAAAGGACCCTCATCGAGTATAGTAAAGTCCATTGGTCAAATATAGGAAAGTCCATTGATCGAGTATGACAAAGTCCCCTGATCAAGTATGAGAAAGTCGCCTGGTCGAGTGTAACAAAGTCCCCTGATCGGGTATAACAAAGGCCCCTCATTGAGTATAACAAAGTCCATTGGACAAGTATAAAAAAGTCCACTGGTGGAGTATAACAAAGTCCCCTAGTCGAGTATAACAAAGTTTTCTAATCGAGTATAACAAAGGCCCCTGGCCGAGTATAACAAAGTCCTCTGATCAAGTATAACAAAGTCCCCTGATCGAGGATAACAAAGTCCCCTAATCAAGTGTAACAAAGTCCCCTGATCGAGTATAACAAAGTCCCCTGATCGAGTATAACATATCACCTGATCGAGTATAACAAAGTCCCCTGGTCGAGTATAACAAAGTCCCCTGATCGAGTATAACAAAGGCCCCTCATTGAGTATAACAAAGTCCATTAGTCAAGTATAAAAAAGTCCCCTGGTTGAGTATAACAAAGTCCCCTAATCGAATATAACAAAGTTTTCTAATCGAGTATAACAAAGGCCCCTGGTTGAGTATAACAAAGTCTTCTGATCAAGTATAACAAAGTCCTTTGATCGAGTATAAAAAAGTCCCCTAATCAAGTATAACAAAGTCCCCTGATCAAGTATAACAAAGTCCCCTGATTAAGTATAACATATCCCCTGCTCGAGTATAACAAAGTCCTCTGGTCGAGTATAACAAAATCACCTAATCGATTATAACAAAGTCCCCTGGTCGAGTAAAACAAAGTCCCCTCATCGAGTATAGCAAAGTCCATTGGTCAAATATATTGGTCGAGTATGACAAAGTCCCCTGATCAAGTATAAAAAAGTCCCCTGGTCGAGTATAACAAAGTCCCCTGATCGAGTATAACAAAGTCCCCTGGTCGAGTATAACAAAGGCCCCTTATCGAGTATAACAAAGTCCCCTGATTGAGTATAACAAATTCCCCTGATCGAGTTTAACAAAGTCCTCTGGGTGAGTATTGCAAAGTCCCCTGATCGAGTATAACATATCCCCTGATCGAGTATAACAAAGTCCCCTGATCGATTATAACAAAGCCGTTTAATCGAGTATAACAAAGTCCCCTCGTCGAGTATAACAAAGTCCCCTGTTCGAGTCTAACATTAAGTCCCCTTATCGAGTATAACAAATTCCCCTAATCGAGTGTAACAAAGTCCCCTTATCGAGTATAACAAAGTCCCCTGATCGAGTATAACAAAGGCCCCTCGTCGAGTATAGCAAAGTTCATTGGTTAAATATAGGAAAGTCCACACATCGAGTATAACAAAGTCTCCCGATCGAGTATAACAATGGCCTCTGCTCAAGTATGACAAAGTCCACTGATCAAGTATAAAAAAGTCCCCTGGTCGAGAATAACAAAGTCCCCTAATCGAGTATAACAAAGTCCCCTGGTCGAGTATAGCAAAGTCCTCTGGTCGAGTAAAACAAACCCACCTCATCGAGTAAGACAAAGTCCCCTGATCGATTATAACAAAGTCCCCTGATCGAGTATAAAAAAGCCCCCTAGACGAGTTTAACAAAGTCCCCTGATCGAGTATAACAACGTCCCCTGATCGAGTATAACAAAGTCCCCTGGTCCAGTATAACAAAGTCCCCTAATCGAGTAGAACAAATCCCCTGCTCGAGTATAACAAAGTCTCCAGGCCCAGTATAACAAAGTCCCCAGATTGAGCATAACAAAGTCCCCTGATCGATTATAACAAAGTCCCCTGGTCGACTATAGCAAAGTCCCCTGGTCGAGTATAACAAAGCCCCGTCATCGAGTATAACAAAGGCCCCTAATCGAGTATAACAAAGTCCTCTGATCGAGTATAACAAAGTCACCTGAACGAGTATAACAAAGTCACCTGATCGAGTATAACAAAGTCCCCTGGTGGAGTATAACAAAGTCCCATCATCGAGTATAACAAAGGCCCCTCATCGAGTATAACAAAGTCCATTGGTCAAGTATAAAAAAGTTCCCTGGTCGAGTATAACAAAGTCCCCTAATCGAGTATAACAAAGTCCCCTGGTCGAATATAGCAAAGTCCCCTGGTCGAGTATAACAAAGCCCCATCATCGAGTATAACAAAGGCCCCTAATCGAGTATAACAAAGTCCAATGATCGAGTATAACAAAGGTCCCTGGTCGAGGATAGCAAAGTCCACTGATCGAGTATAAAAAAGCCTCCTGATCGAGTATAACAAAGTCCCCTAATCGAGTATAACAAAGTCCCCTGGTCGAGTATAGCAAAGTCCCCTGATCGAGGTTAACAAAGCCTCCTGATCTAGTATAACAAAGTCCCCTGATCGAGTATAACAAAGCCCCCTGCTCGAGTATAAAAAAGTCCCCTGATCGAGTCCAAAAAAGGCCTCTAATCGAGTATAACAAAGTCCCTTGATCGAGTATAATAAAGGCCCCTGACCGAGTATAACAAAGGCCCCTCATCGAGTATAAGAAAGTCCCCTGATCGAGTATATCAAAGTCCCATTATCGAGTAAAACAAAGTCTTCTAATCGAGTATAACAAAGGCCCCTGGTCGAGTATAACAAAGTGCCCTGATCTAGTGTAACAAAAGTCCCCTAATCGAGTATAACAAAGTCTCCTAATCGAGAATAAAAATGTCCCCTGGTCCAGCGTAACAATGTCCCTGATCGAGTATAAAAAAGTCCCCTGGCCCAGTATAACAAAGTCCCTAGATCGAGCATACCAAAGTCCCCTGATCGATTATAACAAAGTCCCCCGGTCGATTATAGCAAAGGGCCCTGATCGAGTAAGACAAAGTCCCCTGATCGAGTATAACAAAGTCACCTGTTCGAGTCTAAGAAAGTCCCCTTATCGAGTAAAACAAAGTCCCCTATTCGAGTATAACAAAGGCCCCTGGTCGAGTATAACAAAGTCCCCTGATCGAGTATAACAAAAGTCCCCTAACCGAGTATAACAAAGTCCCCTAATCGAGAATCAAAATGTCCCCTGGTGCAGCGTAACAATGATCCCTGATCAAGTATAAAAAAGTCCCCTGGCCCAGTATAACAAAGTCCCTAGATCGAGCATACCAAAGTCCCCTGATCGATTATAACAAAGTCCCCCGGTCGAGTATAGCAAAGGGCCCTGATCGAGTAAGACAAAGTCCCCTGATCGAGTATAATAAAGTCCCCTAATCCTAGTATAACAAAGCCCCCTGGACGAGTATAACAAAGTCCCCTGAACCGAGTATAACAAAGTCCCCTGATCGAGTATAACATATCCCCTGATCGAGTATAACAAAGTCCCTGGTGGAGTATAACAGAGTCCCTTGGTCGAGTATAACAAAGTTTTCTAATCGAGGATAACAAAGGCCCCTGGCCGAGTATAACAAAGTCCTCTGATCAAGTATAACAAAGTCCTCTGATCGAGGATAACAAAGTCCCCTAATCAAGTATAACAAAGTACCCTCATCGCGTATAACATATCCCCTGATCGAGTATAACAAAGTCCACTGGTCGAGTATAACAAAGTCCCCTCATCGAGTATAACAAAGGCCCCTCATCGATTATAGCAAAGTCCATTGTTCAAATATAGGAACGTCCACTGATCGAGTATGACAAAGTCCCCTGATCAAGCATAAAAGAGTACCCTGGTCGAGTATAACAAAGTCCCTGATCGAGTATAACAAAGTCCCCTGGTCGAGTATAGCAAAGTCCCGTGGTCGAGTATAACAAAGCCCCCTCATCGAGTATAACAAAGGCCCCTAATCGAGTATAACAAAGTCCCCTGATTGAGTATAACAAAGTCCTCTGGTTGAGTATAACAAAGTCACCCTGATCGAGTATAACATATCCCCTGTTCGAGTATAAAAAAGTCTTCTGGTCGAGTATAAAAAAGTCCCCTGGTCGAGTATAACAAAGTCCCCTAATCGAATAAAACAAAGTCCTCTGGTCGAGTATAAAAAAGTCCCCTGATCGAATATAACAAAGTCCCCTGCTCGAGTATAACAAAGTCCCCTGATCGAGTATAAGAAAGGCCCCTTATCGAGTATAACAAAGTCCGTTGGTCAAGTATAAAAAGTCCCCTGGTCCAGTATAACAAAGTCCCCTGATCGAGTATAACATATCCCTTGATCGAGTATAACAACGTCTCCTGGCCCAGTTTAACAAAGACCCTAGATCGAGCATAACAGAGTCCCCTAATCGATTATAACAAATTCTCCTGGTCGAGTATAACAAAGGGCCCTGATCGAGTAAGACAATGTCCCCTGATCGAGCATAACAAAGTCCCCTGATCCTAGTATAACAAAGCCCCCTGGACGAGTATAACATATCCCCTGATCGAGTATAACAAAGTCCTCTGGTCGAGTATAAAAAAGTCCCCTGATCGAGTATAACAAAGTCTCCTGCTCGAGTATAACAAAGTCCCCTGATCGAGTATAACAAAGTCCCCTGGTCGAGTATAGCAAGTCCCCTCATCAAGTATAACAAAGCCTATTGATCGAGTATAACAAAGTCCCCTAATCGAGTATAACAAAGTCCCCTGGTCGACTATAACAAAGTCCCTGATCGAGTATAACAAAGGCCCCTCATCGAGTATAGTAAAGTCCATTGGTCAAATATAGAAAAGTCCACTGATCGAGTATAACAAAGTCCCCTGATCGAGTATAACAAAGTCCCCTGATCAAGTATGAAAAAGTCCCCTGGTCGAGCAAAACAAAGCCCCCTCATCGAGTATAACAAAGGCCCCTAATCGAGTATAACAAAGTCCATTGGTCAGGTATAAAAAAGTCCCCTGCTCGAGTCTAACATTAAGTCCCCTTATTGAATATAACAAAGTCCCCTGATCGAGTATAACAAAGTCCCCTGTTCCAGTATAACGCAGTCCCCTGATCGAGTATAACATATCCCCTAATCGAGAATAACAAAGTCTCCTGGCCCAGTATAACAAACTCCCCAGATCGAGCATAACAAAGTCCCCTGACCGAGTATAACAAATGCCTCTGTTCGAGTATAACAAAGTCCTCTGGTCGAGAATAACAAAGTCCCCTGATCCTAGTATAACAAAGCCCCCTGGACGAGTATAACAAAGTCCCTGATCGAGTATATCAAAGTCCCCTGATCGAGTATAGCAAAGTCCCCTGGTCGAGTATAACAAAGTTTTCTAATCGAGTATAGCAAAGGCCCCTCGTCGAGTATAACAAAGTCTTCTGATCGAGTATAACAAAGTCCCCTGATCGAGTATAACAAAGTCCCCTAATCAAGTATAACAAAGTCCCCTGATCGAGTATAACATATCCCCTGATCGAGTATAGAGTATAGCAAAGTCCTCTGCTCGAGTATAACAAAGTCCCATGATCGAGTATAACAAAGTCTCCTGGTCGATAATAACAAAGTCCCCAGATCGAGTATAACAAAAGCCCCTCATCGAGTATAGCAAAGTCCATTGGCCAAATATAGGAAAGTCCACTGATCGAGTATGACAAACTCCCCTGATTAATTATAAAAAAGTCCCCTGGTCGAGTATAACAAAGTCCCCTGATCGAGTATAACAAAGTCCCCGGGTCGAGTATAACAAAGCCCTCTCATCGAGTATAACAAAGGGCCCTAATCGAGTATAACAAAGTCCCCTGATTGAGTATAACAAAGTCCCCTGATGGAGTATAACAAAGTCCCCTGCTCGAGTATAATAAAGTCGCCAGATCGAGTACAACAAAAGCCTATCATCGAGTATAACAAAGTCCATTGGTCAAGTATAAAAAAGTCCCCTGGTCGAGTATAACAAAGATCCCTGATCGAGTATAACAAAGTCCCCTGGTCGAGTATAGCAAAGTCCCCTGATCGAGAATAACAAAGCCTCCAGATCGAGTATAACAAAGTCCCCTGGTCGAGTTTAACACAGCCCCCTTCTCGAGTATAACAAAGGCCCCTGAACGATTATAACAAAGTCCCCTGATCGAGAATAACAAATCCGCCTAATCGAGTATAACAAAGTTCCCTGGTCGAGTATAACAAAGTCCCCTGTTCGAGTCTAACAAAGTCCCCTTATCGAGTATAACAAATTCCCCTTATCGAGTATAACAAAGTCCCTTTAACGAGTATAACAAAGTCTAGTGATCGATTATAACAAAGGCCCCTGGTCGAGTATAACAAAGTCCTCTGATCGAGTATAACAAAATTCCCCTGATCAAGTATAACAAAGTCCCCTAATCAAGTAGAGCAAAGTCCCCTCATCGAGTATAACACATCCCCTGATCGAGTATAACAAAGTCCACTGGTCGAGTATAACAAAGCCCCTGATCGAGTATAAAAAAGTCCCCTTCTCGAGTATAACAAAGTCCCCAGATCGAGTATAACAAAGGCCTCTCATCTAGTATAACAAAGTCCATTGGTCAAGTATAAAAAAGTCCCCTGGTTGAGTATAACAAAGACCCCTGATCGAGTATAACAAAGTCCTCTGGTCGAGTATAGCAAAGTCCCCTGATCGAGGATAACAAAGCCCCCAGATCGAGCATAACAAAGTCCCCTGATTGAGTATAACAAAGTCCCCTGATCGAGTATAACAAAGTCCTCTGGTTGAGTATAACAAAGTCCCCTGATCGAATATAACATATCCCCTGATCGAGTATAACAAAATTCCCCTGATCGAGTATAACAAAGTCCCCTTTTTAATGTTGAAAAAGTCCCCTGGTTGAGTATAACAAAGTTCCCTGATCGAGTATAAAAAAGTCCCCTGATCGAATATAACAAAGCCCCCTCATCGAGTAAAACAAAGGCCCCTAATCGAGTATAACAAAGTCCAGTGATCGAGTATAACATGTCCCCTCATCGAGTATAACAAAGTCCTCTGGTCGAGTATAAAAAAGTCCCCTGATCGACTATAACAAAGGTCACTCATTGAGTATAACAAAGTCCATTGATCAAGTATAACAAAGGCCTCTCATCTAGTATAACAAAGTCCATTGGTCAGGTAGAGAAAAGTCCCCTGGTCGAGTATAGCAAGTCCCCTGATCGAATATAACAAAGTCCCCTGGTCGAGTATAGCAAAGTCCCCTAATCAAGTATAGCAAAGTCCCCTCATCAAGTATAACATATCCCCTGATCGAGTATAACAAAGTCCTCTGGTCGAGTATACCAAAGTCCCCTGATCCAGTATAAAAAAGTCCCCTGGTCGAGTATAACAAAGTCCCCTGATCGAGGATAACAAAAGCCCCTCATCGTGTATAACAAAGTCCCCTGATTGAGTATAACAAACTCCCCTGATCGAGTATAACAAAGTCCTCTGGTTGAGTATAACAAAGTCCCCTGATCGAATATAACATATCCCCTGATCGAGTATAACAAAATTCCCCTGATCGAGTATGACAAAGTCCCCTGTTTAATTTTGAAAATGTCCCCTGGTTGAGTATAACAAAGTTCCCTGATCGATTATAAAAAGTCCCCTGGTTGAGTATAACAAAGCCCCCTCATCGAGTAAAACAAAGGCCCCTAATCGAGTATAACAAAGTTCACTGATCGAGTATAACATATCCCCTAATCGAGTATAACAAAGTCCTCTGGTCAAGTATAAAATAGTCCCCTGATCGAGTATAACAAAGGTCCCTCATTGAGTATAACAATGTCCATTGATCAAGTATAAAAAAGTCCCCTGGTCGAGTATAACAAAGTCCTCTGATCGGGTAAAACAAAGTCCTCTGGTTCGAGTATAAAATAGTCCCCTGATCGAGAGTAACAAAGTCCCCTTCTCGAGTATAACAAAGTCCCCAGATCGAGTATAACAAAGGCCTCTCATCTAGTATTACAAAGTCCATTGGTCAAGTATAAAAAAGTCCCCTGGTTGAGTATAACAAAGACCCCTGATCGAGTATAGCAAAGTCCCATGGTGGTGTATAGCAAAGTCCCCTGATCGAGGATAACAAAGTCCCCAGATCGAGCATAACAAAGTCCCCTGATTAAGTATAACAAAGTCCCCTGATCGAGTATAACAAAGTCCTCTGGTTGAGTATAACAAAGTCCCCTGATCGAGTATAACAAAAATCCCCTGATCGAGTATAACAACGTCTCGTGGCCCAGTTTAACAAAGTCCCCAGATCGAGCATAACAAAGTCCCCTAATCGATTATAACAAAGTCCCCTGGTCGAGTATAACAAAGGACCCTGATCGAGTAAGACAAAGTCCCCTGAATCGAGTATAACAGAGTCCCTGGTGGAGTATAACAAAGTCCCCTGGTCGAGTATAACAAAGTTTTCTAATCGAGTATAACAAAGGCTCCTGGTCGAGTATAACAAAGTCCTCTGATCAAGTATAACAAAGTCCTTTGATCGAGTATAAAAAAGTCCCCTAATAAAGTAAAACAAAGTCACCTAATCGAGTATAACAAAGTCCCCTGATCGAGTATAACATAACCCCTGATCGAGTATAACAAAGTTCTCTGGTCGAGTATAACAAAGTCCCCTGATCGAGTATAACAATGTCCCCTGGTCGAGTATAGCAAAGTCCATTGGTCAAATATAGGAAAGTCCACTGATCGAGTATGACAAACTCCCCTGATCAAGTATAAAAAAGTCCCCTGGTCGAGTATAACAATGTCCCCTGATCGAGTATAACAAAGTCCCCTGGTCGAGTATAACAAAGGCCCCTATTCGAGTATAACAAAGTCCCTTGATTTAGTATAACTAAGTCCCCTGATCGAGTATAACAAAGTACTCTGGTTGAGTATAACAAAGTCCCCTGATCGAGTATAACATATCCCCTAATCGAGTATAACAAAGTCCTCTGGTCGAGGATAAAAAAGTCCCTTGATCGCGTATAACAAAGTCCCCTGGTCGTGTATAACAAAGTCCCCTGATCGAGTATAACAAAGTCCCCTGATCCTAGTATAACAAAGCCCACTGGACGAGTATAACAAAGACACCTGAACCGAGTATATCAAAGTCCCCTGATCGAGTATAACATATCCCCTGATCGAGTATAACAAAGTCCCTGGTGGAGTATAACAAAGTCCCCTGGTCGAGTATAACAAAGGCCCCTGGTCGAGTATAACAAAGTTTTCTAATCGAGTATATCAAAGGCCCCTGGTCGAGTATAACAAAGTCCTCTGATCAAATATAACAAAGTCCTTTGATCGAGTATAACAAAGTCCCCTAATCAAGTATAACAAAGTCCCCTGGTCGAGTATAACAAAGGGCCCTGATCGAGTAAGAAAAAGTCCCCTGATCGAGTATAACAAAGTCCCCTGATCCTAGTATAACAAAGCTCACTGGACGAGTATAACAAAGACACCTGAACCGAGTATAACAAAGTCCCCTGATCGAGTATAACAAAGTCCCTGGTGGAGTATAACAAAGTCCCCTGGTCTAGTATAACAAAGTAGTCTAATCGAGTATAACAAAGGCCCCTGGTCGAGTATAACAAAGTCCTCTAATCAAGTATAACAAAGTCCCCTAATCAAGTATAACAAAGTCCCCTGGTCGTATATAACAAAGTCACTTGATCGAGTATAACAAAAGGCCCCTCATTGAGTATAACAAAGTCCATTGGTCAAGTATAAAAAGTCCCCTGGACGAGTATAACAAAGTCCCTTGATCAAGTATAACATAGCCCCTGGTCGAGTTTAACAAAGTCCTCTGGTCGAGTATAAAAAAGTCCCCTGTTCGAGTATAATAAAGCCCCCTGCTCGAGTATAAGTAGGTCCCCTGATTGAGTATAACAAAGTCTCCTGATCGAGTATAACAAAAGTCCCTCATCGAGTCCAAAAAAGGCCCCTAATCGAGTATAACAAAGTTCCCTGATCTAGTATAACAAAGGCCTCTGGTCGAGTATAACAAAGGCCACTCATCGAGTATAACAAAGTCCCCTGATCGATTATAACAAAGCCGCCTAATCGAGGATAACAAAGTCCCGTGGTCGAGAATAACAAAGTCCCCTGATCGAGTATAACAAAGGCCTCTGGTCGAGTATAACAAAGTCCCCTGATCGAGTATAACAAAAATCCCCTGATCGAGTATAACAACGTCTCGTGGCCCAGTTTAACAAAGTCCCCAGATCGAGCATAACAAAGTCACCTAATCGATTATAACAAAGTCCCTTGGTCGAGTATAACAAAGGGCCCTAATCGAGTAGAACAAATTACCCTGATCAAGCATAACAAAGTCCCCTGATCCTAGTATAACAAAGCCCCCTGGACGAGTATAACAAAGTCCCCTGAACCGAGTATAACAAAGTCCCCTTATCGAGTATAACATATCCCCTGATCGAGTATAACAGAGACCCTGGTGGAATATAACAAAGTCCCCTGGTCGAGTATAACAAAGATTTTCTAATCGAGTATAACAAAGGCTCCTGGTCGAGTATAACAAAGTCCTCTGATCAAGTATAACAAAGTCCTTTGATCGAGTATAAAAAAGTTCCCTAATCAAGTAAAAAAAAATCCCCTGATTGAGTATAACAAAGTCCCCTGATCGCGTATAACATATCCTTTGATCGAGTATAACAAATTCCTCTGGTCGAGTATAACAAAGTCTCCTGATTGCGTTTAACAAAGTCCCCTGGACGTGTATAACAAAGTCCCCTGATCGAGTATAACAAAGGCCCCTCATTGAGTATAACAAAGTCCATTGGCCAAGTATAAAAAAGCCCCTGGTCGAGTATAACAAAGTCCCCTGATCGTGTATAACAAAGTCCCCTGGTCGAGTATAGCATATCCCCTGATCGAATATAACAAAGTCCCTGGTGGAGTATAACAAAGTCCCCTGATCGAATATAACAAATTCTCCTGGTCGAGTATAACAAAGTTTTCTAATCGAGTATAACAAAGGCCCCTCGTCGAGTATAACAAAGTCCTCTTTTTGAATATAACAAAGTCCCCTGATCGAGTATAACATATCTCCTGATCGAGTATAATAAAGTCCTCTGGTCGAGTATAACAAAGTCCCCTCATCGAGTATAACAAAGTCCCCTTGTCGAGTATAACAATGTCCCCTGATCGACTATAACAAAGGCCCCTCATCGAGTATAGCAAAGTCCATTGGTCATATATAGGAAAGTCCACTCATCGAGTATAACAAAGTCCCCCGATCGAGTATAACAATGGACTCTGGTCAAGTATGACAAAGTCCCCTGATCAAGTATAAAAAAGTCCCCTGGTCGAGTATAACAAAGTCCCCTAATCGAGTATAACAAAAGCCCCTCATCGAGTATAGCAAAGTCCATTGGCCAAATATAGGAAAGTCCACTGATCGAGTATGACAAACTCCCCTGATTAATTATAAAAAAGTCCACTGGTCGAGTATAACAAAGTCCCCTGATCGAGTATAACAAAGTCCCCTGGTCGAGTATAACAAAGCCCTCTCATCGAGTATAACAAAGGGCCCTAATCGAGTATAACAAAGTCCCCTGATTGAGTATAACAAAGTCCCCTGATGGAGTATAACAAAGTCCCCTGCTCGAGTATAATAAAGTCGCCAGATCGAGTACAACAAAAGCCTCTCATCGAGTATAACAAAGTCCATTGGTCAAGTATAAAAAAGTCCCCTGGTCGAGTATAACAAAGACCCCTGATCGAGTATAACAAAGTCCCCTGGTCGAGTATAGCAAAGTCCCCTGATCGAGAATAACAAAGCCTCCAGATCGAGTATAACAAAGTCCCCTGGTCGAGTTTAACACAGCCCCCTTCTCGAGTATAACAAAGGCCCCTGATCGAGTATAACAAAGTCCCCTGATCGAGAAAACAAATCCGCCTAATCGAGTATAACAAAGTTCCCTGGTCGAGTATAACAAAGTCCCCTGTTCGAGTCTAACAAAGTCCCCTTATCGAGTATAACAAATTCCCCTTATCGAGTATAACAAAGTCCCTTTAACGAGTATAACAAAGTCTAGTGATCGAGTATAACAAAGGCCCCTGGACGAGTATAACAAAGTCCCCTGATCGAGTATAACAAAAGTCCCTTGATCGAGTATAACAAAGTACCCTGGTCGAGTATAACAAAGTTTTCTTATCGAGTATAACAAAGGCCCCTGGTCGAGTATAACAAAGTCCTCTGATCGAGTATAACAAAATTCCCCTGATCGAGTATAACAAAGTCCCCTAATCAAGTATAGCAAAGTCCCCTCATCGAGTATAACACATCCCCTGATCGAGTATAACAAAGTCCTCTGGTCGAGTATAACAAAGTCCCTCATCGAGTATAAAAAAGTCCCCTTCTCGAGTATAACAAAGTCCCCAGATCAATTATAACAAAGGCCTCTCATTTAGTATAACAAAGTCCATTGGTCAAGTATAAAAAAGTCCCCTGGTTGAGTATAACAAAGACCCCTGATCGAGTATAACAAAGTCCCCTGGTCGAGTATAGCAAAGTCCCCTGATCGAGGATAACAAAGTCCCCAGATCGAGCATAACAAAGTCCCCTGATTGAGTATAACAAAGTCCCCTGATCGAGTATAACAAAGTCCTCTGGTTGAGTATAACAAAGTCCCCTGATCGAATATAACATATCCCCTGATCGAGTATAACAAAATTCCCCTGATCGAGTATGACAAAGTCCCTGTTTAATTTTGAAAAAAGTCTCCTGGTTGAGTATAACAAAGTTCCCTGATCGAGTATAAAAAGTCCCCTGGTCGAGTATAACAAAGCCCCCTCATCGAGTAAAACAAAGGCCCCTAATCGAGTATAACAAAGTCCAGTGATCGAGTATAACATATCCCCTCATCGAGTATAACAAAGTCCTCTGGTCGAGTATAAAAAAGTCCCCTGATCGACTATAAGAAAGGTCCCTCATTGAGTATAAGAAAGTCCATTGATCAAGTATAGCAAAGGCCTCTCATCTAGTATAACAAAGTCCATTGGTCAGGTATAGAAAAGTCCCCTGGTCGAGTATAGCAAGTCCCCTGATCGAATATAACAAAGTCCCCTGGTCGAGTATAGCAAAGTCCCCTGCCGAGTATAACAAAACCTCCTCATCGAATATAACAAAGTCCCCTCATCGAGTATAACAAAGCCCCCTGCTCGGGTATAAGAAAGTCCCTTGATCGGGTATAAGAAAGTCCCCTGATCGAGTATAACAAAGGCCCCTAATCGAGTCCAAAAAAGGCCCCTAATCGAGTATAACAAAGTCCACTGATCTATTTTAACAAAAGCCCCTGATCAAGTATAAGAAAAGCCCCTCATCGAGTATAACAAAGTCACCTGATCGAGTATAACTAAGCCGCCTAATCGAGTATAACAAAGTCCCCTGGTCGAGTATAACAAAGTCCCCTGTTCGAGTCTAACAAAGTCCCCTTATCGAGTATAACAAATTCCCCTTATAGAGTATTACAAAGACCCCTTATCGAGTATAACAAAGTCCGGTGATCGAGTATAACAAAGGCCCCTGGTCGAGTATAACAATGTCCCCTGATCGAGTATAACAAAAGTCCCTTGATCGAGTATAACAAAGTCCCCTGATCGAGCATAAAAAAGTCCCCTGGCCCAGTATAACAAAGTCCCCATATCGAGCATAACAAAGTCCCCTGATCGTATATAACAAAGTCCCCTGGTCGAGTATAGCAAAGGGCCCTGATCGAGTAAGACAAAGTACCCTGATCGAGTATAAGAAAGTCCCCTGATCGAGTATAACAAAGGCCCCTGGACGAGTATAACAAAGTCCCCTGATCGAGTATAACAAATGTCCCTTGATCGAGTATAACAAAGTACCCTGGTCGAGTATAACAAAGCCCCCTCATCGAGTAAAACAAAGGCCCCTAATCGAGTATAACAAAGTCCAGTGATCGAGTATAACATATCCCCTCATCGAGTATAACAAAGTCCTCTGGTCGAGTATAAAAAAGTCCCCTGATCGACTATAACAAAGGTCCCTCATTGAGTATAACAAAGTCCATTGATCAAGTATAACAAAGGCCTCTCATCTAGTATAACAAAGTCCATTGGTCAGGTATAGAAAAGTCCCCTGGTCGAGTATAGCAAGTCCCCTGATCGAATATAACAAAGTCCCCTGGTCGAGTATAGCAAAGTCCCCTGCCGAGTATAACAAAACCTCCTCATCGAATATAACAAAGTCCCCTCATCGAGTATAACAAAGCCCCCTGCTCGGGTATAAGAAAGTCCCTTGATCGGGTATAAGAAAGTCCCCTGATCGAGTATAACAAAGGCCCCTAATCGAGTCCAAAAAAGGCCCCTAATCGAGTATAACAAAGTCCACTGATCTAGTATAACAAAGGCCCCTGATCAAGTATAAGAAAAGCCCCTCATCGAGTATAACAAAGTCACCTGATCGAGTATAACTAAGCCGCCTAATCGAGTATAACAAAGTCCCCTGGTCGAGTATAACAAAGTCCCCTGTTCGAGTCTAACAAAGTCCCCTTATCGAGTATAACAAATTCCCCTTATAGAGTATTACAAAGACCCCTTATCGAGTATAACAAAGTCCGGTGATCGAGTATAACAAAGGCCCCTGGTCGAGTATAACAATGTCCCCTGATCGAGTATAACAAAAGTCCCTTGATCGAGTATAACAAATTCCCCTGATCGAGCATAAAAAAGTCCCCTGGCCCAGTATAACAAAGTCCCCATATCGAGCATAACAAAGTCCCCTGATCGTATATAACAAAGTCCCCTGGTCGAGTATAGCAAAGGGCCCTGATCGAGTAAGACAAAATACCCTGATCGAGTATAAGAAAGTCCCCTGATCGAGTATAACAAAGCCCCCTGGACGAGTATAACAAAGTCCCCTGGTCGAGTATAACAAAGTCCCCTGTTCGAGTCTAACAAAGTCCCTTTATCGAGTATAACAAATTCCCCTTATCGAGTATAACAAAGTCCCCTTAACGAGTATAACAAAGTCTCCTGATCGAGTATAACAAAGGCCCCTGGACGAGTATAACAAAGTCCCCTGATCGAGTATAACAAAAGTCCCTTGATCGAGTATAACAAAGTACCCTGGTCGAGTATAACAAAGTTTTTTTATCGAGTATAACAAAGCCCCTGGTCGAGAATAACAAAGTCCTCTGATCGAGTATAACAAAATTCCCCTGATCGAGTATAACAAAGTCCCCTAATCAAGTATTGCAAAGTCCCCTCATCGAGTATAACATATCCCCTGATCGAGTATAACATAGTCCTCTGGTCGAGTATAACAAAGTCCCCTGATCGAGTATAAAAAAGTCCCCTGGTCGAGTATAACAAAGTCCCCTGATCGAGGATAACAAAAGCCCCTCATCGTGTATAACAAAGTCCCCTGATTGAGTATAACAAACTCCCCTGATCCAGTATAACAAAGTCCTCTGGTTGAGTATAACAAAGTCCCCTGATCGAATATAACATATCCCCTGATCGAGTATAACAAAATTCCCCTGATCGAGTATGACAAAGTCCCCTGTTTAATTTTGAAAATGTCCCCTGGTTGAGTATAACAAAGTTCCCTGATCGATTATAAAAAAGTCCCCTGGTTGAGTATAACAAAGCCCCCTCATCGAGTAAAACAAAGGCCCCTAATCGAGTATAACAAAGTCCACTGATCGAGTATAACATATCCCCTAATCGAGTATAACAAAGTCCTCTGGTCAAGTATAAAAAAGTCCCCTGATCGAGTATAACAAAGGTCCCTCATTGAGTATAACAAAGTCCATTGATCAAGTATAAAAAAGTCCCCTGGTCGAGTATAACAAAGTCCTCTGATCGGGTATAACCAAGTCCTCTGGTTCGAGTATAAAAAAGTCCCCTGATCGGGTATAAAAAAGTCCCCTGGTCGAGTATAACAAAGCCCCCTCATCGAGTAAAACAAAGGCCCCTAATCGATTATACCAAAGTCCAGTGATCGAGTATAACATATCCCCTCATCGAGTATAACAAAGTCCTCTGGTCGAGTATAAAAAAGTCCCCTGATCGACTATAACAAAGGTCACTCATTGAGTATAACAAAGTCCCCAGATCGAGTATAACAAAGGCCTCTCATTTAGTATAACAAAGTCCATTGGTCAAGTATAAAAAAGTCCCCTGGTTGAGTATAATAAAGACTCCTGATCGAGTATAACAAAGTCCCATGGTGGAGTATAGCAAAGTCCCCTGATCGAGGATAACAAAGTCCCCAGATCGAGCATAACAAAGTCCCCTGATTGAGTATAACAAAGTCCCCAGATCGAGTATAACAAAGTCCTCTGGTTGAGTATAACAAAGTCCCCTGATCGAGTATAACAAAAATCCCCTGATCGAGTATAACAACGTCTCGTGGCCCAGTTTAACAAAGTCCCCAGATCGAGCATAACAAAGTCCCCTAAAGGATTATAACAAAGTCCCCTGGTCGAGTATAACAAAGGACCCTGATCGAGTAAGACAAAGTCCCCTGAATCGATTATAACAAAGTCCCCTAATCGAGCATAACATATCCCCTGATCGAGTATAACAGAGTCCCTGGTGGAGTATAACAAAGTCCCCTGGTCGAGTATAACAAATTTTCTAATCGAGTATAACAAAGGCTCCTGGTCAAGTATAACAAAGTCCTCTGATCAAGTATAACAAAGTCCTTTGATCGAGTATAAAAAAGTCCCCTAATCAAGTAAAACAAAGTCACCTAATCGAGTATAACAAAGTCCCCTGATCGAGTATAACATAACCCCTGATCGAGAATAACAATGTTCTCTGGTCGAGTATAACAAAGTCCCCTGATCGAGTATAACAATGTCCGCTGGTCGAGTATTGCAAAGTCCATTGGTCAAATATAGGAAAGTCCACTGATCGAGTATGACAAACTCCCCTGATCAAGTATAAAAAAGTCCCCTGGTCGAGTATAACAATGTCCCCTGATCGAGTATAACAAAGTCCCCTGGTCGAGTATAACAAAGGCCCCTATTCGAGTATAGCAAAGTCCCTTGATTTAGTATAACTAAGTCCCCTGATCGAGTATAACAAAGTACTCTGGTTGAGTATAACAAAGTCCCATGATCGAGTATAACGTATCCCCTAATCGAGTATAACAAAGTCCTCTGGTCGAGGATAAAAAAGTCCCTTGATCGCGTATAACAAAGTCCCCTGGTCGTGTATAACAAAGTCCCCTGATCGAGTATAACAAAGTCCCCTGATCCTAGTATAACAAAGCCCACTGGACGAGTATAACAAAGACACCTGAACCGAGTATATCAAAGTCCCCTGATCGAATATAACATATCCCCTGATCGAGTATAACAAAGTCCCTTGTGGAGTATAACAAAGTCCCCTGGTCGAGTATAACAAAGTTTTCTAATTTTGTATAACAAAGGGCCCTGGTCGAGTAGAACAAAGTTTTCTAATCGAGTATATCAAAGGCCCCTGGTCGAGTATAACAAAGTCCTCTGATCAAATATAACAAAGTCCTTTGATCGAGTATAACGAAGTCCCCTAATCAAGTATAACAAAGTCCCCTGGTCGAGTATAACAAAGGGCCCTGATCGAGTAAGAAAAAGTCCCCTGATCGAGTATAACAAAGTCACCTGATCCTAGTATAACAAAGCCCACTGGACGAGTATAACAAAGACACCTGAATCGAGTATAACAAAGTCCCCTGATCGAGTATAACAAAGTCCCTGGTGGAGTATAACAAAGTCCCCTGGTCGAGTATAACAAAGTTTTCTAATCGAGTATAACAAAGGCCCCTGGTCGAGCATAACAAAGTCCTCTGATCAAGTATAACAAAGTCCCCTAATCAAGTATAACAAAGTCCCCTGGTCGTATATAACAAAGTCACCTAATCGACTATAACAAAAGGCCCCTCATTGAGTATAACAAAGTCCATTGGTCAAGTATAAAAAGTCCCCTTGACGAGTATAACAAAGTCCCTTGATCAAGTATAACATAGCCCCTGGTCGAGTTTAACAAAGTCCAAAGTCCCCTGAACCGAGTATAACAAAGTCCCCTTATCGAGTATAACATATCCCCTGATCGAGTATAACAGAGTCCCTGGTGGAATATAACAAAGTCCCCTGGTCGAGTATAACAAAGTTTTCTAATCGAGTATAACAAAGGCTCCTGGTCGAGTATAACAAAGTCCTCTGATCAAGTATAACAAAGTCCCCTGATCGAGGATAACAAAGTCCCCAGATCGAGCATAACAAAGTCCCCTGATTGAGTATAACAAAGTCCCCTGATCGAGTATAACAAAGTCCTCTGGTTGAGTATAACAAAGTCCCCTGATCGAGTATAACAAAAATCCCCTGATCGAGTATAACAACGTCTCGTGGCCCAGTTTAACAAAGTCCCCAGATCGAGCATAACAAAGTCCCCTAATCGATTATAACAAAGTCCCCTGGTCGAGTATAACAAAGGACCCTGATCGAGTAAGACAAAGTCCCCTGAATCGAGTATAACAAAGTCCCCTGATCGAGCATAACATATCCCCTGATCGAGTATAACAGAGTCCCTGGTGGAGTATAAAAAAGTCCCCTGGTCGAGTATAACAAAGTTTTCTAATCGAGTATAACAAAGGCTCCTGGTCAAGTATAACAAAGTTCTCTGATCAAGTATAACAAAGTCCTTTGATCGAGTATAAAAAAGTCCCCTAATCAAGTAAAACAAAGTCACCTAATCGAGTATAACAAAGTCCCCTGATCGAGTATAACATAACCCCTGATCGAGTATAACAAAGTTCTCTGGTCGAGTATAACAAAGTCCCCTGATCGAGTATAACAATGTCCCCTGGTCGAGTATAGCAAAGTCCATTGGTCAAATATAGGAAAGTCCACTGATCGAGTATGACAAACTCCCATGATCAAGTATAAAAAAGTCCCCTGGTCGAGTATAACAATGTCCCCTGATCGAGTATAACAAAGTCCCCTGGTCGAGTATAACAAAGGCCACTAATCGAGTATAATAAAGTCCCTTGATTTAGTATAACTAAGTCTCCTGATCGAGTATAACAAAGTACTCTGGTTGAGTATAACAAAGTCCCCTGATCGAGTATAACATATCCCCTAATCGAGTATAACAAAGTCCTCTGGTCGAGGATAAAAAAGTCCCTTGATCGCGTATAAAAAATTTCCCTGGTCGTGTATAACAAAGTCCCCTGATCGAGTATAACAAAGTCCCCTGATCCTAGTATAACAAAGCCCACTGGACGAGTATAACAAAGACACCTGAACCGAGTATATCAAAGTCCCCTGATCGAGTATAACATATCCCCTGATCGAGTATAACAAAGTCCTAATTGAGATATAACCGAGAAGTCCCTGAGGTAAGGTATAAACCGAGTTTTTCTCATCATGAGTATAACCAAGGGCCCTGGTCGGTATATAAGGATTTCTAATCTCGGGTATATCAAAAAGGCCCTGGTCAGGTATAAACAAAGTCCTCTGATCCGATATAACCGAAGTCCTTTGAGTCAGAGTATAGCTTAAAATCCCCTAATCCAAGTACAAACAAAAGTCCCTGAAATTAAAAATTATAACAAAAAGGGCCTGATGAAATCAGAAAAAACCTGATCAGGTATAACAAAAGTCGATCCTGGGATAACCAAAGCCCACTGGAGCCGAGTATAACAAAGACACCTAATTTGAGTATAACAAAGTCCCCTGATAAAATTATAACAAAGTCCCTGGTGGAGTATAACAAAGTCCCCTGGTCGAGTATAACAAAGTTTTCTAATCGAGTATAACAAAGGCCCCTGGTCGAGTATAACAAAGTCCTCTGATCAAGTATAACAAAGTCCCTAATCAAGTTTAACAAGGTCCCCTGGTCGTATATAACAAAGTCACCTGATCGAATATAACAAAAGGCCCCTCATTGAGTATAACAAAGTCCATTGGTCAAGTATAAAAAGTCCCCTGGACGAGTATAACAAAGTCCCTTGATCAAGTATAACATAGCCCCTGGTCGAGTATAACAAAGTCCTCTGGTCGAGTATAAAAAAGTCCCCTGTTCGAGTATAATAAAGCCCCCTGCTCGAGTATAAGTAGGTCCCCTGATCGAGTATAACAAAGTCTCCTGATCGAGTATAACAAAAGCCCCTCATCGGGTCCAAAAAAGGCCCCTAATCGAGTATAACAAAGTTCCCTGATCTAGTATAACAAAGGCCTCTGGTCGAGTATAACAAAGGCCCCTGATCGATTATAACAAAGCCGCCTAATCGAGGATAACAAAGTCCCCTTGTCGAGTATAACAAAGTCCCCTGATCGAGTATAACAAAGGCCTCTGGTCGAGTATAACAAAGTCCCCTAATCGAGTATAACAAAAATCCCCTGATCGAGTATAACAACGTCTCGTGGCCCAGCTTAACAAAGTCCCCAGATCGAGCATAACAAAGTCACCTAATCGATTATAACAAAGTCCCTTGGTCGAGTATAACAAAGGGCCCTGATCGAGTAGAACAAAGTCCCCTGATCAAGCATAACAAAGTCCCCTGATCCTAGTATAACAAAGCCCCCTGGACGAGTATAACAAAGTCCCCTAAACCGAGTATAACAAAGTCCCCTTATCGAGTATAACATATCCCCTGATCGAGTATAACAGAGTCCCTGGTGGAGTATAACAAAGTCCCCTGGTCGAATATAACAAAGTTTTCTAATCGAGTATAACAAAGGCTCCTGGTCGAGTATAACAAAGTCCTCTGATCAAGTATAACAAAGTCCTTTGATCGAGTATAAAAAAGACCCCTAATCAAGTAAAAAAAAAGTCCCCTGATTGAGTATAACAAAGTCCCCTGATCGAGTATAACATATCCCTTGATCGAGTATAACAAATTCCTCTGGTCGAGTATAACAAACTCCCCTGATCGAGTATAACAAAGTCCCCTCATCGAGTATAACAGTGGTCATATATAGGAAAGTCCACTGATCGAGTATGACAAAGTCCCCTAATCAAGTTCAAAAAAGTCCCCTGGTCGCGTATAACAAAGTCCCCTAATCAAGTATAACAAAGTCCCCTGGACGAGTATAACAAAGTCCCCTGGACGAGTAAAACATATCCCCTGATCGAGTATAACAAAGTCTTCTGGTCGAGTATAAAAAAGTCCCCTGATTGCGTATAACAAAGTCCCCTGGACGTGTATAACAAAGTCCCCTGATCGAGTATAACAAAGGCCCCTCATTGAGTATAACAAAGTCCATTGGCCAAGTATAAAAAAGCCCCTGGTCGAGTATAACAAAGTCCCATGATCGTGTATAACAAAGTCCCCTGGTCGAGTATAGCATATCCCCTGATCGAATATAACAAAGTCCCTGGTGGAGTATAACAAAGTCCCCTGATCGAATATAACAAATTCTCCTGGTCGAGTATAACAAAGTTTTCTAATCGAGTATAACAAAGGCCCCTCGTCGAGTATAACAAAGTCCTCTTTTTGAATATAACAAAGTCCCCTGATTGAGTATAACATATATCCTGATCGAGTATAATAAAGTCCTCTGGTCGAGTATAACAAAGTCCCCTCATCGAGTATAACAAAGTCCCCTTGTCGAGTATAACAATGTCCCCTGATCGACTATAACAAAGGCCCCAAATCGAGTATAGCAAAGTCCATTGGTCATATATAGGAAAGTCCACTCATCGAGTATAACAAAGTCCCCCGATCGAGTAAAACAATGGCCTCTGGTCAAGTATGACAAAGTCCCCTGGTCAAGTATAAAAAAATCCCCTGGTCGAGTATAACAAAGTCCCATAATCGAGTATAACAAAGTCCCCTGGTCGACTATAGCAAAGTCCCCTGATCGAGTTTAACAAAGCCCCCTCATCGAGTGCAAAAGAGGCCCCTAATCGAGTATAACAAAGTCCCCTGGTTGAGTATAACAAAGTCCCCTGATCAAGTATAACATATCCCCGGATTGAGTATAACAAAGTCCTCTTGTCGAGTATAAAAAAGTCCCCTGATCGAGTAAAACAAAGTCCCTGGTCAAGTATAACAAAGTTTTCTAATCGAGTATAACATGTCCTCTGGTCGAGTATAACAAAGTCCCCTCATCGAGTATAACAAAGTCCCCTGGTCGAGTATAACAATGTCCCCTCATCGAGTATAACAAAGGCCCCTCATCGAGTATAGCAAAGTCCATTGGTCAAATCTAGGAAAGTCCACTAATCGAGTATAACAAAGTCCCCCGATCGAGTATAACAATGGACTCTGGTCAAGTATGACAAAGTCCCCTGATCAAGTATAAAAAAGTCCCCTGGTCGAGTATAACAAAGTCCCCTAATCGAGTATAACAAAGTCCCCTGGTCGACTATAGCAAAGTCCCCTGGTCAAGTATAACACAGTCCCCTGGTTGAGTATAACAAAGTCACTGATCAAGTATAACATATCCCCTGATTGAGTATAACAAAGCCCTCTGGTCGAGTATAACAAAGCCCTCTGGTCGAGTATAAAAAAGTCCCCTGATCGATTATAACAATGTCCCCTGGTGGAGTATAACAAAGTCCCCTCATCGAGTATAACAAAGGCCCCTCATCGAGTATAACAAAGTCCATTGGTCATGTATAAAAAAGTTCCCTGATCGAGTATAACAAAGTCCCCTGGTCGAGGATAGCAAAGTCCCCTGATCGAGTATAAAAAAGCCTCCTGATCGAGTATAACAAAGTCCCCTAATCGAGTATAACAAAGCCCCCTGCTCGAGTATAACAAAGTCCCCTGGTCGAATATAGCAAAGTCCCTGATCGAGGGTAACAAAGCCTCCTGATCTAGTATAACAAAGTCCCCTGATCGAGTATAACAAAGTCCCTTGATCTAGTATAACAAAGGCCCCTGACCGAGTATAACAAAGGCCCCTCATCGAGTATAAGAAAGTCTCCTGATCGAGTATAACAAAGCCGCATAATAGAGTATAACAAAGTCCCCTGGTCGAGTATGACACAGTCCCCTTATCGAGTAAAACAAAGTCCTGTAATCGAGTATAACAAAGGCCCTGGTCGAGTATAACAAAGTCCCCTGATCGAGTGTAACAAAAGTCCCCTAATCGAGTATAACAAAGTCCCCTAATCGAGAATAAAAATGTCCCCTGGTCCAGCGTAACAAAGTCCCCAAATCGAGTATGAAAAAGTCCCCTGGCCCAGTATAACAAAGTCCCTAGATCGAGCATACCAAAGTCCACTGATCGATTATAACAAAGTCCCCCGGTCGAGTATAGCAAAGGGCCCTGATCGAGTAAGACAAAGTCCCCTGATCGAGTATAACAAAGGCCCCTGTTCGAGTCTAACAAAGTCCCCTTATCGAGTATAACAAATTCCCCTTATGGAGTATAACAAAGTCCCCTTATCGAGTAAAACAAAGTCCCCTATTCGAGTATAACAAAGGCCCCTGGTCGAGTATAACAAAGTCCTCATCGGCGTAACAAAGTCCCCTAATAAAGGTATATAAAGTCCCTGATCAGGCCATAAGTAAGTCCCTATTTGGTATAACAAAGTCCTAAATCAAACTGCCCCAAAGTCCCTCATGATTTCTTTCAAAAGTCCCCACAGCCCAGAAGTATAGCAAAGGCCCTGATAAAATGAATAAAAGTCCCTGGTGAGTATAACAAGAGCTCCTAGATGGAGTATAACAAAAGTCCCCAGATCGAGCATAAGAAAGTCCCCTAATCGATTATAACAAGGTCCCCTGATCCTAGTATAACAAAGCCCCCTGGACGAGTATAACAAAGTCCCCTGAACCGAGTATAACAAAGTCCCCTGATCGAGATAAACATATCCCCTGATCGAGTATAACAAAGTCCCTGGTGGAGTATAACAAAGTCCCCAGGTCGAGTATAACAAAGTTTTCTAATCGAGGATAACATAGGCGCCTGGCCGAGTATAACAAAGTCCTCTGATCAAGTATAACCAAAGTCCCTGATCAAGGGATAACAAAGAGTCACTGTCCAGTACCAACCCATAATTCTGATGCGAGTATAACAAAGTGCCTGATCGGTATAACATATCCCCTGATCGGTATAATAAGGTCCTCTGGTCGAGTATAACAAAGTCCCCTGATCGAGTATAACAAAGGCCCCTCATCGAGTATAGCAAAGTCCATTGGTCAAATATAGGAAAGTCCACTGATCGAGTATGACAAAATCCCCAGATCAAGTATAAAAGAGTACCCTGGTCGAGTATAACAAAGTCCCCTGATCGAGTATAACAATGTCCCCTGGTCGAGCATAGCAAAGTCCCTTGGTCGAGTATAACAAAGCCCGCTCATCGAGTATAACAAAGGCCCCTAATCGAGTATAACAAAGTCCCCTGATTGAGTATAACAAAGCCCTCTGGTTGAGTATAACAAAGTCCCCTGATCGAGTATAACATATCCCTTGAACGAGTATAACAAAGTCCTCTGGTCGAGTATAAAAATAGTCCCCTGATCGCGTATAACAAAGTCCCCTGATCGTGTATAACACAGTCCCCTGATCGAGTATAACAAAGGCCCTTCATTGAGTATAACAAAGTCCATTGGTCAAGCATAAAAAAGTCCCCTGATCGAGTATAACAAAGGCCCCTCATCGAGTATAACAAAGTCCATTGGTCAAGTATAAAAAAGTCCCCTGGTCCAGTATAACAAAGTCCCCTGATCGAGTATAACATATCCCTTGATCGAGTATAACAACGTCTCCTGGCCCAGTTTAACAAAGACCCTAGATCGAGCATAACAGAGTCCCCTAATCGATTATAACAAATTCCCCTAGTCAAGTATAACAAAGGGCCCTGATCGAGTAAGACAATGTCCCCTAGTCGAGCATAACAATGTCC
>NW_024738423.1:0-16784 GCF_018991925.1 Homarus americanus
CCTTTGTTATAATCGTTCAGGGGACTTTGTTATACTCGCCTTCTGAACCCTTTTAAACCCTCCCAAACCCTCTTGAACCTCCCTGTAACCCTTCTGGACCCTCCCAAACCATCCTTAACCCTCTTGAATCCTTCTGAACTCTCCTGAACCCTTTTAAACCCTCTCAAACCATCCTGTAACCCTTCTGGAGCCTTCTGAACCCTTTTAAACCCTCCCAAACCCTCTTGAACCTCCCTGTAACCCTTCTGGACCCTCCCAAACCATCCTTAACCCTCTTGAATCCTTCTGAGCTCTCCTGAACCCTTTTAAACCCTCCCAAACCATCTTGAACCCTTCTCATCTTTTCTGAACCCCTGAACCCTCCTAATCCCTCCCTGAACCCTACCAAACCCCCTAATCCCTCCGTGAACCCTTCCAAACCATCCTAATCCTCTTAATCCCTCCTAATCTCTCCTGAACCCTCCTGATCGCTGACAATACCTTGACTTATCCTCTCTTAACTACATTCAACAGATACAAGTTTGAAACAAGACACAAATATCTCCCTATGTACTGTAGGATCCACCAGCTTATACAAGGGAGATAAGATATATATATATATATATATATATATATATATATATATATATATATATATATATATATATATATATATATATATATATATATATATATATATATATATATACATATATATATATATAAATATATATACATATATATACATGTAACCGGTTCGGAATTTACTGGACTTTATTTTCTCACTTGACTTGGGGTTTATTAAAGATTATAAGATGGTAATGGCAGTGGAAGCGCCCCTTTGAGAAAAATCCCGAACCAGCACAAGAACACTTAAATCTACTAAACAAAATGAATTGTCCATGACCCGTGGAAGGATAGCGTCTGTGACTGGGATGAATGAGACACACTGTAAAATTTAGACACTTATATTCCCTCCAAAACTACAAACACAATCAAATAATGGTACACCAATATGCGCACCTCTTAACTTGAACTTAAAACACTACTCTGGGGAATAAAAGTTATACATGATATAGAAATTATTAGAAACTCAGGCAACAATAAATTTGAAGTATTAAGAAATGTTGCTTGCACACATGAAACAGGCCTTAAGGGCTTTCACAGAATAATATCAGTCACTTAGGAAATGGTATTAAAAAATAAGACATTAAATACTCTACCATGAATAGGCCTTAAGGGCACTCAGCAAAATTATATCACCCCAACAGATGCACACTTCCTAACCTAACTTAACCACTACTCTGGGGAACAAAGGTTATACCTGAGATCAGAATTATGAAGAAAAATTGGATGCATTAAAAGAATCAAATCACAGTATCACTCTGATTCCACTTAATGACACAAACATTCAAAAAACACTACTATCAAAATTAATTAAGAAATATTAAACTACACACGTCAAGATAATATCAGTAACTGAGAAATGGTATTATCTACACCCAAATATATTCACTATTATTAATATGTTACTGGGTCCACCAATACTCGTGAACCATGCTCCACCCAACTCAACATACACCCGTAATAAGGGAGATAAAATGTTCCTCTAGGCATCTCCTAGAGTCCTAGACTCATGGTCTCAGTGTGTGACCATTAATTTACTCAGATAGCCTCAGTGTACTCCCAGTGCGTCCATAAAACGGAAGGGAGTGAGCCAATCAGACCTTGTACAGTTGAGAGAAGCTTTAGCTTCCCGTTAGCAAGAGGGTTTCACTAAGCTGCTCGAGACATGTGGTGTTGTGAGCCGAGGAAGAGGAGAGCTGCTGACCCACGATCGTCCCGTCGTCAGCTGGGCACCCAGACGGCTGGATTCCCTCAAGAGATCCTTTGATACCCCGCTAAACAGTGACAGGCCTACACTGATCGGTCCAATGGCGACAATCGCCACCCTCAATCATCAACGGCAGTCTCAAACGGCAGTCAATCTCTCGCAGTCAAACTCCGGTCAACTCCGGTCAAGTGGGTTCTGACGGAAACCCTGAAATGAACTCACTGTTAGCTTTAGTTTACTTTACCACTGCCCTATCTAACCCTGTCTGAGATCGAATGAGACTTACTTGTTATACTGCAATAGCGCAGCACAGGTGACTAGGCCACGTGACTATTTCTGTGACGCTCAGGGACGTCTTGTATCTCTGACTGCTCCCCGTGACTGAGGACCAGCCAGCGTCGCGTCTCCTCTCAAGGCGTTAGCTTAGGCCTACGTGACATATTTTCCGCCTAACTAATAACTCCTTGGGACACCCGTAACATTATTCAGACTGATAAACGATCTATAACAATTTCAAATTCAATAATAGTCCCTTAACTTCATGAATCGCATCATTATTAATTCGGCAAATTACATTTAATATCACTTAGGCCTAGTTCCATAACCTCTCGCTATGGGCGGGGAGCGCTCTCTTCCCTCAGACGACCTTGAACGCTCAGTATCGCTAATGGCGGGGCATTTGAAATTTCTGAATATTACATACATATATATATATATATATATATATATATATATATATATATATATATATATATATATATATATATATATATATATATATATATATATATATATATATATATATATTTAAGGGAAAAATCCTCCCCTTTAAAGGAAACACTTACGCAAGCCTCCACTTTTCCCCCCACCCCTCCACCCCTCTGCCCCTCTGCCCCTCCCCATTCACTCCTTTAGGAGCATTAAGATTACAACGAAGACTTCCACGTGCACAATAGAACAATAAGTACCATAACCCCCTCCATCCAACCCCTCCTTCCTCCCCCACCCATAACCCCTCACCTCCACCCCCACCCCCTCTCCCCTCCCCCACCCATAACCCCCTACCTCCAACCCCCTACCTCCAACCCCCTACCCCCTCTATCTCTCCATGGCGCACTGTTAACTTGAGCCGGTCTAATTGAAACAGATAATAACGTTATTGAAAAAACTCTCTCGGAAAGACAGTGCAGTACTGAAATGTGACTGAAAGGAAAAGCTAATCTCGAAACTAATCCGTGAATAATGTAATATGAGATGGTAGTTAAAAAAAGGAAAGCATCTCTCTCTCCCACTTATTTTTCTCTCCTTCCCTTTCTTTCCCCTTTCTCTCTCGCTCTCTCCCTCTTTTTTTCCACTACTCTCTTTCCCTTTCGTCTTCCTTCAATCTCTCTTTCCCTTTCTTTTCCCCTTTTGTTTTACTTAGGATGGGAAAACAAAACAAAGCATTACTTGAAAGCAAAAAATGTCATAGCTACTGATGAACAAGGATTTATAGAACTTGTGCCTAAAGAACAATAGATTTTAAATTCATTCCCTTAGAACTGTAAGTTTTAGAACGCTACCCCATGAAGAACATTTATAGAAACCTCCCTCATGAAGAACATTAGGAACGCCCCCTATAAAGAACATTAGGAACGTCCCCCATAAAGAACATTAGGAACGTCCCCCATAAAGAACATTAGGAACGTCCCCCATAAAGAAAATTAGGAACATCCCCCATGAAGAACAGTTATAGAAACCAGAAAAACAATAGATTTTTTTTTCTCGGAGGGTTTTGATAAAGCAAAGTTCAGAGGTGGAAAAAGAAGGTCGAGCTAATGAGGTCAATCATGCAAATAGGTGGGCACAAAACTCCCCTCCGCCGGATATTCTAAACTTAAATCAGCAAGAAAAATCAAGGTAGACGGCGACCAGGGCGGGATAATATAGGGAAAAAGGCGGGGGGGGGGATATCTGGGGAAAATTGGATAGACGATAGAGTGATATAAGGGAAAGATGATGAAAATCTGGGGAAAATTAGTACATGATTGGGAGATATGGGGAAAACAAAGGAAATTTGGGAAAGATGATGAAAATCTGGGGAAAATTAGTACATGATTGGGAGATATGGGGAAAACAAAGGAAATTTGAGGAGAGAGGGAAATATGAGGGAAAGACGGGTGAAACCAAGGGAAATTTGGGGTACATGGCGGGGAAATATGGGGAAATTAGATGGAGGGGAAATAATTAGATGCAAGATAAGAAGATATGGTAAAATAACGAAGGAAATCTGCGGATATTTGCTTACATTTCAGGGAAACACAAGGAAAAATATGACACAAGAAAAGGAAAGTAAATCTGGGGAACATAAGGAAAATGCGTACACCGACAGGGAAATGTAGGGAAAAACAGACACCCTAGGTAAATTTTTACAAACTCACAGGGAAACAGGGAAAAAAATTGGGAAAATTTTACAAACTGGCTGGGGAAACAGGGAAAAAACTAGGGAAAATTTTATACACTGGCAGGGAAAAATAGGAGAGGAAATGTGGGGATATGTGAGAGTTGAAGAATAAAAATATCATCATAGCGATTTAAAAGAATTCCCTTGAGCTGTTGTTTTATAGAAGAAAGTAACACACGTAGGAATAAAAATAGAGAAGAGGAATGAAAGTAAAACACGTAGAAAGCAAAAAGAAATAGAGAAAATAACCAAATAAACAACGAAAAGATTATATGCACATTAAATGAGTATGAAAAAAACAAAGTTCAAGCGGCGAAAATAAACGAAAAATTTAAACGAAAAGCAAATGAGTGAAAGTATACGAAATAAGATAAAAGAAAAAATGGAAGGAGAAGAGATAATGAATGAAAAATAAATGAGTATAAAGAGGAAACATGAAAAATGAAAATGAGAACCGTGAAGATTACTGGACAGGAGGGAGAGGATAGGTAGGAAAAAAAAATATAAGGATACCGTAGGAAGGAACTAGACAAGCCTGAGGAAAATGTGGGAGGGAGAGAATCCGATATATAAGAAAAATAAATATTATGTGAAAAAGGAAAAATGTCACAAAAATATCGTAAGATTTTGCGAACCAACCTAGGAGGAAACTTAAAGGGAGAGTGTCAGAGGGAGAGAGAGAGCGAGAGATAAAAACAGACTGACAGACAGCCAGAGAGAGAGAGAGACAGATAAGCAACAATACAGACAAGCAACAATACAGACAAGCAACAATACAGACAGACAGACAGACAGGCAGACAGACAGAGATAGATAAGAATGAAAACGAAAGAGGATAGGAAAACAAAACAATAAGAGAGAGAGAGAGAGAGAGAGAGAGAGATCAAGAAAAATCTAAGGAAAATCAACAAACTAGAAAGTCAAGGAAAATATAGTGATTAGGACATAAGTAGAAGAATAATCTAGAAAAGCGACACTAATCCTGGGAAATCCAAAAAGAGACTAACTAAATCTCATTCAAATCCAAGAAAATCAAGTCAATTTAACAAAAAACAGGAGAGAAATCAAGGAAAATTGGTCAGGAATTTGGATGACATTACCAGAGAGAGACTGCCAGATATGGAACCGTAAAACACATAAGTGAATGTAATTTATAATATTGCTGTGAAATGATGTTGGTGTGGCGGTGAAGAGACATTTTTTTTTTAACTGCTGATGTAGATTGAAATATTCTTGCCAAGTGTGATGTAAGAATGAATAGTTTTGTAAAATATGGCGTAACGTTGAAATGGTTTTATAAATTATGATGTAAGAATCGTGAGTTTCGTAAAATATAGCGTTAAATAGTTTTGTAAATCGTTGGTGTAACGTTGAAATGGTTTTGTAAATTGTGATTCAGAATCAATAGGTTTGTAAAATATAGCATTAAAAGGTTTTGTAAATCGATGAAGCCTTAAAATGATTGGGAAAAATCCTTGTGTAATTTGAGTGAGGTAAAAAGAAATAAGGATTTAAGTGGACACCGTTAAATTTTACAGGATAAAGTGAACTCTAGTATTTAAGTGGAAGATTTTAAGTGAATTATAGGATTCAAGTGGTTATTGTTAAGTGATTTACGGAATAAAGTATACTATGACACTTAAGTGGAGAATCATAATAAGTTTTGAAATTTAAGAAATAAAGGTGAATAAAGAGGACAGTAAGATTTTAAGGTAATGTATAGTGTAAAAAATAGATAGTACTTTGTAAATTATGTAGTAAAATAGCTTGCATTATGTAAATTATGTATAAAATAAGATGGCACTCTGTAAATTACAGATAAACACTGTGTAAAATATAAAATCAACTGGATAATATCACGTATATAATGGGATCTTAGATAGAGTAAGTTATAGAAAATGTAAAAAAAACAGAGTGCTTAATTAAACTCTCATTATGTAAATTGTGATGCATACCGAACAGAGCTTCGTGTAAAGAGCAAGGAAAAGAATTATGAATAAGACTTTGTTAACACTGAGTGATATATATATTCCTATAGATGGACTTGGCTAATAAAAGCCTTACGAGAAATATATTATGTGTAACTTTATTAACTATAGAGAGAGAAGGACAGACATATGTATTGGCAAAGAGAAATAGACAAATAGACTGACACAAGGAGAGAGAGAGAGAGAGAGAGAGAGAGAGAGAGACTCTCTCAGTTCCAGAGTTCCCCCAAACAGGTAAAAACCGGGCGAGGGAGAGACTTTAAGACGGGAAAATTTTCGGGCAGAAAAACGCACGATCGTTGAGGTTATTAAGAGACGCCAGCTGAACTAGAGTGTGTTTTAAAACAATGCGTCTTGCAGGGAGGAATTTTACCTCAGGAACTCTTCGGTAAAAGTAACAATACTTGGAAGAGTTACTGAGTTACTTAACCGTGGAATATATATAATATATTGAGTCACTGAGGCTCACGAGGACGATGGTTTGTCTTTTGTTTTTACGTGATATCAAAAGCTTCTGTTCCTTGAGGAGAAAGTCAAATAGGGACGAGTTATTCTTCTTTCTTCAGTAAAATCCTGGAGAGAATATACCTGAGTCTCCAATTGGTTGTTCACCTTTGACCGTAGGGCGGGGCTGGGAGGTCCCTTCCTGTCAAAACACAGAATATAAAGGACCCATTTTGCATATCTGGAGATCATTAAGGAAACCCGTTTTTTTTTTATAATTTCAAAGCCAAAAAATTAATCTGGGGTTACAGAACGAAGTCTTTTATAAACAAGGAAACCTAATCTGTCGAACCAGTATCGTCTTCGACATTTTTCCCCGGAGGAGCATCTCATTTGCATGGGTTAAAAATATGTTTTTCTTTTGTAGTAATTAAGAGGATCATAGGCTATATGCACTCACCCTGTACAAAATAAGAAACATTTCCATCATCTATAATAATTCTATATAAAGTGATGTCTGGCCCATAACATCCAGGAATTATATTTGTCATTTCCGAGACGTTTAAGAAATACAGCAACTTGTCAAAAGGTTTATTGCTGTCGAATTCCTCTAACAATTTTTCGCAGCTCCACTAGAGCCGAGGAGTCACTTGTCTCGCCCGCCGGCCTCTCATAAAACCAATTTTCCACCGGAATATAAAAAGTACTTTCAGTAATTAACGACCTTAACGCCAGCTAATACAAGGTATTATTTTCCTTGGCGCTGTGTGGAGGAGGGGTGAGGTTGGGTGGTGGGTGGGGGTGGGGGGGGACGGCGGCCCCGAGCACCTTGATGAAGTTAGTTTCCACAGCAATAGGGCACATATTGGGTCAGGCTGTAGAGACGCTCCTAGGACGGGCTGAGTGCTGGGACAGGTTGCTATGGACGGGCTATGTGCTGAGACGGGTTAAACGTTGGAGTAAATGAAGGCATGTAACCAGGACAGACAGAGACCTTGGACAGGTTGCTATAGAGTATATAAACCGACAGTAGCCTTGGAAGACGCTGCTAAGACAAGCTGTAAAGTCTTTGTTAAAAGTGAATTAATTCCAGGACAAGCTGCTAGGTATTCAGTAAAGTAGTTAGGCCTCCGGGCGTGGTGCTAGGGACGGTCTGGACGCCATAATAAACCAGACAGCTCCTAGGGCAGCTTGGTAGGAGCGCTGTGAACGGGGAGGATGGGCTAGGACGGGGCGTATATAGGATGCTGTTTTGGAAGCCTGCCAGGGACGCCACTACCGTATAGGTGGGCAGGAGACTCACCATTAGGGAGTGACAGTTTGGCAAAAGTTTTCAAAATCTAATTGCTTGGGTTGGATTATTTGTCTATCGGCCACGCTAATTCCGAATATGTTTGAGTTTTTTACATCATTGCATTAAAAGGTTTGTGGATACTTTTGGGTTTGGCATGAAAAACGCGAAAAAACTGTAAATAATAAAGGGACTGGCAATGTGGCACAACCTGTTAAAATCAAGTTATTGAATTGGATTATTCGACTACTGTGTACACTGGTTCATAATATGCTATTGTTTTACAACTCAATGCGCTACAAATTATGCCGATATTTTTGCTGCAAGTCACCACATACGTATATTTCGAAAACCAGGGCCCAATATTACCAACGGCGTGGATAGATTCCGTGGAATGAATTCAGGACATTCCCGCTCATGGAACATTACCAAACTCCGTATATGTGCCAATGGCAGGCCAATGGCAATATTTACAGAGTTTGTTGAGGCTCCCTGGACGGGAATGCCCTGAATTTATTCCACGGAATCTATTCACGCCGTTGGTAATATTCGTCCCAGGACTGATCAACGAATTCAGCCCAAGTAGCTTGACTTGGACAGTTAAGGACAAAATCCCAGTCCGTACTTTTGAATAAAATATTGTTCAATAGGTGGTGATATTGAAGTGCTGAAATTTGTTTTTTCTGTGTTGTTTTGCAGTTAGTTCAAAGGGCCGCCACCAAGATGGGTCGTCCTAAGATTAGCAACACTCAGCTGCGCCAGGGTAACGATAAGGTGTTCGGGGTTCGGATGCCTCTGCCATCTTACAAGTTGCCTCTGAACAAGGAAGTTGGAAGTGCCCTGGCTTATGAAGCAGAAAACGAGAGGTTAAGGAGAAGAACAAATGCTTTTGATTATATGGATGCCACCAACAAGGTGACTGAGAAGGTACTGGATGTGTATAGGAAGGCCACTGTCCCCACTATCTCTGAAATCAGGGTGAAAATGAGAGTCCACGACCTGTGGAGGATGCGGAGGGAGACGATGATGATGAAGGGAAATGAACAGAAAAGGAAGAAAACGAAGAACGGGAAGCTGAAGATGAGGTTCGAGGATATAGCTGAGAAGTTGTTTGATGTGGCAGACGACAGCAAAGTGCACGAACGAGAGAAAAGCTTCCTGGCAGCCCAGAGGAAACCGGGAAGGGAGTGCTGCATTGATGGCGTTGACAAAATTGTGACTGCCAAGCTGAAAGAAGAGAGGGAGAAGGAAGCGAAGAGGGCAAAGAAAAGGGCTGAGGAAGAGAGGAAAACTGAGAAGATGAGGTCAAAGCGTAAGGAGGAGATGGAGAGGATGTCGTGTAAAGTGTCGGCAGTGGATGACAGTGCTCAGGAAGAAGATAGTGATTATAAGGATGTCAATGACAATGAGTTCAAGGCTATGGTCGACAGGAGAGCAAGATCAGAGAAAAGGAAAAGGGAGAAAGAAGCCGAGGACAGGATCGGAGAAACTGCTGACAGGTTCAAGGTATCCAATGATGCAGTGGCTCACATCGCAAACACCATCAGAGCTGCAGACAACATCATAACTGAAGGGGACAAGTCTAAAGTGACTAACTGGAAGAAAGTGGAGAGACGTATGTGGTGACTTGCAGCAAAAATATCGGCATAATTTGTAGGGCATTGAGTTGTAAAACAATAGCATATTATGAACCAGTGTACACAGTAGTCGAATAATCCAATTCAATAACTTGATTTTAACAGGTTGTGCCACATTGCCAGTCCCTTTATTATTTACAGTTTTTTCGCGTTTTTCATGCCAAACCCAAAAGTATCCACAAACCTTCTAATGCAATGATGTAAAAAACTCAAACATATTCGGAATTAGCGTGGCCGATAGACAAATAATCCAACCCAAGCAATTACATTTTGAAAACTTTTGCCAAACTGTCACTCCCTACTCACCATCAACATAACTTAAAATGACACATTACTTTCTTCACGGTTTTGAAGACTATCAGTTTTCTTGTTAATAGAGAGGAGGAGAACAGCGATATTTTTCACACTTTTTAAAGACTTTTTTTTTCCTCTTGAGTTTATAAATAATAAAATAAAAAAATACTGCGAGGTAAATATCCATCACTACGTCGCAGAAAAATATGCAAAGTGAGGGATTACTTAGCATAACGAGGAGAGCTCCATCGTCGCTTAGATAACTTAATGAAGCTTGAGAACGTTGTCAAGTTTGGCTTATTTTACCTGGTAGGATATTACAGATATTTACACCTGGATTTTTTTTTTTAATACTGAGGTGTGCAGGGTTGAGGGTGGCATTTAACCTCCACGTCATGGTCCGGATTAGACAAGTTGTCACATATAAAAAGGATGAAATGATAATAAGTTCCTACACTATCACTACCCTGACCCACGTAATGTAACATCTCTCAGTCAAGTCAAGACACTACTACACGAGTTAAACACCAACGTAGTGTATTTTTTCGACTGTATGGCCAAAGTTAACCTGTACTCTGGTGTTATTTTTTTTCTCAGACAGTAGTTGGTTTGTGTGATCTATTGCAAGACAGTTTAGTATTTCTAGGACGTATGAAATAAGGACATATAGACCGGCTAGATTGTGTAGCCTCAGTCCACCTTTGGTTGACTCTAAAAGAAAATGAAGAGACTAAAGCTGTGTATTATGTTCGTGTAGCTGAACATATCCAGATTTTTGAAGGTATTTTTCAACCCCATTTACCATATTCTCCCCTTGACATTACCGCTTAAGTTCCACTTTGAATGACATAAATCAGTTTCAGATTAAAGAATAAGAGTAATTGGTGAATATTTTATAAACTAAGCCTTAATGTTCCACGGGTGTTATTACCTGTTAATACAAGTTAATACTATGAAGCTTGGTGAGACAGGTGAGAATTATATTACTTCAAAGATAATAAATAATTATGTATTTTGTAGTCAATAACATCAGAGAGAATAGAAAAGCAAAACGAACTACTTGGGGAAACTTCTTGTACTACCAGTCTGGGTAAGTGACGTCATGTCCTCATTACCCAAGGCTGCCATACTATATTGTTTCTTTAAAATCTGAGCCTCGCCCTATTGTTTTTCTTCCTCCTCCACCTCCCTATTTATCGTCATTGTCCTCCATTTTCCATAGCAGCTAACTTTCTTAACTCCTTCTTAACACACTCCTCCTATCTCAGTCTAAGCCTTCCTCCCTCCTTCACTCTCTTCTTCCTTCCCCACCCTACCTCCCTCCCTGCCGTCCATTCGCTTGCTCCCTTCACCAACCTTCTCCATCCTAGACTTAACTCGTAACTCACCCTGCCTCCTCCCTCCTGTTGTCCTTCTCACCCAGTTATTCACATATACTGTACCTGCCTCTGATTCAGTGGTAGACACACACACACACACACACACGCATTATATAAATGTTGAGAGTGACAGGACCTGCAGTACCATGGCAGGTGATCAGGATAATGAAGAGGGCTTCAGAGCTCAGCGAGGCGTCATGTTTTAATGACATCATGTAACTGAAAATTCACACCAACTGTGAAAAGTACTGTATAGATAATGTAGGTGGAAGGGTTAGGAATTATAGAGATAGAGACAGACTTATCATTTAAATTGTCTTACAAGTAGTGATTCATCAGGTGCATAGACAGTGCAGGTGTACAAGGAATGATGAACAGTAAGTTGATTCGACCAATATAATGAGAACAACAAAACCGTTAGGTGTTTATCCCCAGAGACCGCACAGTATATTTCATTAAGGTGGTGATAGAGGAAACACGTTGTGAGCGTGAGAGAAGGAGGGTAAGGGAGAAGGAGAGGGTAAGGGTGAGGGACGGATAAGAGGGTGATGTGTGAGGGAGGGGTGAGAGGGTGATGTGTGAGGGAAGGGAGAGAGGGTGATGTGCGAGGGAGGGGTGAGAGGGTGATGTGCGAGGGAGGGGTGAGAGGGTGATGTGTGAGGGAGGGGAGAGGGTGATGTGCGGGGAGGGTGAGAGGGTGATGTGAGGGAGGGTGAGGGTGATGTGGGGAGGTGAGAGGGTGATGTGTGGGAGGAGAGAGGGTGATGTGCGAGGGAGGGGTGAGAGGGTGATGTGTGAGGGAGGGGAGAGAGGGTGATGTGTGAGGGAGGGGAGAGAGGGTGATGTGCGAGGGAGGGGTGAGAGGGTGATGTGTGAGGGAGGGGTGAGAGGGTGATGTGTGAGGGAAAGGGGAAGGGAGGAGTGAGAGGGTTAGGGAGCGGTACGGAGGCCAGAGGGGTCACGAAGGCCGGTTGGAGAGGTGTGGAAGACACTGGAGGGCGTGGAAAATTAATGCAAGACATGGAACAGTCAACTGAGGCTTGAAAAAGTCACATGAGGCGTGGAAAAGAGTTGGGAGGCGTGGGAGAGGTGCTGGAAGGAGTGGGAGAGGTGCTGGAAGGAGTGGGAGAGATGCTGGAAGGAGTGAGAGAGGTGCTGGAAGGAGTGAGAGAGGTGCTGGAAGGAGTGGGAGAGGTAGTGGAGGTGCGCGTGTGTGCGCGTGTGTGCGTGTGTCCACATTACGCTACTGTATATTATGCCTGTCGGACGAAGTGACCTGTTGTGTTCATCCCCTACAGGTGCTCAGATGTGACAGTCCTCAGGTCATAGGTCACAAGTCACTAAACTAAAATCAAATTAACTTGGCAGAATTATTGAGAATGAACGTGATTGGTTGGCGAGGGGTGGCCGGGAAGTTAAAGAGTCATAATCATTGGTCACCAGATGAAATGTGACGACGACGCTCATCACTTAATAACGCTTTGTATTATCGTTCTAATGTTTCCTTTATTTAGATGTTCAATATGTTATTTTACACTTACTCGCTATCGGACATTGTTTCAGAAGGGTAAGTGAGCAGTTGATTTGTGAGAATTTGTAGAACGAAAAGAAGAATTGATTAAATATTGAAGACCTGTTGAACGACCAATCAGGGATGAATGTGAGGACTCGGGGGGGGGGGGTTTGATTGATGCCAATTTCATTATATTTATAGTTTTTCTTTCCTCTTTTATCTTCAGCCTTTTATTAGCTTCATTTTCCTTATTCACCCCGCACCTCATCGGTATCGGCCGCTCGGGTAGTGAGGCGCGTCTTGCTCTTATTTTTCCTTTAGCATTTGCTTATGCATGTCCTTCCTCGCCGCGGTGATCCATCTCAACTTGTGTCTACCTCTACTGCCTTTACCCTCCAGCCAGTGCTTCTTCTGACCTTCTACAGGAGCGGTTTTTCCCCTCCGCATTCAGCAAGTTTCACCCCCGTAATACTGGAGCTTCATAACTCACAGTAAATAACTTTACGACCTTGTGTAAAACACCTGGCTCTGGCTGGCCAGGCTAATGGGTGGGAAGAAACTAACTCTTAATCATATGATATATTCAGGAATCATGAAAAGAAAACATTATCACATTGACCACATAATATATTCACTTGAAAATTATCTGGAATAGGATTCAAGTTATTTTCAAAATCTTGCAACCAGCTGTGTGTGGGTGTGAGGACGCAAACGCAGAAAATTATGGGACATGACCATTGGAAATAGATATCTTACATCACCAGAGGATTTTCAAGTTTACCCAGCCTATGTGTGTGTGTGTGTGTGTGTGTGTGTGTGTGTGCGCATTTCCTTTTAAGAGAAACTGACACATTTTCTCTCGTTTATGACACAGTAAATCATACCAATTCAACATGCAAATAGAGAGAGAAAATTAATTAATAAAAAATAATCAAATAGCTATACCTAAAATCACAAGTTTAGTCATTGACCATAACTTAAAGACAGATTGAAATTCTTAAAACGACTCCACCATTTTTACCCCCATTTCAGTAACCCATTTTTTCTGCCATTTATATATATGTCATTGGAGGTCACATTCACCACATTTATGAACCTCTTAAATTCTCCCTTTGATCTTTGGCGGAATACTGAACTATGGATAGAAGTTTACCGGGTCTTTCATCTGCGAGGTAAACACGATAGGTGAGGAACACATTAAATATAACTTCTCATGTCTCCTGATTATCAACCTTAACCTAACCAAACCTAACCTAACCTAACCTAACCTAACCTAACCAAACCTAAGCAAAGCCATAAGGATATTTTTTGCGGTTAAAATTATTATTATTATTATTATAGTAGTAGTATATATTATTATTATTATTATTATTATTATTATTATTAACAGGAATAAATTAATTTATGGGAAATGCAACAAAATCTTCCTTAAAAGAAATGGAACACCAGCTTAAGTAAAATACCAGAGGAAGATTTCCTTATATCATGCAGTGAAGGTGAGATAATTGACCACCGCTTTTGCTGAATAATGTCACGCCGTGAAATATTATAGTTTAGTGATGATTAACTTGACCTTTGATGGTGACAAATCTTTTGGCGTTTGACAAAGCGATAACAAACGCCTTCATCCTTATTGATAATACATGGGGGTGAAAAAAGATGGAGAATTGGGCTAAGTACGGATATCTGCATAGAATTCGCACTAGCGCGGGGCATTTTGCAATATCTTCTGGGCCACTGGCACCAGCTAGGATCTTTTCCCGGGAGAAACGAGGGAATACTTTTTTGAGTTCTCAGAGAGGACAATGACTTGGGTTTTATTAATTCCTGTATTTCTTCATTTATCATGAGGCTGGAGTCTACTTCAACCACATTTTTCACTTTTATTGAGAAATTTAATCAACGTCCGTATTTTTTTATGTTCATTTTACTAAACTTCAATTTTCATATTTTGGTGTCCATGAGTGATCGAACTGTTAAGAGTATGAACGGACAATAAGGAATAAAACTTTATATTATCGACGGCCTTAAAACTCTCACACTCATCCTTCATCCTGCGTTTTCTTCGGAATACGTAATCTTCGTCTCTCACGCTCCGTAAATCTCACGATTTGACGAATTATGATCGACTGACAAAATCTTTTTCATTTTTTTCCTTAGAATTTTGTTTAAATTATTATCACTAAAGACATTTGTTCGTTTTATTACATTATTTCTTAGATTTGCTCTATCGGTATGGTCATTTATTATAGTTGTTATTATTATTATTATTATTATTATTATTATTATTATTATTATTATTATTATTATTATTATTATTATTATTATTATTATTATTATTATTAGCAGTATTATTATTGCTAGTAGTAGTAGGATAGTTAGGTTATTGTGAATTATGAACAAATCCTCTCCTTCATTATATACGTCGTATATTGTCTGGTGCCGGCGTGTGAAGTGACCATGCACATTGTGACTCTTAATTTAACCCAATTGTTTCCGGAATATTAATGGAGTCTTTTGTTATTGGGTGTATTATATTTTCCTCAATCAGTCGACATGCTGGGCTTCACAGGGGCGTCTCTTAAGCTTCCTCCGGCACAAAACAACGAATGACCCTTAAAATCATATGAGTTAGGAAATTTTTGCATAATTTTTCGCTCCATATTCAGCTGAGCAGAAAATTGGTACTTGTCTCGCATTTTTATGAGGGCGAACTGGCGGTAGCAAATTCTGGAGATGCGTGAGAACTTAACACGGGACTGATGGGCCGAGTAAACGCCTTCCTTGACACACACACACACACACACACACACATACACACACACACACACACACATACACACACACACACACACTGTACTACATACACACATGCATCTATACAGACGCACTTCAATACACACATACTTATACGCACCATCGTTTTCGTATATATATTTTTCTCCCTGTACCATGGAAATTTCTTATTGATGATGTAAAGTCGGGTACAGTACACTCCAACTTGACGTCTGGGACAAGTAGCTATAGTGACTCGTATTATATTTCTGTATATATACTATGTTAAAACGAGAGGCGAGGCACGATAAAGTCTTGTAGGATTCTTTATAATATATCCTCAGATGATTCGTTATACAGCCATACGCCTTTACAGGATCCGTTATACATCCTTACATAGGATCGTTATACAGCCATACACCTTTATAGGATTCGTTATACAGCCATACAACTTTATAGAATCATTATACAGCCATACAACTTAACAGGATTCGTCTCTCCTTACTCTTCTTCCTCCATCTCCCTGCTCATGCTCTTCCTCCTCCTCTCCCCTGTTCACTTACCTCCTACTCCTCCACCCCCTGCTTCTCCTCCTCCTCCTCTCTGCTCCTCTTCCACCTCCCTGCTCCTCCACCCCTTATTCGTCCTATTCCTCCCGCTAACCCTTGCTCCCCCTCCTCCTCTTCCCTGCTGCTGCTCTTCCTTGCCCATGTTCCTCCTCTTTTACCACCCTGCTCCGCCTCCTCCTTGCTCCTCCACCCCCTGCTCCTCCACCCCCTGCTTCTCCTCCTCCTCCATGCTCCTGTTCCTCCTCTTCCACCTTCCTGCTCCTTCATCCCTTACTCGTCTTCTTCCTCCCGCTACCCGTTGCTTCTCCTCCTCCCTACTCTTCCAGCTCTTTCACTTCCTCCACCCCCGCCCACCTCCACTTGCCCCGGCGTGCTCACTGCTGGGAACTGTGGTGGGGGCTGGTTGGTGTCGTGACACAGCAGGGAGGTGCAGGTAGTCAGACGCTTAAACTTGGTAAACTGCGTGCACCCCCACACTACAAGCCTCGTGCACCTCCACACTACAAACCTCGTGCACCCCCACACTACAAACCGCGTGCACCCCTACACTACAAGCCTCGTGCACCTCCACACTACAAACCTCGTGCACCCCCACACTACAAACCGCGTGCACTCCTACACTACAAGCCCCGTGCGCC
>NW_024738424.1:0-6836 GCF_018991925.1 Homarus americanus
TAAACCAACGTTAAAATGGCGTTAAACCAACGTTAAAATGGCGCAACCAACGATAAATGGCGTTTAATTAACGTTAAATTGTTAAACCAACGTTAAATGGCGTAAACCAACGTTAAATGGCGTTTAATTAAGCCGACATTAAACTAATGTTAAATGGCGTTAACCAACGTTAAATGGCGTTAAACTAATGTTAAATGGCGTTAAACCAACGTTAAAATGGCGTTTAATTATGTTAACAACGTTAAACCTCAACGTTAAATGGCGTTAAACTAACGGTAAATGGCGTTAAACCACGTTAAATGGCGTTAAACTATCGTTAAATGGCATTAAACTAACGTTAAATGGCGTTAACCAACGTTCAAATGGCGGTAAATTAACGTTAAATGCGTTAAACTAACGTTAAACGGCGTTAAACCAACGTTAAATGCGCGTTTAATTATGTTATCAACGTTAAACCAACGTTAAATGGCATAAACCAAACGTTAAATGCCGTTAAACTAATCATAAATGCCGTTAAACCAACGTTAAATGGCGTTAAACCGTTAAATGGCGTTAAACCAACGTTAAATGGCGTTAAACTATCGTTAAATGGCGAAACCAACGTTAAAATGGAAGCAAACGTTAAATAACGTTAAACTAATGTTAAATGGCGCAAACCAACGTTAAATGGCGTTAATTCAAGGTTAAAATGACGTTAAACCAATGTTAAATGGCGTTAAACTAACGTTAAATGGCGTTAAACTAATGTTAAAATGGCGTTAACCAACGCTCAAATGGCGTTTAATTACGTTAACCAACGTTAAACTAACGCTAAATGGCGTTAAACAACGTTAGCGTTAAACTAACGTTAAACACGCAACCAACGTTAAATGGCGTTAAACCAACGTTAAATGGCGTTAAACCTAACGCAATGGCGTTAAACTATCGTTAAATGGCATTAAACTAACGTTAAATGGCGTTAAACCAACGTTGGCGTTAAACCAACGTTAAATGGCGTTTAATTACGTTAAACCAACGTTAAATGGCGTTAAACTAACGTTAAACGCCGTTAAACCACGTTAAAATGGCGTTAAACTAACGTTAAATGGCGCAAACCAACGTTAAATGGCGTTTAATTACGTTAAATAACGTTAAACCAACGTTAAATGGCGTTAAACCAACGTTAAATGCCGTTAAACCTTACGCAAATGGCGTTAAACCAACGTTAAATGCCGTTAAACTAACGTTAAATGGCGTTAAACTAACGTTAGGCGTTAAACCAACGTTAAATGGCGTTAAACTAACGTTAAATGGCGTTAAACCAACGTTAAATGGCGTTTAATTAAGGCGTTAAACTAACGTTGTTAAATGGCGTTAAACTAACGTTAAATGCCGTTAAACTACGTTAATGGCGTTAAACTTCGTCGGCGTTAAACCAACGTTAAATGGCGCGCTAAACTAACGTTAAAATGGCGTTAAACCAACGTTAAATGGCGTTAAACTAACGTTAAATGGCGTTAAACTAACGGTAAATGGCGTTAAACCAACGGTAAATGGCGTTAAACTAACGTTAAATGACGTTAAACTAACGTTAAATGGCGTTAAACTAACGTTAAATGGCGTTAAACTAACGTTAAATGGCGTTAAACCAACGTTAAATGGCGTTAAACTAAATTCAACGTTAAATGAAGTTAAACTAACGTTAAATAGCGCAATTAACGTTAAAGAAGCTAAATCAACATGATAATGGCGTTAAACTTACGTGTTTAAATGGCTTAAAACCAAAGTTAAATGGCGTTTAATTAAGGTTAAATGATGTTAAACTAACGTTAAATGGCGTTAAACTAACGGCGTTAAACCAATGATAAAACATTAATTAAATGTTAACAAAGCAACCAACGTTAAATGGAAGCAAACTAACGTTAACAGCGTTAAATTAACGTTAAATGAAGTTAAACTAACGTTAAATGAAGTTAAATCCAACGTTAAATGGCGCAACTAATGGCAAATAGCGTTAAATTAACGTTAAACAGACGTTAACTAACGTTACTGGCGTTAAACTAACGTAAAATGGCGCAACCAACGACAATGGCGCAACTAACGTAAAATAATAAATAAACGTAACGTTAAATGAATACCAAGGTTAAATAACAGCAACTAATGTGAAATGGCATAAATTACCTGTAAATGGCAATAAGGATAAGCAAGAAACTAACGTTAAATACCGTTAAACTAACGTTAAATGCCGTTAAACTAACGTTAAATGCCGTTAAACTAACGTTAAATGGCGTTAAACTAACGTTAAATGGCGTTAAACTAACGTTAAATGGCGTTAAACTAACGTTAAATGGCGTTAAACTATCGTTAAATGGCGTTAACTAACGTTAAATGCCGTTAAACTAACGTTAAATGCCGTTAAACTAACGTTAAATGCCGTTAAACTAACGTTAAATGGCGTTTAATTAAGGTTAAATATCGTTAAACTAATGTTAAATGGCGTTAAACTAACGTTAAATGGCGTTTAATTAATGTTAAATGACGTTAAACTAATGTTAAATGGCGTTAAACTAACGTTAAATGGCGTTAAACTAACGTTAAATGGCGTTAAACTAACGTTAAATGGCGTTTAATTAAGGTTAAATAACGTTAAACTAACGTTAAATGGCGTTAAACTAACGGTAAATGGCGTTAAACTAACGTTAAATGACGTTACACTAACGTTAAATGGCGTTAAACTAACGTTAAATGGCGTTAAACTAACGTTAAATGGCGTTAAACTATCGTTAAATGGCATTAAACTAACGTTAAATGGCGTTAAACTAACGTTAAATGGCGTTAAACTAACGTTAAATGGCGTTAAACTAACGTTAAATGGCGTTTAATTAAGGTTAAATAACGTTAAACTACAGTTAAATGGCGTTAAACTAACGTTAAATGCCGTTAAACTAAGGTTAAATGGCATTAAACTAAGGTTAAATGGCATTAAACTAACGTTAAATGGCGTTAAACTAACGTTAAATGGCGTTAACTAACGTTAAATGGCGTTAAACTAACGTTAAATGGCGTTAAATTAACGTTAAATGAAGTTAAACTAACGATAAATGGCGTTAAACTAACGTTAAATGGCGTTAAACTAAAGTTAAATGGCGTATAATTAAGGTTAAATGACGTTAAACTAACGTTAAATGGCGTTAAACTAACGTTAAATGGCGTTAAACTAACAATAAATGGCGTTTAATTAACGTTAAATTAAGTTAAACTAACGTTAAATTAAGTTAAACTAACGTTAAATAGCGTTAAATTGACGTTAAATGAAGTTAAACTAACGTTAAATGGCGTTAAACTAACGATAAATGGCGTTTAATTAACGTTAAATTAAGTTAAACTAACGTTAAATGAAGTTAAACTAACGTTAAATAGCGTTAAATTAACGTTAAATGAAGCTAAACTAACGTTAAATGGCGTTAAACTTACGTTAAATGGCGTTAAACTAAAGTTAAATGGCGTTTAATTAAGGTTAAATGACGTTAAACTAACGTTAAATGGCGTTAAAGTAACGTAAAATGGCGTTAAACTAACGTTAAATGGCGATAAACTAACGTTAAATGGCGTTAAACTAACCTTTAAATGGCGTTAAACTAACGTTAAATGGCGTTTAATTAAGGTTAAATATCGTTAAACTAATGTAAAATGGCGTTAAACTAACGTTAAATGGCGTTTAATTAATGTTAAATGACGTTAAACTAATGTTAAATGGCGTTAAACTAACGTTATATGGCGTTAAACTAATGTTAAATGGCGTTAAACTAACGTTAAATGGCGTTTAATTAAGGTTAAATAACGTTAAACTAACGTTAAATGGCGTTAAACTAACGGTAAATGGCGTTAAACTAGCGTTAAATGGCGTTAAACTATCGTTAAATGGCATTAAACTAACGTTAAATGGCGTTAAACTAACGTTAAATGACGTTAAACTAACGTTAAATGGCGTTAAACTAACGTTAAATGGCGTTAAACTAGCGTTAAATGGCGTTAAACTAACGTTAAATGGCGTTAAACTAACGTTAAATGGCGTTAAACTAACGTTAAATGGCGGTAAACTAACGTTAAATGGCGTTAAACTAACGTTAAATGGCGTTAAACTAACGTTAAATGGCGTTTGAGTAGGTTAAATAACGTTAAACTAACGTTAAATGGCGTTAAACTAACGTTAAATGCCGTTAAACTAACGTTAAATGCCGTTAAACTAACGTTAAATGGCGTTAAACTAACGTTAAATGGCGTTAAACTAACGTTAAATGGCGTTAAACTAACGTTAAATAGCGTTAAACTATCGTTAAATGGCGTTAAACTAACGTTAAATGGCGTTAAACTATCGTTAAATGGCGTTAAACTAACGTTAAATGGCGTTAAACTAACGTTAAATGCCGTTAAACTAACGTTAAATGGCGTTTAATTAAGGTTAAATATCGTTAACCTAATGTTAAATGGCGTTAAACTAACGTTAAATGGCGTTTAATTAAGGTTAAATGACGTTGAACTAATGTTAAATGGCGTTAAACTAATGTTAAATGGCGATAAACTAATGTTAAATGGCGTTAAACTAACGTTAAATGGCGTTTAATTAAAGTTAAATAACGTTAAACTAACGTTAAATGGCGTTAAACTAACGTGAAATGACGTTTAATTAAGGTTAAATGACGTTAAACTAACGTTAAATGGCGTTAAAGTAACGTAAAATGGCGTTAAACTAACGTTAAATGGCGTTAAACTAACGTTAAATGGCGTTAAACTAACGTTAAATGCCGTTAAACTAACGTTAAATGCCGTTAAACTAACGTTAAATGGCGTTTAATTAAGGTTAAATATCGTTAAACTAATGTTAAATGGCGTTAAACTAACGTTAAATGGCGTTTAATTAAGGTTAAATGACGTTACACTAATGTTAAATGGCGTTAAACTAACGTTAATTGGCGTTAAATTAATGTTTAATGGCGTTAAACTAACGTTAAATGGCGTTTAATTAAGGCTAAATAACGTTAAAATAACGTTAAATGGCGTTAAACTAACGTTAAATGACGTTAAACTAACGTTAAATGGCGTTAAACTAGCGTTAAATGCCGTTAAACTAGCGTTAAATGGCGTTTAATTGGGTTAAATATCGTTAAACTAATGTTAAATGGCGTTATTTAACGTTAAATGGCGTTTAATTAAGGTTAAATGACGTTAAACTAATGTTAAATGGCGTTAAACTAACGTTAAATGGCGTTAAACTAATGTTAAATTGCGTTAAACTAACATTAAATGGCGTTTAATTAAGGTTAAATAACGTTAAACTAACGTTAAATGGCGTTAAACTAACGGTAAATAGCGTTAAACTAACGTTAAATGACGTTAAACTAACGTTAAATGGCGTTAAACTAACGTTAAATGGCGTTAAACTAACGTTAAATGGCGTTAAACTATCGCTAAATGGCATTAAACTAACGTTAAATGGCGTTAAACTAACGTTAAATGGCGGTAAACTAACGTTTAATGGCGTTAAACTAACGTTAAATGACGTTAAACAATGGTTAAATGGCGTTAAACTAACGTTAAATGCCGTTAAACTAACGTTAAATGGCGTTAAACTAACGATAAATGGCGTTAAACTAACGTTAAATGGCGTTAAACTAAAGTTAAATGGCGTTTAATTAAGGTTAAATGACGTTAAACTAACGTTAAATGGCGTTAAACTAACGTTAAATGGCGTTAAACTAACGATAAATGGCGTTTAATTAACGTTAAATTAAGTTAAACTAACGTTAAATGAAGTTAAACTAACGTTAAATAGCGTTAAATTAACGTTAAATGAAGTTAAACTAACGTTAAATGAAGTTAAACTAACGATAAATGGCGTTTAATTAACGTTAAATTAAGTTAAACTAACGTTAAATGAAGTTCAACTAACGTTAAATAGCGTTAAATTAACGTTAAATGAAGCTAAACTAACGATAAATAGCGTTAAACTTACGTTAAATGGCGTTAAACTAACGTGAAATGACGTTTAATTAAGGTTAAATGACGTTAAACTAACGTTAAATGGCGTTAAAGTAACGTAAAATGGCGTTAAACTAACGTTAAATGGCGTTAAACTAACATTAAATATCGTTAAACTAACGTTAAATGGCGTTAAACTAACGTTAATTGCCGTTAAACTAACGTTAAATGGCGTTTAATTAAGGTTAAATATCGTTAAACTAATGTTAAATGGCGTTAAACTAACGTTAAATGGCGTTTAATTAAGGTTAAATGACGTTAAACTAATGTTAAATGGCGTTAAACTAACGTTAATTGGCGTTAAATTAATGTTTAATGGCGTTAAACTAACGTTAAATGGCGTTTAATTAAGGTTAAATAACGTTAAACTAATGTTAAATGGCGTTAAACTAACGTTAAATGGCGTTAAACTAATGTTAAATGGCGTTAAACTAACGTTAAATGGCGTTTAATTAAGGTTAAATAACGTTAAACTAACGTTAAATGGCGTTAAACTAACGGTAAATGGCGTTAAACTAACGTTAAATGGCGTTAAACTAACGTTCAATGGCGTTAAACTAACGTTAAATGGCGTTAAACTCGTTAAATGGCATTAAACTAACGTTAAATGGCGTTAAACTAACGTTAAATGGCGGTAAACTAACGTTTAATGGCGTTAAACTAACGTTAAATGGCGTTAAACCAACGTTAAATGGCGTTAAACCAACGTTAAATGCCGTTAAACTAACGTTAAATGGAGTTAAACTAACGTTAAATGGCGTTAAACTAACGTTAAATGGCGTTAAACTAACGTTAAATGGCGTTAAACTAACGTTAAA
>NW_024738425.1:0-15231 GCF_018991925.1 Homarus americanus
AGGAGAGGAGGGAGGAGGAGAGGTGAGGGGAGAGGAGGGTGAGGTAAGGGAGAAGAGGAGTGGAGGGAAGAGGTGAGGAGGAGAGGCAAGTGGAGGGAGAGAGGAGGGAGGGAGAGGAGGTGAGGGAGATGGGAGGAGAGGTGAGAGGGAGAGGAGGGGAGAGGTAGGGAGGGAGAGGTGAGTGGAGGGAGAGGTGGGAGGGAGAGGGGTGGAGGGAGAGGAGAGGTGAGGGAAGTGGAGGAGAGGGGAGGAGGAGGAGGTGAGGGAGGGAGAGGTGGGGAGGAGGAGAGGAGTGGAGGAGAGGTGGGGGGGGTGGAGGGAGAGGTGAGAGATAGTGAGAGAGGAGGAGAGGGAGGGAGAGAGAGGAGTGGGAGGAGGAGGAGGTGGAGGGAGAGGTGAGTGGAGGAGAGGTGAGGAGGAGGGAGAGGAGGTGAGGAGGAGGGAGGGTGGAGGTGAGGAGGAGAGGTGAGAGGAGGAGAGGTGGAGTGGAGGAGAGGAGAGGAGAGGAGTGGAGGGAGGAGGTGAAGGGAGGGGAGAGGGGAGGTGAGGAGTGGAGGGAGAGGTGAGGGAGGGAGAGGAGAGGTGAGGGAGAGGGAGGGAGAGGTGAGAGGAGGGAGAGGAGAGGTGTGGGGAGAGTGGAGGGAGAGGTGAGGAGGGAGAGGTGGAGGGAGAGAGAGGAGAGGGGAGGAGAGTGAGGAGAGGATGGAGGGAGAGGTGTTTGAGGAGGAGAGGTAGAGGAGGAGGAGGAGAGGGGAGGTGTTTGAGGAGGAGAGGGTGGGAGGGAGAGGTGTTTGAGAGAAGAGGGGTGGAGGAGAGATGTTTGAGGAGGAGAGGTGGAGGAGAGGTGTTTGAGGAGAGGGAGAGATGGAGAGGTGTTTGAGGAGAGAGGAGGGAGAGGTGTTTGAGGAGGAGGGTGGAGGTTGAGGAGGGCGGAGGGAGAGGTGCTTGAGGAGGAGAGGTGGAGGGAGAGGAGGAGGAGAGGTAGGAGGGAGAGGTGTTGAGGAGGAGAGGGGTGGAGGGAGAGGTAAGCTTGAGAGGAGAGGTTTGAGGAGGAGAGGGTAGAGGGAGAGGTGTTTGAGGAGGGAGAGGGGTGGGAGGAGAGGTAAGAGGAGGAGGAGAGGGGAGGAGGGAGGTGTTGAGGAGGAGAGGGAGAGGAAGGAGAGTGAGAGGGAGAGGAGGTGGAGGAGGAGAGGATGGAGGAGAGGTGTTGAGGAGGAGAGGGTGGGAGGGAGAGATGCTTGAAGGAGAGAGAGGTGGAGGGAGAGGTGTTGAGGAGGAGAGGTGGAGGAGGTGTTTGAGGAGGAGAGGAGGAGAGGTGTTTGAGGAGGAGAGGGTGGAGGGAGAGGTGTTTGAGGAGGAGAGGTGGAGAGAGGTGTTGAGGAGGAGAGGTGGAGGAGAGGTGTTTGAGGAGGAGAGGGTGGAGGGAGAGGTATTGGGAGGAGGAGAAGAGAGAGGTGTTTGAGGAGAGAGGAGGAGAGAGGTAAGTTTGAGGAGGAGAGGGTGGAGGGAGAGGTGTTGGAGGAGAGGTGGAGGGAGAGGTGGAGGAGGAGAGGGAGGGAGAGGTGTTTGAGGGGAGGAGAGGTAGGGAGAGGTGTTGAGGAGGAGAGGGGGAGGAGGTAAGGAGGAGGAGAGGATGAGGGAGGTGTTTGAGGAGGAGGGGTGGAGGGAGAGATGAAGAGGGAGAGGTGGAGGGAGAGGTGTTTGAGGAGGAGAGGTGGAGGGAGAGGTTGAGGAGTGAGAGGTAGAGGAGGGTGGAGGAGAGGGTGGAGGGGAGGTGTTGAGGAGGAGAGGCGGAGGGAGAGGTGTTTGAGGAGGAGAGGGTGGGAGGAGAGGTTTTGAGGAGGAGAGGGTGGAGGAGAGGTGTTTGAGGAGAGGAAGAGGAGAGGTGTTTGAGGAGGAGGAGGGAGGAGGAGAGGTGTTTGAGGAGGAGAGGTGGAGGGAGAGGTGTTGAGGGAGGGAGAGGTGTTTGGAGGAGGAGGGGTGAGGAGAGGTGTTTGAGGAGGAGAGGGTAGAGGGAGAGGTAAGCTTGAGGGAGAGGAGAGGGAGGTTTGAGGAGGAGAGGGGAGGAGAGGTGTTGAGGAGGAGAGGTGGGGAGAGGTGTTGAGGAGGAGAGGTGGAGGGAGGAAGCTTGAGGAGGAGGAGGGAGGGAGGGGGTGAGAGGAGGAGAGGGAGAGGTGTTTAGAGGAGGAGAGGGAGGAGGAGGTGTTGAGGAGGAGAGGTAGAGGAGAGAAGCGAGGAGAGGGGAGGGAGAGGTGTTTGAGGAGGAGAGGGGTGGGAGGAGAGGTGTTTAAGGAGGAGAGGTAGAGGGAGAGGTGCCTGAGGAGGAGAGGAGAGAGGGAGGAGAGGTGTTTGAGGAGGAGAGGGGAGGGAGAGGTGCTGAGGAGGAGAGGTAGAGGGTGAGAGCTTGAGAGGAGAGGATGGAGGGAGAGGTGTTTGAGGAGGAGAGGGAGGGAGGTGTTGAGGAGGAGGAGAGGTAGGGAGGGAGAGGTTGAGGAGGAGAGGGAGGGGAGAGGTGTTGAGAGGATGGAGGAGAGGTCGGAGGAGGAGAGGTGAGGGAGAGGTGTTTGAGGAGAGGTGGAGGGGAGAGTAAGCTGGGAGGAGAGGGGAGGGAGGGAGAGGTAAGGAGGAGGAGAGGGGGAGGGAGAGGTGTGGAGGAGGAGAGGTAGAGGGGAGAGGTAAGGAGGAGGAGAGGTGGAGGTGAGGAGGGGGAGGGAGAGGTAAAGGAGGAGGAGAGGTAGAGGGAGAGGTTGGAGGAGGAGAGGGTGGGAGGGAGAGGTTTGAGGAGGAGGGAGGAGAGGTGTTTGAGGAGAGGATGGGAGGGGAGAGGTGCTTGAGGAGGAGAGGAGGAGGAGAGGTAAGCAGGAGGAGAGGTGGAGGGAGAGGTGTTTGAGGAGGAGAGGGTAGAGGGAGAGGTGTTTGAGGAGAGGTGGAGGGAGGTGTTTGAGGAGGAGATGGTAGAGGAGAGGTGTTTGAGGAGGTGGAGGGAGGTTTGATGAGAGGGGTGGAGGGAGAGGAGGAGGAGAGGTGGGGAGGAGAGGTAGAGGGAGAAAGGAGGAGGGAGAGGAGGAGGGAGAGGGGAGGAGAGGTGGGAGAGGTAAGCGGAGGGGAGAGGGGGGGAGAGGTGTTGAGGGAGGAGAGGGTAGGAGGGGAGAGTATGAGGAGAAGAGAGAGGTGGGAGGAGAGGTAAGGAGAGGTGTTGAGGAGGAGAGGGAGAGGAGAGATGTTGAGGAGGAGAGGTGGAGGGAGAGGTGCTGAGGAGGAGAGGTGGAGGGGAGGTAGCGGAGGAGGAGAGGTGGAGGAGAGGTGGAGGAGGAGAGGTAGAGGAGAGGTGTTTGAGGAGGAGAGGAGGAGGGAGAGGTGTTGAGGAGGAGAGGTAGAGGAGGAGGTGGAGGAGGAGAGGTTGAGGGACAGGTGTTTGAGGAGAGAGGTGGAGGAGAGGTGTTTGAGGAGGAGGGTGGAGGGAGAGGGAGGAGGGAGGTAAGGAGGAGGAGAGGGTGGAGGAGGTGCTTGAGGAGGAGAGGGTGGAGGGAGGTTGGAGATGAGAGGTGGAAGAGGTGTTTGAGGAGGAGAGGTGAGGAGGGAGAGGTGTTGGAGGAGGAGAGGGGAGGAGAGGTGAGAGGAGGTGGGAGGAGAGGTGGGAGGGAGAGGTGTTGAGGAGGAGAGGATGGAGAGGTGTGGAGGAGGAGAGGTGTGGAGGAGAGGGGAGGAGAGGTTGAGGAGGAGAGGGGGAGGAGGTGTTGAGGAGGAGAGGGTGGAGGGAGGAGGAGGAGAGGAGGAGGAGGTTTGGAGGAGGAGAGGGTAGAGGGAGAGGTGTTTGAGGAGGAGAGGTGGAGGAGAGGTGTTTGAGAGAGGTGGAGGGAGAGGTTTGAGGAGGAGAGGTGGAGGAGAGGTGTTGAGGAGGAGAGGTGAGAGGGAGGAGGGAGAGGTGTTGAGGAGGAGAGGGTAGAGGAGAGGTAGGAGAGGGTGGAGGAGAGGTGCTGGAGGAGGAGAGGGGGGAGGGAGAGGTACCTGGGAGGAGAGGAGAGGGGAGGAGGAGAGGTGGAGGGAGGGAGGAGGAGAGGGGGGAGGAGAAAGGAGGAGGAGGGAGGGGAGAGGAGGAGGAGGAGAGAGGAGTGGAGGAGGAGAGGTAGAGGGAGAGAAAGGAGGAGGAGGTAGAGGGAGAGGTAAGCGGAGGAGGAGAGGTGGGAGGAGGTAAAGCTAGAGGAGGAGAGGGGAGGAGGGAGAGGTGTTGAGAGGAGAGGGGGAGGAGGTTTGAGGAGGAGAGGGTGGAGGAGAGGTGTTGAGGAGGAGAGGATGGAGGAGATGTGGAGGAGGAGAGGTGGAGGGGAGAGGTGTTGAGGAGAGGTGGAGGAGAGAGAGGAGAGGTGGAGGAGAGGTGTTTGAGGAGGAGAGGGTGGAGGGAGGTGCTTGAGAGAGGAGGAGAGGTGGAGGAGAGATGGAGAGATGAGGAGGAGAGGGTGGGAGGGAGAGGTGTTGAGGAGGGGAGAGGGGTGGAGGGGAGAGGGGAGAGGAGGAGGAGGGGAGAGGTGTTTTGAGGAGATGGTGGAGGGGAGAGAGGGTAGGGGAGAGGAAGGTGGAGGAGAGGGGAGGGAGAGGTGTTGGAGGAGGAGAGGTAGAGGAAGCCGAGGAGGAGAGGGGAGGAGGGAGAGGGAGGAGGAGAGGTGGAGGGAGAGGTGTTTGAGGAGGAGAGGATGGAGGGAGAGGTGTTTTGAGGAGGAGGTGGAGGAGGTGAGGAAGGAGAGGTGCTGAGGAGGAGAGGTGGAGGAGAGAAGCTTAAGAGCAGAGGAGAGGTGCGGAGTGAGAGGTGGAGGAGAGGGTTACAGGAGGCGATGAGAGGAGAGGTAGAGGAGAGGTGTAAAAAAATTGAGGAGGAGAGGGGTGGAGGGAGAGGTAATCTGCAGGAGGAGAGGGTGGAGGAGGTGTCTGAGGAGGAGAGGGGAGGAGAGGTGCTGAGAGGAGAGGGTTGGAGGGAGAGGTGTTTGAGGAGAAGAGGGAGGAGGGAGAGTGTTGAGGAGGAGAGGATGGAGGGAGAGGTTTGAGGAGAGAGGGTGAGGAAAAAGTATGATGAGGAGCAGGAGAGGGAGAGGTGCTTCAGGAGTAGAGGAGAGGAGAGGCAGGAGGAGAGGGAGGAGGGAGAGGTGTTTGAGGAGGAGGTGGAGGAGGGAGGAGAGAGGGATGAGAGAAGAATAGAAAAGCGAATGAGAGAGGTGAGAGAAAATGGTGACTGAGGCGAGACGAAAAACAGGTAAACCAATACCTGTAACGTAATAATGAGCGCCCCAAAACACCCGGAGAAAATCATCGGCACCAAGCCAGTATGTGTTGCTGGTAAAATCTTTAGGTGAAATGTCAGCCAACAATAACAACCAGTGTACAGTATCGATATGGAAGGTCGACCTGCTTCTGTATTCTCACCGCTGACAGTTAGCGAAATTAATTTTATATTATTTATTAATTTTAATGCTATTTCCTACCTCCGTTGCAACCCTTAACCCGGAGCAAGCAGCACTAATATATTGCCTGAAATTCGTGTTATAGTATTACGTAAAGTAGAGATAGCTGATTCATTGAAGAGAAAATAATATCAGTTCTGAGATTAGACTTGACGATTATTCACATAGGTAAGTGCTCGAAGTCATAAATTTAATTATCATTTTTTTTATCTCGTCGACAGATGGAGGGGGAGGTTATGATGATAGGTGTGTGTCTGTGTTCGTCTGTCTGTCTGTTGTCTGTCTGTCTGTCTGTCTGTGTAGTACTGAAGTTAGAAGCTACCAAAGACAAAATAACAAAAACAAAACTGACATATTAATGCAAAAGTTGGTGAGGTAAGAACCAAAAATAAGGCAATAATAGTTTTAATGCTTTTCCAAGTTTGTTACAATAACCACATAGACGATTGCAGAAGATAGACGAATTGAAGCCATACACCTGGTGCAGCTACAGGTGGGACTATTAATGGAAGGTGATATCATAAGTATGTGATAAAGGTCACATCAGGTGCACCCTTGGTGTCGACACACAGGCAGGTACATGGTTGTGGTACTCCTCAAGGGTCCAGATGACGTGGCTTCATCCTGTGTCTGATCTAAGTGAGGGATATAATAGCCACTGCTTTATGATACCCTATTGCGTGGTTCCTACAGTGGCTCCTACAGTGGTCCCTACAGTGGTTCCTATAGTGGTTCCTTCAGTGGTTCCTTCAGTGGTTCCTACAGTAGTTCCAACAATGGTTCCAACAATGATTTCTAAAGTGTTTCCTACAGTGTTGTGCAAACAATTGAATACTTGGCTCCCAGCACAACCACCTGAGAGAAACACAAGACTGAGTCCGGATTTTAGGAGACATGTTCAGTATTTTCTTCCGTGGAAAGAGGAAAGGAAGAGTCTCAGTACAGGAATTTCAGTACAGGGTTGTAGCTTAAAATATTCAGTTAATAGAGTTTTATCATCTTTAATTGGAGTAAGACGACGTAACATTTATATATTAAAGAATCTGGTCCAAGACAAATGATGTTGACTCGTCACAACACCACCGTGGAGGAGTCCTTGTCCGTGTGTACACAGACGAAGGAAAAGGTTGAGCTGAAGGCACAAATGGTACTTGTTGGTCCTTTTGATGCTCAGTCTGCCCTCCCACACAGCCAGGAGAAGCCACGTGTTATCTTGCAACAGTGAAGACGGACAAACAGTAACAAACCCCAGTAGGTATAACCATAGCCCCCAAAATGTGACATGTGACCCTTGTTGTGTTAAGGCTGTGGCCTCAAGTGGCCTTTGTTGTGGTGAGGCTGTGGTCATAAGTAGGCCATGTTATGTTGAGGCCTACGCACACACACACACGTAGATTAAACCTATAGCATATAAGATTTATAGTCATGAAAGCAGAATTGTAAACTCATCTTAACATAATCGTCACATAAACAAACTCAGCCTCGAAGATACACGTTAAAAGGTTCTTTAAGTCAAAAGTAAAAATAAAATTTTCCTTCGTTCAGAGTTTCACTAACTTCCTCTGGACGTGACAGCAACCCCCGACCTTAACTTGTCCTTCTTTACACTTTTATATTTCGACTTATCCTTTATTTTTAATCTTCTTCCAACTTAACCAACTCAAAGTTCCTCGTAAAAAATCTATTGGAAGCTTTAGTGTGTGTCTGAGCCACGAATCTGGCGATAAAATCATGTTGATCAGTGTGAGAGGTGGATGACAGCCAGGAGGTGGAGGTCCTCACTTTTGACGGCCGGCAGAGGAGGAGGAGAAGAAGGAGGATATAGTAGGTCAGGAAAAGTGTATTGGGGGCTGAGGAATGGGTGAGGACGGTAGAAGTAGGACGAGTGAGAAGGCAAAGAAGGAGTGAGGGGGACGGGGATGAGATGGGTGAAGGAGGAGCAGCAACAGGGGAGTTCACATTAGACTTTATCCATTAAAGAAGAAGGTCCTTGTGGAGAGTTAATGGAGGGTGAAGAGAGAGAATAAAGAAGGGATAAGGGGAGAGGGTTGATGGTTGCGTGGGAGAGCAAGATGAAGCTGGGAAGAGGAGAGTGATGATACATCTAGACCAACATGGATTGGCGCCAACATATGTATGTGGTTGTTGGTGGTGTGACTCTCCCCCGTGACACAAACTTTTATTATCCTTTGTATCTCTGCTAGGTAAGGTGAGACAGACCTACAGACAAACAAACAGACAGACACATAGCTCGACAAATAGACAGTGATGGACACACTCCCTTATCCCTTCGTCACTTGTTAACATAATATAAAATGCTAGAAGAAAAAACATGAAAGGGACAGCGAATTCAATGTATTTTTAGGTGTTCCTTGACCTGTTGATGGTGAAGGATAAGCCTAGAGCGAGGTGTACAGTATGTCTTAGTCACCTTCTTCCTCCGTGACAACAAAACACCTTCTGTGTGTAACGTAGACAACTTTATGATCGTTTTGGTGGAATAAAAATTTATCACTTTGTATTCCTGTCAACAACGCCTTTTGCGCCTCTCGTACTCTGAACCACAGCTAAATATCTTATACCACAGTACCACAGGCAAACATTTTATACTAAAGTGCCACAGCTAAACATCTTATACCACAGTACCATAGGTAAACATTTTATACCACAATACCACAGATAAACATCTTTCCAACAGTACCACAGGTAAATATCTTATACCACAGTACCACAGATAAACATCTTTACAACAGTACCACAGCTAAACATTTTATACCACAGTACCACAGCTAAACATCTAATACCATAATACCACAGCTAAACATCCAGTACCACAGTAGCTCTCACTCACCAATCGCCAACTAAGCGCTACTTCAGCCAAGTTTTCTCCCCGCTAATATCAGCTTAAACTTGTTATTTTACAGTAAAGTTAGCAACAGTTTCCTGGTCGACCAAGTGATCTCCCACTTTACTGACACACTTCCTCAAAGTTGGCCTAAATTTATGTTTTGAATTACTATTACTTTATTTAGTCTATGTAAAAGTTATTGCGTTTCTTATGGTTTAAATTGAGCCTCTATGCTTTTTTGTTACCCAGAGAGACTAGAGTCAAATATTACTTCTCGTGGATTACAATTCATTATTTTTTAGTCTGCCCTGTACTTGTCCAGTCTCTCATGAAGTACTGTGTCAGGGTACAACACGGTGACCTTTATTGATCCCGCCGGAGGTGTTAAGTTCTCAGAGTGTACGACAGTTCTTATGTTACCTCAGCAAGTCTCTCACCGACGCCGATGGTCCCATTGTCTTAATAGTGTACCTGTGACCTCACCCCTTAGTTCCTCACACCTGGCGATCATCAACGATATTTTTATAAAGATTTACATTTAGAATACAAACTAATGTCTTCCGTTGATAACCATTGATGCCGTCCACAATGCTGAACAGCAACAGTTTAGTGTAAGTTGAGACACACAGACAGTCACAACAGAACCACCGCCCACAGACAATAACCACAGAACCACCACCCACAGACAATAACCACAGAACCACCACCCACAGACAATAACCACAGAACCACCGCCCACAGACAATAACCACAGAACTACCGACAATAACCACAGAACCACCACCCACAGACAATAACCACAGAACCACCGCCCACAGACAACAACCACCAGAACCACCGCCACAGACAATAACCACCAGAACCACCACCACCACAGACAATAACCACAGAACCACCGCCAGAATAATAACCACAGAACCACCGCCACAGACAATAACCACAGAACCTACCCACAGACAATAACCACAGAACCACCGCCCACAGACAATAACCACCAGAACCACCGCCCCACAGCCAATAACCACAGAACCACCACCCACGAACCAATAACCACAGAACCACCGCACAGACAATAACCACAGAACCACCGCCCACAGACAATAACACAAGAACCTACCCACGAACAATAACCACAGAACCACCACCCACGAACCAATAACCACAGAACCTACCCACAGACAATAACCACAGAACCACCACCCACAGACAACACAGAACCACCGCCCACAGACAACCAACCACAGAACCACCACCCACAGACAACAACCACAGAACCACCACCCACAGACAATAACCACAGAACCACCGCCCACAAACCACACAACCACCGCCCACAGACAATAACCACAGAACTACCGCCCACAGACAATAACCACAGAACCACCGCCCACAAACCACACAACCACCGCCCACAGACAATAACCACAGAACCATCACCCACAGACAATAACCACAGAACCACCGCCCACAAACCACACAACCACCGCCCACAGACAATAACCACAGAACCACCACCCACAGACAATAACCACAGAACCACCACCCACAGACAATAACCACAGAACCACCACCCACAGACAATAACCACAGAACCACCACCCACAGACAATAACCACAGAACCACCACCCACAGACAATAACCACAGAACCACCACCCACAGACAACACAGGAATCAGTCAGCTGGTCATCAGGTGTTTCCTAAACTCGTCGTCATCGTCTAAGTCTCACAAATTGCTCCGATCATGAGATTTTGGCGGCCACTTGAAGTTTGTAAACACGATAATGTTAAAAGAACATCAGCTGCCACCAGAGAGCACGTGTGTGGAATATGTTACCAACGATGATGTAGTAGTTGTTTGGGGCGTGAAATGTTTATACTTCAAATGGTGCCTAAATAATGATAATATAGGAGTATTTGAATGTACCTGAGTCTTGCTAATTTAGTGACGATTGATATGAGCGCCAGCGTGTAATATATAACAGTATATCAGTGTTGTGAATCACAGTAAAGTCTTAACAAAGTTGTTGAATTCGCTGAATAGACAAAAGTTATAAGAGTTGAAGCCCAATATATGAGAGCCGGGCCAGACCCGTCACCAGCTGGGCGGAGTTGGCTACATCACGCCCAGTTACGCCGTCTGGCGCGACATTATTTGTTCACCTCAATATTTCACGCCAGCGACGCTAATATTGTGGCGATACTGTGAGTGAACTGTTGTGGAAAACTTAGTTATCTCACCATGTGCTTCTCGTGGTCTCTGTGATCTTACTAGCGAAGAAACTAAGATTTATGAGGACATGACAGAACATGGAACAAGGAAAGTTATGACAGGAATGGAAAGAAACACATTAATGAAGATGAAATGAAATGAAAATGTATGCTAGAAAATTTAATAGAAAGAAAGATAAATATAAAGAAGTACGATATAAGACAAACCATAATTATATATATATATATATATATATATATATATATATATATATATATATATATATATATATATATATATATATATATATATATATATATATATATATATATATATATATATATATATATATATATATATATATATATATATATATATATATATATATATATATATATATATATATATATATATATATATATATATATATTAATATTTCTGGTTATTTTTATTGTTATTATTTGAAACTTGCTAATATTAAGCAGCAAGAGACGGCTAGAGTGGCTGGCTATCTCCCAAGGTGACTGAACACTGAAGAGACAGTTCCAGCTTCTTCGACTTTTATTGGGACAAGTATTAATTGATCACTCCCTGAGCCAGTCGTCTTCCTTAACTTTGTTCGTGATTTTTTGACAAATGACGGAAAAGTTAGGTCATTAATCTTTTTTTATTTACGAATTTGAACGAAGATGAAATGAAAGTCAGAAAACAGTAAACACACAATTTCCCCCTTAATCCGTAGAGTAATGGTTGCCTTTGTGTACAATAACATCAGTACAATATATATAATGAAATATTAAATTCATCAGCCGCTTTGTCGACTTGATAGAATAATGACACCAACGTGACAGTTGTCCCTCACCATATACCTCCAGTCTCACACCTGTAGTCCAAGTGTTGTGGTAGTGCCTCCCACACCTGTGGTCTGTAGTGTCGAGTAGTGCCTCACACCTGTGGTCATAGTGTCGTGGTAGTGCCTCACACCTGTGGTCGCTGGAGTGTCGTGGTAGTGCTTCACACCTGTGGTCATGAGTGTCAGGTAGTGCCTCACACCTGTGGTCTGTGAGTGTCGTGGTAGTGCTTCCTGGTCATAGTGTCGAGGTGGTGTACCTCCACCTGTGGTCATGAGTGCCGTGGTAGTGCCTCACCTGTGGTCATGAGTGTTGTGGTGGTGCCTCACACCTGTGAGGTCATGAGTGCTCGTGGTTGTTAGCCTCACACCTGTGGTCATGAGTGTTGTGGTAGTGCCTCTTACCTGTGGTCTGTAGTGCCGTGGTAGTGCCTCACACCTGTGGTCGCCAGGTGCCGTGTGGTGCCTCCCACACCTGTGGTCATGAGTGTGTGGTGATGCCCTCACACCTGTGGTCGCCTGTGTGGTAGTGCTTCACACCTGTAGTCATGAGGTGTAAATGGTAGTGCCTCACACCTGTGGTCATGAGTGTCGAGGTAGTGCCTCCACCTGTGGTCGCAGGTGTCGTGGTAGAGTGCCTCCCACACCTGTGGTCATGAGTGTCGTGGTAGTGCCTCACACCTGTGGTCATGAGTGTCGTGGTAGTGCCTCACACCTGTGGTCATGAGTGTCGTGGTAGTGCCTCCACACCTGTGGTCATGGCAGGTGTCGTGGTAGTGCCTCACACCTGTGTTCATGAGTGCCGTGGTAGTGCCTCCCACCTGTGGTCATAGGTGCGTGGTAGTGCCTCACACCTGTGGTCGCAGGTGCCGTGGTGAGGTGCCTCACGCCTGTGGTCATGAGTGTCGTGGTAGTGCCTCACACCCATGGTCATGAGTGTTGTGAGTAGTGCCTCACACCTGTGGTCATGAGTGTCAGTGGTGCCTCACACCTGTAGTCATGAGTGCCGTGGTAGTGCCTCCACACCACTGTGGTCATGAGTGTCGTGGTAGTGCCTCACACCTGTGGTCATGAGTGTCGTGGTAGTGCCTCCCACACCTGTGGTCGCCAGAGTGTCGTGGTAGTGCTTCACCTGTAGTCTGCTTGAGTGTCGAGTAGTGCCTCACACCTGTGGTCATGGTGTCGTGTGAGTGCCTCCACACCTGTAGTCTGCTGAGTGTCGTGGTAGTGCCTCACACCTGTAGTGCATGAGTGTCGTGGTGAGTGCCTCACACCTGTGTTCATGAGTGCCGTGGTAGTGCCTCACACCTGTGGTCATGAGTGCCGTGGTAGTGCCTCACACCTGTGGTCCATGAGTGCCCGTGGTAGTGCACACCTGTGGTCATGAGGTGTCGTGGTAGTGCCTCACACCTGCCAACCAGTCGCCAGGTGTTGTGGTGGTGCCTCCCACACCTGTAGTCATGAGTGTCGAGGTAGTGCCTCACACCTGTGGTCTATGAAGGTGCCGTGGTAGTGCCTCACACCTGTGGTCATGAGTGTCGTGGTAGTGCCTCCCACCTGTAGTCTGTGGTGTTGTGGTAGTGCCTCACACCTGTGGTCATGAGTGTCGGTGGTGCCTCACACCTGTGGTCATGGTGTTGTGGTAGTGCCTCACACCTGTGGTCTGTGGGTGTCGTGTGGTGCCTCACACCTGGTCATGAGTGTTGTGGTAGTGCCTCACACACCTGTGGTCTATGAGTGTCGAGGTAGTGCCTCCCACCTGTGGTCATAGTGTTGTGGTAGTGCCTCACACCTGTAGTATGAGTGTCGTGGTTGTGCTTCACACACCTGTGGTCTGTGAGTGTCGTGGTAGGCCTTCACACCTGTGGTCTCGCAGGTGTCGAGTGAGTGCCTCCCACCTGTGGTCATGAGTGCGTGGTAGTGCCTCACACCTGTGGTCATGAGTGTCGTGGTAGTGCCTCACACCTGTGGTCATGAGTGTTGTGGTAGTGCCTCACACCTGTGGGTCATGAGTGTCGTGGTAGTGCCTCCCACCTGTGGTCATGAGTGTCGTGGTAGTGCCTCACACCTGTGGTCATGAGTGTTGTAGTAGTGCCTCACACCTGTGGTCATAGTGTTGTGGTAGTGCCTCACACCTGTGGTCTGCATGAGTGTCGTGGTTGTGCTTCACCTGTAAGGTCGCATGAGTGTCGTGGTGCTTCACACCTGTGGTCATGAGTGTCAGTGGTGCCTCACACCTGTAGTCATGAGTGCCGTGGTAGTGCCACTCCCACACCTGTGGTCATGAGTGTCGTGGTAGTGCCTCACACCTGTGGTCCATGAGTGTTGTGGTAGTGCCTCACACCTGTAGTCATGAGTGTCGTGTTAGTGCCTCACACCTGTGGTCCTGAGTGTCGTGGTAGTGCCTCACACCTGTAGTCATAGTGTTGTGGTAGTGCCTCACACCTGTGGTCTGTGAGTGTTGTGGTAGTGCCTCCACCTGTGGTCATGAGTGTCGTGGTTGTGCTTCACCTGTGTCCATGAGTGTTGTGGTAGTGCCTCCCACACCTGTGGTCATGGTGTCAGGTAGTGCCCACACCTGTGGTCATGAGTGTCGAGGTAGTGCCTCACACCTGTAGTCTATGAGTGTCGTGGTTGTGCTTCACACCTGTAGAATCTGTGGGGTGTTGTGGTAGTGCCTCACACCTGTGGTCATGAGTGTCGAGTAGTGCCTCACACCTGTGGTCATGAGTGTCGTGGTGCACACCTGTAGTCATAGTGTCGTGGTAGTGCCTCACACTGTGGTCATGAGTGTCAGTGAGTACTTACTCACACCTGTGGTCATGAGTGTCGTGGTGCCTCCTGTGGTCATGAAGATGTCGTGGTAGTGCCTCACACCTGTGGTCCTTGAGTGTCGTGGTGCCTCACACACCTGTGGTCATGAGTGTCGTGGTAGTGCCTCACACCTGTAGTCCATAGTGTTGTGTGTTGCCTCACACCTGTGGTCATGAGTGTTGTGGTGAGTGCACCACACCTGTAGTCTGTAAGAGTGTTGTGGTAGTGCCTCACACCTGTAGTCCATGAGTGTCGTGTTAGTGCCTCACTTGTGGTCATGAGTGTTGTGGTGATGCCTCACACCTGTGGTCATGAGTGTCGGTAGTGCCTCACACCTGTGGTCATGAGTGTCGAGGTGGAGTGCCTCACACTTGTGGTCATGGAGATGTTGTGGTAGTGCCTCACACCTGTGGTCCATGGTGTTGTGGTAGTGCCTCTCACCTGTGTGGTCATAGTGTCAGGTAGTGCCTCACACCTGTAGTCATGAGTGTTGTGGTAGTGCCTCACACCTGCAGTCATGAGTGTTGTGGTAGTGCCTCTCACCTGTGGTCATGAGTGTCGTGGTAGTGCACGCATCTGGTCATGAGTGTCGTGGTGGTCCTCACACCTGTAGTCATAGAATGTTGTGGTAGTGCCTCACCTGTGGTCATGAGTGTGTCGTGGTAGTGCCTCACACCTGTGGTCATGAGAGTGTTGTGTGATGCCTCACACCTGTGGTCAGGTGTTGTGGTAGTGCCTCACACCTGTGGTCATGAGTGTCGAGTGAGTGCCTGCACCTGTGGTCATGGAGTGTCGAGGTAGTGCCTCACACCTGTGGTCATAGTGTCGTGAGTGATTACCTCACACCTGTGGTCATGAGTGTCGTGTTAGTGCCTGCCTCACACCTGTAGTCTGTAGGTGTCGTGGTAGTGCTTCACCTGTGATCCATGAGTGTCGAGGTAGTGCCTCACACCTGTGGTCATGAGTGTCGTGGTAGTGCTTCACACCTGTGGTCATGAGTGTCAGGTAGTGCCTCACACCTGTGGTCTTGAGTGCCGTGGTAGTGCCTCACACCT
>NW_024738426.1:0-18014 GCF_018991925.1 Homarus americanus
TTATTATTATTATTATTATTATTATTATTATTATTATTATTATTATTATTATTATTATTATTATTATTATTATTATTATTATTATTATTATTATTATTGTATTATTATTATTATTATTATTATTATTATTATTATTATTATTATTATTATTATAATTATAATTATAATTGTAATTATATTGTAGTTGTAGTTAATAGTTAATTTGTTGTTGTTTTAATTTATTCATTTATTTGTTGTTAATAATCCATTATTATTATTATTATTATTATTACACACCAAGCTTGGAATCCCCCAAATCTTAGGTCGTTGGTGGTGGTGTGTAGTGGTGGTGGTGGTTGACTGTGGTTAGTGTAGTGAGGTGGTGGTAGTTGTGGTGGTTGAAGTGATGTTTGTTGATGAAGGTAGCTGACAGTGGTGGCGATTGTAGTGATAGTGTTCGTGTTGATGGTGATTGTGGTTTGTGATGGTGGACGCTAGTGGTAGTGATTGTGGTTGGTTCACCAGCAGGAGGTAGGGTGTATTAGACATTGTATTTTCATGTAATATTTTTTTTCTTCTCTGTGAATAATGACAGCTGTTGTTATTGATGACCATGCCGTGGTTTGGGGGGAAGAATCCAATAAATTTCTCCCCCATTATTTTCTCCCGGTTATTTTCACCCGGTTATTTTCTTATTATTTTCAATTACAGACTTTCTTTTTTGTATTTACTTGCTATTGTTGGTGTTGGAAATATATCAATTGTAAAAAAAAAAAAAAGATTTCTTACTTCTTCAATACAGTGCAGGTAACGTATCAACTATTGCGCTTCCACTAAGAAATTATTACCTATCTTTTTTTACTTAATTAATTACCCCCGAGATGAAGCTCTGGTACCTAGATAACTTCTTAGGGCGAGTTGAAATCACTCTCTCACTACAACATTGATTTTGGGGAGCCGCATCAACACACTACATCTTGGCCTCCTTGTGTGTTGCTGCTGCCGCCTCTTACCTGGTCCTCGTTTTATTTTATGTAGCGTTTGTGTGTTTGTCTCTTGTCGTAGTTATGGGTGTGGTCAGGATGGAGGTCTTTGTGTGTGTGTGTGTGTGTGTGTGTGTGTGTGTGTGTGTGTGTCTGTTCATACATCACATGACTGAGGTTATCTGGGGAGTCACGGGCTAGTGGTTGTTTGTGTACCCAACAGATGGTGTTGATGGTGCTGATGGTGGTGATGATTTTTGTGATAGTGGTGGTGATTTTGGTGACGTATAGTGGCGGTGGCGCTGATGGTGGTGGTGTAGGAGATGGTGGTGATGGTGGTGGTGGTGTTGGTGATGAGCTACACACTCCAGGCTCATTTACCATGAGTTACACCTCTTGTACGCTTACCACAACAAGGTCTTATATCATGCCCGTGTATAAAGAATAACACTGTATATTAGAGGGGGTACGAGGGGGAGGCTACTGGGAGAGGGGTTCAGAGGGGGTGAAATTTGCTGGGGAGGGGTTCAGTGGGAGTGGGGGTAGGATACAGAGTGGGGAGGGATACTAAGGGGTAGAGGGCTACAAAGTGGGAAGGGAGAGTACAAGGGGGAAATGAAGGTTACAGGGTGGAGGGGAGGTTACAGGGAGGGGAAGAGAGGTTACAGGGAGGAGAAGAGAGGTTACAGGGAGAGGACGAGAGGTTACAGGGAGGGGAAGAGAGGTTACAGGGAGAGAAGAGGTTACAGGGAGGGACGAGAGGTTACAGGGAGGGAAGAGGGTTACAGGGAGGGACAGAGAGAGGTTCAGGGAGAGAGAGGTTACAGGGAGGAGAAGAGAGGTTACAGGGAGGGACGAGAGAGGTTACAGGGAGGGAAGAGAGGAGGTTACAGGGAGGGGAAGAGAGGTTACAGGGAGGAGAAGAGAGGTTACAGGGAGGGGACGAGAGGTTACAGGGAGGGGAAGAGAGGTTACAGGGAGGGGACGAGAGGTTCAGGGAGGGGAAGAGAGGTTACAGGGAGAGGAAGAGATGTTACAGGTGAGAGGGAGAGATGTTACAAGGAGAGGAAGAGATGTTACAGGTGAGAGGGAGAGATGTTACAGGTGAGAGGGAGAGATGTTACAGGGTGGAAGGGAAGTTACAGGTGAAAGGGAGAGATGTTACAGGGAGAGGAAGAGATGTTACAGGGTGGAAGGGAAGTTACAGGTGAGAGGGAGGTTACAGGGAGGGAAAGGAAGGTTACAAGGGGAGAAGGGAGGTGAAGGAAGGTTAGAGGGAGGGGAGGGAAGGTTACAGGGAGAGGAAGAGATGTTACAGGGTGGAAGGAAGGTTACAAGGGGGAGGGGGGGAGGTTAAAGGGGGGTGAAGGGGGCTGAGTCACGCGTAATACTGAATATAATGGGGTGATGGGTCAAGCTTAATGGGGTGATGGGTCAAGCTTATCTTATCTGGCAACGTCTATCAGCGGAGAGGTAAATATTTATACTTTATTCGTTATTTGTTCTTTGTCAGAGTGATGTTTTGGGTTCTCGTTATTTGTTCGTTGTCAGAGAGGTTTTTGGTTGGCTAATTTTACGGACTTTTCTTTTCCTCGTTGTCATATATGTTTATATTTATCGTTATTATGTTAGTTTCATCTCCTCAAAAGTTAGTGTGTAGGGTTGTGCTTTTATATGTCTGTCTGTCTATCTGTCTGTCTGTCTGTCTGTCTGTCTGTCTGTCCTTAGTTATTTAGGATCACCTGAAAGCTAATGTTAATATTGTTCATTTTTATGGACCTGTCTTGATACAAACTTTCATACAGTGAACTGAAGTTGAAGCCGAGGCATTATCTACAACTCCTCCCCCCGTTCCTTCTCCCATTCCCCTCACCGCCCCTCCTCTTCCTTAACCCCCTTCCCGCCTCCTGCCCTCGCCTCCTGCCCTTAATCTCCCCCCTTTGCATCTCTGCCCTTTCCATACTCCCCCGTTCCTCACCTCACCTCCTTCCTCACCTTACCCCTTCTCCCACTTCCCCATCCTCACTCACCTCCTTCCCCTCACCATACCTTCCTCCCACTTCCCCATCCTCACCTCACCTCCTTCCTTCACCCTTACCCCTTCCTCCCACTTCCCCATCCTCACCTCACCTCCTTCCCTCACCCTTACCCCTTCCTCCCACTTCCCCTTCCTCCTCTCACCTTCCTCCCCTTCCTCCTCTCACATCTCCTCCCCTCACCTTCCTCTTCCTCTTTAACAAAAAACTTGAGAACTTTACGCTATGGGGCCTTAATATACAGGTAGCAGCAGAACATTTTAGTAGCTGTAGGTATCTGACACACACACACACACACACACACACACACACACACACACACACACCATTAAAACCTGTAATATAATCAAGAAGTTATGTATAGGGTAAAAAATATATCACCTATCTTACACGGTAAACATGTTGGTCAATTATAAGATTATTTATGTAATGAGTGACAGTCGTGTGGGAGATGATGGAGAGTGAGTGAGACGGCGTTTAGAAATCCTGACGGAGGAGGAACCATGGTGTTTAGGAGTCGTTCGGATCCTTGTTACGTCGTGTCGTTCATTAATGTTACTCGAGTTGTGTTTCTGGGGAGGAGGGAGGAGGGGTTGGGGGAAGGGAGAGAGGGAGGGGAGGAGAGAGAGGGATGGGGACTGGGGGATGGAGAGATAGAGGAGGAAGGGACTGTGGGGAGGAAGAGAGGGAGGGGGAAGGACTGGGGGATTGAGAGATAGAGGAGGGGGGAGAGAGGGACTGGGGCAGGGAGAGAGGGACTGGGGCAGGGAGAGAGGGACTGGGGCAGGGAGAGAGGGACTGGGGCAGGGAGAGAGGGACTGGGGCAGGGAGAGAGGGACTGGGTGAGGGAGAGAGGGACTGAGGGAGGGAGAAATGGAGGTGGAGGGAGAGAGTGAGGAGGAGGCGGGAATGTCTCGTGATTGTGCCTTCATTTTATTTGTAAGAAAAGTTAGTGTGATTGTGTGGTTTTGTGGTGATTGTAATGACAGTGAATGTATCTTATGCTGGTGTTCGACGAGGGACAAATTCTTTCATTAACTTAAATTACTGCTTCATGGTCGTGTGAAGGCAGGTGTGGTGGTTGTAGGGGTGGTGGTAGATGGGTGGGTGGTGGTAGGGGTGGTGGTAGATGGGTGGTGGTAGATGGGTGGAGTTAAGGGTGATGGTAGATGGGCGATGGTGGTGGTGATAGATGGGTGGTGGTGGTGGTGGTAGGGGTGTGGTTGGTGGTAGGGGTATTGTTGGTGGTGGTAGTGATGTTGGTGGTGGTTGGGGTGTTGTTGGTGGTAGGGGGTGTTGTTGGTGGTAGTGATGTTGGTGGTGGTAGGGGTGTTGTTGGTGGTAGGGGTGTTGTTGGTGGTAGGGTGTTGTTGGTGGTGGGGTGTTGTTGGTGGTAGGGGTGTTGTTGGGTGGTAGGGGTGTTGGTGGTGGTAGGGATGTTGTTGGTGGTAGGGATGTTGTTGGTGGTAGGGGTGTTGTTGGTGGTAGGGGTGTTGTTGGTGGTAGGGGTGTTGTTGGTGGTAGGGGGTGTTGGTGGTGGTAGTGATGTTGGTGGTGGTAGGGGTGTTGTTGGTGGTGGTGATGTTGGTGTTAGTAATAGTGGTGGTGTGTTGTGAGGACAGATGGTCACTGCAGCCTCTGTGTGGGTGGGGGAACTAACCTGCACCTGCCCCTCATTAACATATAATGAACATATTCTCTCTCTCTCTCTCTCTCTCTCTCTCTCTCTCTCTCTCTCTCTCTCTCTCTTTTTCTCTCTCTCAAACATTGTGACTTTGTCTGTCTGTCTTTTTAACATTATCTTTTCCCCTTGTCTGAGCAGAGGTCTACAGAGGGTGATTATCAGACGCCAGTGGTCAGGATATTGTGACGTTTAATGTTAAGAGTTTTTCCCAGAGGTGTTTAATTCTGTACCTAAGAGTTTACTGGGCTATTTGTCACACTCACAGCCCTGAAACTTCTTGGAGACACTACCATAAACAGCCTCATCATCTCTGACTCCTCATCTTGCCACCCTCAACTCTGATTGTCACCCGCTTGTCTCTGAAGCCTGACACAAACAAGCTACTGTGGCTCCCCTCTCATATGGGTCTCGGTCAACGTGTTAGAATTGATGCCTTAGCTGAACTCGCATCTTACAAAGACATTATTAAATACAATCTAGGTCTAAGAAATACATAATCCTAAAACCTGTAATCAGAAAAGAAGTTGTTGATGAATTTGAAGCAAGCAGACAGGTGCAAATAGACATTGAGCAGACTGTGTGTGTGTGTGTGTGTGTGTGTGTGTGTGTGTGTGTACGCGCGCGCACCCACCCTCATTTTTCCTCTTCCCCTCTCATTCCTCCACCTCCTTTTCCATTTTCCCCCCTTCCACCTCTTCTTCACCACCATTCCTTACACGTAGAGCACCACCACCACCACCCACGTACACCTAGATGTGCCGCCACACACACACACAGGTAACACAGATAGATGGTAGTAACGTGCTGGTCGTGGGGTCACCCTGGCCCTCTGATGATGAATGTAAGGCTGACAGTTCTTAAGAGATTCCTAATTTAGTTTTTTCTCGTTACTTCAGATTGTAAATAATACGTGTAAGTGGTTTATGAGGTGTTATAAATAATATTTTTTTTACTAACTCCCCTGGAAACTACACGTTGACTCTACCATAAGTATACTGTATGCTCGCTCTCTTTTCTAGTTAGGGAGGTGTGTGTGTGTGTTCGTGTGTGTGTGTGTGTGTGTGTTCGTGTGTGTGTGTGTGTGTGTGTGTTCGTGTGTGTGTGTGTGTGTGTTTGTGTAGTGTGTGTGTGTTCGTGTGTATGTGTGTGTGTGTGTGTGTTCGTGTGTTCGTGTGTGTGTGTGTGTGTGTGTTCGTGTGTGTGTGTGTGTGTGTGTGTGTGTGTGCGTGTGTGTGTGTTCGTGTGTGTTCGTGTGTGTGTGTGTTGCTTGAGGCTGCTCGTCGTGACTTGCTGGGAGGTGATCAACGAAGCCAAGTTTACAGCCTGGTGCTTGTCTCTCTGACCAATACAAAAGAAGGATTAAGGTTATTGTATTTTGTTGTTGTTATTAACGCAATTTGTTGTGGTCTCTTTTTCGTGTAAAGTTGGACATCCATCTTCCTCCGTCTCTCTTCTTTTCTCTTTGTCTGTTTAGTCTTTATCTTCGTGACGCTGATTGGTGATTAATGACCATGATGATAATGACGATGATAATGACTTAGAATGACGAAGGTGAAAATGATTGAGAATGATGATGTCTGTCTGTCTTTATGTCTATGTCTGTCTGGGAAAGATAACAACTAGAAGACAGACATGTGTACAGTATGTGTGTCTGTATGTTAAAGAAAATAAAAATATCACCTTTTAACCTCACACCTGTATTATTCTTATGAGGAAAAATATATGAAATAATAGCGAGTTTTTTTTTAATGTGTCTGGGTGTTGGTCTGGGGAAGAAGAATCGCTGAGGGGCAGGACGGTAACACAGCCAGTACATGTCGAGGACTGTGTGTGACAAGAGTAGTTGTATTCTCTCTCCCTTGGGCGTCAGAGATTGAATTATGGTGGGCGGTGGAGGTGTGCGAGCGGCCCCTTAACTTAATTGTGTGTCGGGGGGGCTGGCGTCGCTCTATGGGGGTGGCTGTCTCCCTCACCCTTCTCAATTTTTTTTGTTTTTTCCCGTGGACTATTTTTTATTGATGAGGCTCTCTCTCTCTCTCTCTCTCTCTCTCTCTCTCTCTCTCGGGTTTTATTAATTTATTGGTATATATATATATATATATATATATATATATATATATATATATATATATATATATATATATATATATATATATATATATATATATATATATATATATATATATATATATATATATATATATATATATATATATATATATATATTATACTTAATTGTCTGTTGAATTGTAATGTAATTATTTTTAATTGTCGTTTTATTGTAATTTCAAAATATAATGGAATTTAATGTTTTATTCTGATTAGTATTTGCATAATTTTTGTGCTTTTGTTTTTAAATATTTAGGTACACGAATAAAAAGACGAAGGTTAAAGTTACTTGTTGTTAATCAATTTCAGAAGTCACCGGCGTGGAACAAATGACCAAATATTTTAAGTCTTCATAAACAAGAAGATAAAAAGCCCCTTATGGGATTTAGCCAGAGAAAAGGTCTCGTTATGGTCAGTGGGAAGCCATCAGTGAAGCCTTTAATGGTGTCGAAAATACCGGGAGAAAAAGGCAAGAAAGAATTAAATGATCGAGAGAAAACAAAAATCATCAGAAAGAGAAAGAATGTGAGGTGAAAGATGCCGTTATGAGGTGAACGACGCCGTTATGAGGTGAACGACGCCGTTATGAGGTGAATGACGCCATTATGAGGTTAGTGATGCCGTTATGAGGTGAACGACGCCATTATGTGTGTAGAACTTAACGTGAGACAACCTACTGATAAACACCACTTACCTCTTGAACCTTATCTCACGAACCGCCTTGAATCATCTTGAGCCCCTTATCCCCTGAACGGCTCAGCCCCCTTACACCTTGAATCCCATTGAACCCCTTACCCCTTGTGTTCAGCCCCTTACTCCTCACACTCCTTGAACCTAACCCTCGACGCTCCCTCTTGTTTCTCGTACTACTTACGTATGCTGTCATTTCTCCACCCTCCCCTTCCCCACCACCTGTCCCCTCCTCACCCACTACCTCTCCCCTCCCCACCCACTACCTCTCCCCTCCCAACCCCACCCACTACCTCTCCCCTCCCCACCCACTCCCTCTCCCCTCCCCACCCACTACCTCCCCTTCCCCACCACCTGTCCCCTCCTCACCCACTACCTCTCCCCTCCCCACCCTCTACCTCTCCCCTTCCCCACCACCTGTCCCCTCCCGCCTTCCCCCTTCAGGTGCAGTGGAGTTATCCTGACCCACATTGGCTTCTACTTCAGTCTCCTCGATATTGACTCACACTTTCGACACTTCTCTCTCTCTCTCTCCTCTCTCTCTCTCTCTCTCTCTCTCTCTCTGCCTCAGTCTCCTTCGGCCCCCCTCTCATCTCCCTGCCCCTTCTCCCTCACTGCCCCCTCTCCTCACGGCCCCTCTCTCCCTCACGGCCCCCTCTCCCTCACAGCCCCCCCTCTCCCTGCAACCCCCTCTCAACTCCTGCCCCCTTCTCCCTGCTGCCTCCCTCCCTCGGCCCCTCTCAACTCCTGCCCCCTTCTCCCTCCTGCCTCCCTCTCTCCCTCCCGGCCCCCTCTCCCCTCCGGCCCCCTCTCTGTCTCCCTACCCCCCTTCTCCTCCACTGCCTCCCCTCTCCTGGCCTCTCCTTCGGCCCCCCTCTCATCTCCTGCCTCCCTCACTGCCTCCCTCTCCCTCACGGCCCCCTCTCCCTCACGGCCCCCTCTCAACTCACTGCCCCCTTCTCCCTCACTGCCTCCCTCTCCCTCACGGCCCCCTCTCATCTCACTGGCCCCTTCTCCCTCACTGCCTCCCTCTCCCTCAAGTTCAATACCTATCACACCTCATTTCCTCTCCTCTCATCACTCATCCCTCTTCCCCCTCAACCAACAACTGCCTCACCCCTCCTCCCCCTCAACTAACACCTGCCTCACCCCTCCTCCCCCTCAACTAACACCTGCCTCACACCTCTTCCCCTCAACCAACACCTGCCTCACCCCTCCTCCCCTCAACTAACACCTGCCTCACCCCTCCTCCCCTTAACTAACACCTGCCTCACCCCTCTTCCCTTCAACCAACACCTGCCTCACCTCTCTTCCCCCCTCAACACCTGCCTCACCACTCTTCCCCCTCAACCAACACCTGCCTCACCCCTCTTCCCCCTCAACACCTGCCACACCCCTCTTTCCTCTCCATTCACCATCCATCCCCCCCTCATCAACTACCCACCACCACCGATCGCCCCATTCAGCGAGGCCTCCCCGGGGTGGCTACACAGAGGAGCTGCTCATGGGTAGCGGCCACACAGAGGGCCTGGTCTTGGCCTGGTCGGGTGTGCCTGCTGTATCTGGGCCATTCATCACGGTTGCGTCATCAATGGGTGATCACGGCCCCGGATTCTTAAAACTACGCTCGTTTAATTATCTCTCTTACCTGGAGGTGTGAGGGACCTACCTTACCTGAGGCAGTTAAACCTACGGCGTCAACTTGGGGAACAAGATGGCTTCGATTTTGTATTACTGCGATTTTCGCTTAACTAGATGCGTCCGGTTGTCTCATCTAAGGGGAGAATTTAACGTACGATGCTTTGAGAATGTTGAACTGGTGTTGTGGAGGGCGGCGCCTACCACAACACCCTCATCTGTGAATCGTAATTATGTCTTCATTTAGGTTGGTTTTGTAACCCGATGACCAGCAGGATTCGCACTCTTAGAGGTTTATACGTTAATTTTACCCTCTTGTCTGCGTGAGGAGAGACCGCATCTAGTTACGGTATAGTCTAGGTGCGACTTTGACGTCACTTTGGCAGCCATCTTTGAGTACTGATTTTAATGAACTGAGTGTTAATTGCGCTGTGTTGGGTTAAGTTAGATTTAGTTTACTTCGACTCACGTAAGTCAATTTTATTTTTATTACATTATTAAGAAATTAGTTGATTAAACCTTTTACCATTTTTGCTCTGTCATGTATAAAGCTGCTGACGCAACTAATAGTCAGTTACGCGTATTTATAGATTCTTGTTTTTTTTAAGTGAAATCAAAGTTTATTCTTTAACAAAATATGTTTTACTCTGACTGTTGTTGGTTTATATTGTGTCTTGGGATACAATAAATATGACAATATATTAACTTTTAGAGGGGTCATAACCACAGGTATACACTCCCACTTAACCCCAGGTAAACTTCCGCTTGCGATGTTGAGTGTATATTGCAGCTAAGGTTCCGCAAGCGTCCTCAAAATCAAAGTACTGGTTATGGTCGCATGTAAAACTTCACCTGTCCTGTGAGGTCACTACCGGCTGCCTCTCTCACCTTCCAGTGTTATAGTCTCCCCCCTCCTCCCCCCCAATATTGTCGGTTCTTCCCCCCCCCCCCCGGGCCGCTGCGGCGTGGGTGGGCCCCTGGAGGAACACGACACACTGTTCAGGGTTCTGGTTGATGGGTCACGCGTGTTGACTGTCGTCCACCAGTGCCGTCAACCTCCCCTGACCGCTGGTTATCATCCCCATTTGTCATCCTCCCGTGTGGCTGGGATTACTGGTGACTGATATGCTTATTACACGGGAGGGGGGCGTTCTGGGGGCTGATATGCTCATTACAGGGGGCAAATATGCTCGTTACAGGGTATGTGCAGGGGGTTGATATGCTCATTATAGGGGATGGTCCGAGGATTTGATATGCTCGTTACAGGGGGTATAGAGGACTAATTTGGTCAGTGTTCGTTGTAGGATCCGAATGTTTATAACAGGACCACCGAGGACACAGTGTTTATTCTTGAGCCTTATTACCTGTCCACAAGATGCTATAATGCTCGTTACAGGGTTGCCGAGGCTATAATGCTCATTACAGGGCTTCCACAAGATGCTATAAAGCTCGTTACAGGGCTGCCGAGGCTATAATGCTCATTACAGGGCTGCCGAGACTATAATGCTCATTACAGGGCTGCCGAGACTATGATGCTCATTACAGGGCTGCCGAGACTATGATGCTCATTACAGGGCTGCCGAGACTATGATGCTCATTACAGGGCTGCCGAGACTATGATGCTCATTACAGAGCTGCCGAGACTATGATGCTCATTACAGGGCTGCCGAGACTATGATGCTCATTACAGAGCTGCCGAGACTATGATGCTCATTACAGGGCTGCCGAGACTATAATGCTCATTACAGGGCTGCCGAGACTATGATGCTCATTACAGAGCTGCCGAGACTATGATGCTCATTACAGGGCTGCCGAGACTATGATACTCATTACAGGGCTGCCGAGACTATAATGCTCATTACGGGACATTGGGGAGAGCGTAACCGATCTTTCCGTTGTGCCGCAGAGACTGAAATGCTTGATACGTGGCCCCAGGCTAGAATGCTTGTTACGGGGCTAACTAGGCATGACAACGCTCATTATGGGGCTTCTTGTGGTTGGGTAATTGACAAAGTTCGTATTAGTAGCTCTGCCGGTGGCGAATAATTGGCAGATGTCAAGCAACTAAGAGCCGACCGACCTTCCCATGATGTGAATTGTCGGTCCAATTACCCAGGAGGAGATAATGAGTTCCCTTGTTGGAGATTACCCTTTCTCTCTTTCTCATATATTTTACTTCACATTTCCAATATAAGTATTTACTTATTACAATATGTTTCTGGGAAAAATATCTCTGAAATAACGTTTTAATATTTGTTGAACAGTACATTTTCCTTTCGCTTATTATTGTCTCTTATTTTCTTGACCTTGTTTTATCAGTGACACGTAAGAGAAGTTTATTGCCCCGCTATTCGTGGTCTGATTATATACAGATTATTATTCTCTCTGGCGAGTCTAAGGTTTTATTATCTTTAGTCTTCTATAAATATTTACCCTCGTAAGAAATAACGCGAATATAAAGTCATAAATCATACTAAAATATATTCGATTTTTTCTTTAATTTATACATATAATTTGCAAGAAAGAATTAAAATATTACCAGTATATCATAATATACTTCAAAACATTAATACATAATAATTCAATAGAAGAAAAAACTGCATGAATCTCAGTACAAATAGAACTTTGGATCTTAGTATGGACTTTAGTATGTGTTGTTCAGTCTCACCTTCCATACATTCTTGGCGCCCCTCGATGTGATATGTTAAGAATAAAGTTAATACACCAAGTGACTCACTGCCGAGTTCACCGGGTAAAATTTTCGCAAGAACTGCTACTGAGTCGTCACCCCTGTGTGCCAAATATCAAAAGCGCACGATAGGCACTCAAGCAATTCCCAAGCAGCAGCAGCAGAGAGAGGTAAAGAAATGTATAAAGGGGTGAAAAAAGATAGAGAGGGAAAGAGAAGGTAAAGAGCAAATGAGACAGAAATAGGGCATTGAGAGAAGGGAGGAATGTGAACGAGAGCAGGAGATAGAAAGAGACAGGTAATGACTTAAAGAGAAATTGAGAATAGGAGAGTGTTAAAGTAGAGAGAGTAGAAATGAGAACGAACGGAGACAAAATGTGGGAGATAAAATGAACCAATAAAAGAGCGAATGAATTATAGTAAATAAGAAAGAAGATGAAGAGGTAAAAGTTGGAAAATAATGGGAAACTCCACTAATGTGGTGAAATGAACAAAGGAAACAAAATCTCTTCATATTTTATGTTTTCGAGGACTTACACTTGTAACATCAGTCAACCCATCGGGGATTTATTTTACACAGAGACACAGACACAGACACACACACAGTCACACACACGTAAATATACAGACTGTCATTGGTCAACACTTTTATCTCTTGATCGTTGTTTGGTATATACAGTGCTGTATATACCTAGACCTTGATGTATATATATATATACATATATATATATATATATATATATATATATATATATATATATATATATATATATATATATATATATATATATATATATACACACAATGACCGTCACGTCTGAAGTACATATACACCAATAATACACATTTTACCATCACTCTAACTCAATACATCAATACTGGAAAATTGGTGAAACGAACTGTATTTGGTATTTAGCCATTAAAATTCGTGGCAGGTGCGATAGGTAGAGTGTGGGATATTGTGTGTGATACAGTGCAATACATCACACTCTGGCAACACTATTGATAATGAGGGTCACTATTTATTGGCTCCATTACAATGCTGGTGGGTGGGACTCATCTACGGACGTCACAGAACATATCAAGGATTTTATTTTGGTTTTTGAATTGTCAGCCATTTGTCATGTTGATCAATGGAGGTGCTGTTATGGGGCTTGAGTTTTGTGCCATGTGCCATTGTATTATTATTTTTTCATATTCTGTGCATGTTTTTTTTTTTAGATTAATCATTATTAGGTATCAGAATGATGAGAATATTCTTACCCGTGGCCCATATGATAAAATTTGTCCCATCTGACGACTATATATATATATATACAGTATATACATATATATATATATATATGCTCCTTGGTTGAAATGAAAATGTAAACTTACCTGACAAAAATTAATAATTAAAGATACTTTGAAAAAAATTAAAGGGATTAAAGGAAAATTTTGTGGAGGAGGCAACAATAGACAGGTAAAAAATACTTAATTAAAATTTCCAGACAGGTGATGTCCATTATCAGACAAGAAAAACATTTATTTTTTCTAAGCAAAATTCGGTCAATTGTTGATTGATATGCAATTGTTTTTGTGTGTTACGTAAAAATTAATATTTTAGTTGAATACTGTGTTTCTATTTTTCAGGGAGTACTACAGGGGGAAGGGAGGAGAGATGGGGGAAGTGAGGTAAGAGGTGGTGGAGGAAAGAAAGGGAGGATAGCGTAAGGGTACGAGAGGGAAGAGGAGTAAGGGAGGAAAGAGGGGCGAGAGGAGGAAAGAGTATGGGGCAGGGGAGGAGGAGGAAAGCAATCAGAATATTAAAAGAACCATGTATATTTTATTTTACATTTTTCGACGTATGTATGTATGTATATATGTATGTATGTATGTATATATGTATGTATGTATGTATGTATGTATGTATGTATGTATGTATGCATGCATGCATGTACTGTATGTATGTATGTATGTATGTATGTATGTATGTATGCATGCATGCATGCATGCATGTATGTATGCATGTATGTATGTATGTATGTATGTATGCATGTATAATAATAATAATAATAGTAATAATTAACGGTTTATTGAAAGAGCTTGGCAGCCAGAAGGCTGAAAATATACAGTTACATATTTGGGGAATGGGTTACGAATTACAAATAATATACAAGTGTGTGTGTGTGTTGCGCCTGAATTCACTTATTTTTTTAATAGGTAGACAGTTCTAACTACGGTTGAGATTAACTTGGGAAATAACGTGAAGTTCCTTTTTATTGATATTTGTTGTAAAATAAGATAAGCGTCCCTTTACCTTCACCTAAACACCAAAAGTAAACACCATGTTCTGCATCAAATATTTGTAACCCTTATTTGTTCGATAATGTATTAGAAATTCGTATTTTCGTGTTATTATATATACAGTATATATGTGGACGTGAATGACTATATTTACGGTGTTTGTAAAGTATGTGTGCATTTTCAACTTTTATAACTTTGTATGTACAGTTGACTTTATGTTATGTTACGTTTAGTTTTCTTTCTTATGTTCTCATTGTTCCTTCCTGCTGGATTATTACTTCCCCTTTCTGTCGCTTTCTCTCTAGTTGAAATTTACGTAATAAATGTCTCTGTACCCTGAAATAAGATAAGGTCAATATCAGTCATTACACAAAGTCTACAGTATTGTCCTGCCGTGTATAATTGCAGGTCCTTAAACCTGCATGGGTACGTATAATAAAGATGGTGGTTATGATGAAAGGTAGAAAGTAATGCAATATTTGTGTTGCAGATTTAACTATATATAAAAGTGCACATTGACCTCATAAACAACCTTCAATATTTGTAAAATATATACTGTATATCTTACAAGTGTATACATAATAAAGGTAATCATCCCAAAGTCAGAGGTCGTACACTTGTAAGCAAAATTTTAAAGGTGACCTTCTTGAGATAAAAGAGCCTGACTCACCGAGAACCGTAATAAAATTATTTTAGAGTATGTTAAGAGGTTAGAGAGAGAGAGAGAGAGAGAGAGAGAGAGAGAGAGCCAATTTATAAGAAAGTGTCCCAAGGAGGATTTAGAGCGACGTATAAGACATTTAATGGATTTTTTTTTAATTTATCTATATCAAATGGCGTGAAGACAGAAGGGCGAAGGAACAGGTGAGTCTCAAGAACACAGCATGTATAGTAATTAAATGTATCAATTTTAAAGACAATCGTCATAACTATAATAATAATACCAATATTGAGGATTTACTCAGCGATTTTTCATTCCCCAGCTTACATATATATTTTTACTCTACTTCAATAACCACAGACCTAACCCATAACCACCTGATTCCCCAACACCTGATTCTCCAGCACCTGATACTCCAACACCTGACCCTCCAACACCTCATCATCCAACATCTGACCTTCGAACACCTGATCCTCCACCACCAGGCCCTCCACCACCAGACTCTCCACCAGCTGACCCTCCACCACCTGACCCTCCACCACCAGACCCTCCACCACCTGACCCTCTACCACCTGATCCTCCAACACCTGACCCTCCACCTCCACAAAGCCCAGAACGGTTTATAAGATTTCCCCTTGAATGACTTAGTGGCCCTGAGTTCACTGAGGTGGTATTTCCAGGGGTTTTTCTGGAAACATTTATTCAATTTATATCCACTCTATATTTGGGCTAGAAAATGGCACGAAAAGAGAGAGGCTGGAGGAGGAGGAGGAGGAGGAGGAGGAGGAGGAGGAGGTTCAAGTGTGGGATAAGATGAAAAGGGAGGAGTCTCTCTCTCTCTCTCTCTCTCTCTCTCTCTAATTTAATATACACAACACTTAAACCACTCGATCTATATTTCTGTTCACCTCTCTTCACCTTTTTATCCTCGTATGTGTCTCTTCCTCTTCCCCCTATTTTCAGGTTCTTCCTTGTCAGTCACATATGTCTAAAAGTAATGAGTACGTCAGGTTAATTGACGAGCTTATCAGTAATAGAGAAGTGTGTCTGTGTGTGTTGTGCTGGAGTTTGTGTACAGCGCCTACAGCAGCGAACGTTTACTTCCCTCTCCCACTCTCCCTCAAGTTAATGAAACGTTTGTGAGTTGATGAGAGCCACAACGGCAGTTCCTCGCTCCTCATCACGCCATGGCGCCACAGACAGCATGCTATCCTCCCATCTGTTATTATTTCTGTTGTGGACCAAGTTGTTAAATTAAATGAATTTTGCGTGCGAGGAAGGGTGAGTTTGGGGGGCATCGCCATTATCTCAAAAATAACTCTTCATTATCATTTAAGACCAGGAACGTTTTGTAATGACCGGAGTTATGTTGATGTTTAATTTCATCACGTCAGATATACTTCAATTTCATCATGTCCGAAAGCAACTGATCATCAAGGAAGGAATATTTTCAGAAATAACTATGCTTATGTTCAAGTAAGAGTCTCATTCATAGCACTTTTATATAAATTTATACTTCAGAAAGATATTGTGGGTTCAGATGTCTCGCCATATCGAATATAAGGATAACAGGTCCTCCATATTTTTTTCACCCTGGGTCGTATCATCCCTGTAAGACGATATATTACAGAATATTACTAAAATATAGTGAAATATATCCCTCCGGTACTCTGGCAACAACTATATTAGATTTAAAGCGGCCGGTTCTGCTCCCTCCCTCCATGTCCCTGATTTCAATATTTATCCAACTGTTTTCAATATATTTTCCTCTTTTTGCGGGTCCTGTAGACAGTGTGGCTACAGGGACTGAATATAAAGCCAAGTAATGAACGGCACAATGTAAACGACTCTTTACGCTGTTACCTTCAGGTCCTCAACTAAAGTCAGGTTCCCAATTACAGCAAGATCGACTAGGAATGACACTAGACATTGAATTATTCATCAATTGTATTCACGATTAGCATTATATATACAGTATATTATCTAGAATAATACATTGTTTTCTAGTGTAAATAAACGTATTGTTATTAATACTTATAACAAAGAAAATATATATATTTTGTCCAATGGCTTGACGATATGTGCACTCGAAAATATAATTTATTTTCTTTATATACAAATACATATACTTTATACATATTTTTGCTTTCATGAATTAACAATATTCCGCGAGTCCACGAGTCTTGCAAAACAAATAGTTTATTTAATTAAAAACCTTCAAATATCACATTTTCTGTCATATATGAAAGTCCAGATATAGAGAGCGCCTGACGTCATTTAAACATTTACCACAAGTATAGAGCCAATATTTTTAGCAAGTAATGAAGCAGAATACTAACTGACTATCATTTAATATTTCAGTTTATTCGCTTAATATTTAGTTTTAGCGTTTAGTGAAGAATTATTATTATGGTCATGAAACAAGTGTAAACATTCATTGATTATTTGGCGGTATTTAGATTAGCGTTTCTCCCCAACCAGCAGAAAATTTCTTGCGGTGTTCCTTGACCTGGAAGGAAGAAGGTGAAGGGGTGAGAAGAATAGATAGGAGGGGAAGGGATAGGAGGGGAGGAAGAGGAGGAAGAGAAAAAGGAACAGGAAGAAGGGAGGGGGTGGAAGAATGGGAAGGGGAGGAAGAAGGAGGGAAATTACAAGGAGGAGATGAAGAAGAAACGCAAGGAGAAAAAGAACAAAGGAAAATATGAGCTAAGGAAGGATATGGTGAAGAAGTACAACCTATATTGGAGTTTCACCTGTCCTTGTAGTCTTAATCATGCAATATAGACTAAGGTAAGGTTGCCTCGCCTGCTGTGAAGGATATGTCTCTGATCTACTTAGACTAGAAGCTTTGTTTAGGTTAGTTTAGGTTAGGTTAGATTAGGTTAGGTTAGGTTAGGTTTGGTTTTGTTAGGTTAGGTTAGGTTAGATTAGATTAGGTTAGGTTAGGTTTGGTTAGGTTTGGTTAGGTTAGGTTGTATGTTCCTATTGGTGGAAACTTTATAACCCATACCCCTCTACCTCATCCCCATTCTTCCCCTAAATCGCCCCATCATCACCCACATCTCCTCCTCCACCCCCATCCCTTACCCTAAAACACCCATCTCCCCGTACAATGGTCAGCCCCCTCCCACCCCTCCTGAGATTGGTTGGCACATAATAGCAGACTCCCTCCGCTACTTCCATTCCCATACACCTCCTATCCTCCCTTCATCTCCATCATGATATTACCCTTACATCATGGTCATCCCCCTCTCCACAA
>NW_024738427.1:0-11676 GCF_018991925.1 Homarus americanus
GACAACAACAGCGTCTTACCTGACTCCTCAAGAAGGCGTTGTGCACCCGGTGTCCTGCCACTTTCCTTCACCGTTAAGACACTTAGTAAACACTTCACCATATGTATCCAACTTTTTTCCCAGGAGGTCTTCTGTGTGTGATCACAGCGTGTAAATTCATCATATAACGCGCTGCATTAAATTACCAATACAATTAATAAAGTCACAGAGAGCGGTGAGCGTCCATGCACCGCCCCAAGGTGTCGCGCGGTACTGAGTAGTGTCTGTTTTAGGGAAAGTAATGTTAAAAATAGTACCACGACTGAACTCCAAGAGTCCAAAACCAATCATTTATTGATGATACGAAGCTACCAAAACTAACCTAACTTTACCCAAATTTCCCAAACATCATTACGGCATGTTTCGTTACCATACGTTAGCTTCATATCTTCTGCTTTGAGAAAAATTGTGAGATCATCATTCTTGGTTGTGATAAACTTCCAACATTAGTTATCTTTGTTCGAAAGTTCTTTCATCGAATGATTCAATTTGTTTGAAAAAGTTTCGGATGGTCATTGATTCGAAAATCATAGACACTTCAGATCATTAAGGAAAATAAACTTCTTGAATAACAAACTTTCGAAAAAATATTTGTTGTGATAAGTAGTGAGGAGCCTAGTGAGCAGCCGGCTATGTGGAGGAAGCCGGCCTTCGACACAAGCTGTGAGTGTTATTTATTAACGTTTAAATGGTTTTTATGAAAGTTCTATTTTATTTATTATGTTTTTAACTTGCAATATTTTATTTTAGTCCTTTAAACATTAAATTTAATTCGGCGAAATATAACCTACGCTGTTGCGTCGCCAGGGTTGTAATTACCACAATCAATCAGCCTAGTGTCTCTTAAGAGGTGGCCAACCTTACCACACAAACCATTAAGTTCCTCTCTCGGTATTTGAAAGAGAAGTGATTGTCATATGTAGCGAGAGTTTTCAGCATTATTTGTATGTGTTACAAAACACCAATGTAACTTACGGGACTAACTTACCATCTGTTGATACTGTTATAATGAGACTATGATTGGGATACAAATATTACTGAAAATTATGGACAAATTATTATTTTTTCATTGTATAAAAATTTTGCTTCAAGGTTATGATGACCTTTAAATTTATATAAGATTAAATTATCTGTTCTATTGATGTAGTACAGCGTTCATGTCAAAATGAACTATTTTATTGGTGTAAAATAATTCATGTGTTCTTATAATATTTATAACTTTTTGTAAGCCACAGAAAGGGATGGTATAGGTGAGGGTGGGAGTAGTATACTGCATAGTCCTTTTGATGTAATAGTTTTATTGTCTATAAAATATTTCAATTTCAATTTCAGTATTTGAACGCACGAGAAGGTCCTTGGTGAGGCATTCATGAACACATTGTACTTTGCAAGTTTGTATATAATAAAAGACGTCTGTGGTTATTGTTGGTTTACATAAGCTGGAGGTGACTGTGGCTTAAGCCTGAGTGTACTGGTCAGGTGAGACCTATTTGTAAACGCCACACACCTTGATCCGGGCGAATAATGGCCGTTACACCCTCTGGCCCCCACACACCCTCTGGCTCCCACACACCCTCTGGCTCCCACACATCCTCTGGCCCTTACAAACGATATGGCCTCACACATCCTGTGGCCCTCACACAATCTGTGGTCCTCACACAATCTGTAGCCCTCACACACACTGTAGTCCTCACATACCCTGTAACCCTTACACAAATATGGCACTCACACACCCTGTGGCCCACTCACATGTTGTGACCCTCACACACCCTGTGGCCCTCACACAATCTGTTGCTTTCACACACCCTGTGACCCTCACACACCTTGTGGCCCACACATGCCCTGTGGCCCTCATATACCCTGAGGCCTTCACACACCCTGTGGCCCTCACACAATCTGTTGCCTTCACACACCCTGTGACCTTCACACGCCCTGCGACCTTCACACACCCTGTGACAATCACACACCCTCTGGCCCTCAATCACCCTGTAAACTTGGCACAACCTGTGGCCCACACATACCCTGTGGCCCTCACATACCCTGTGGCCCTCACACACCCTGTGGGCCTCTCACAAACCGTGGCCCTCACACACCCTGTGACCTTAGCACACCCTGTGGCCCTCACAAACAATGTTGCCTTCACACACCCTGTGGCCTTCACATACCCTGTGGCCCTCACGCACCCTGTTGGCCTCTCATACTCTCTGGACCTGGCCCTTAGACACTCTATGGCCCTTACACACCCTGTGTCCCTCACATATCCTCTGGCTCCTTACACACCGTGTGGCCCTCATACACCCCATGGCCCTCACACACCCTGTGGCCTTCACAAACCCTGTGGCGCTTACACACCCTATGGGCCTCACACGCCCTGTGACCCTTACAAACACGCACACACCCGGCATTCCTCACATACCCTGTGGCCCTCACATACCCGGTGGCCCTTATATACTCGGTGGCCCTTATATACCCGGTGGCCCTCACACACCCAGTGGCCCTCACACACACTGTGGCCTCACACACCCGGTGGGTCTCACACACCCGGTGGCCCTTATATAACCCGGTGGCCCTCATACATACCCTATGGCCCTCACATACCCCTGTGGCCCACACATACCCTGTGGCCTTCACATACCCTGTGGCCCTCACATACCCTGTGGTCCTCACACACCCGGTGGCCCTCACACACCCAGTGGCCCTCACACATCCTCACACAACCGGTGGCCCTCACACACCCTGTGGCCTTCACACACCCTGTGCCTCACACACACCCTGTGACACACACACACACACACACACACACCCGGCATTCCTCACATACCCTGTGGCCCTCACATACCCGGTGGCCCTTATATACCCGGTGGCCCTTATATACCCGGTGGCCCTTATATACCCGGTGGCCCTTATATACCCGGTGGCCCTTATATACCCGGTGGCCCTCACATACCCTGTGGCCCTCACACATCCGGATGCCTTCACACACCCGGTGGCCCTCACACCCGGTGGCCCCTCACACCCAGTGGCCCTCACACACCCTGTTGTCCTCACACACCCGTGGCCCTCACACACCCAGTGGCCCCTCACACACCCTGTGGCCCTCACAAACCCTGTTGCTTCACACACCCTGTGGCCTTCACACACTCTATGGCCCTTACACACCCTGTGTCCCTCAGATATCCTCTGGCTCCTCACACACCGTGTGGCCCACACACCCCATGGCCCTCACACACCCTGTGGCGCTTACACACCCTATGGCCCTCACACACCCTGTGACCCTTACACACACACACACACACCCGGCATTCCTCACATACCCTCTGGCCCTCACACACCCGGTGGCCCTTATATACCCGGTGGCCCTTATATACCCGGTTCTCAAACCCAATTCAGGATGTCTGACTCAAGTATCTCGGTAAGGGAGCCATGGTCAAGCTTTGGGTGTGGACGGTGCTGGCTGTGTTACGCCCTGTTGTGGCTGATGGGTGACAACACACCACGGGTCGGGCAGCCCAGCCAGTTCTCTCGTCCCCCACACCCAGTGGCCCTCACACACACTGTGGCCCTCACATACCCGGTGGCCCTCACACACCCGGTGTCCCTCACACACCCGGTGGCCCTTATATACCCGGTGGCCCTCACATACCCGGTGGCCCTCACATACCCCAGTGGCCCTCACACACACTGTGGCCATCACACAACCAGTGGTCCTCACACACCCAGTGGCCCTCACACACCCGGTGGCCCTCACATACCCGGTGGCCCTTATATACCCGGTGGCCCTTATATACCCGGTGGCCCTCACACAAACTGTGGCCCTCACATTGCCTGTGGTCCTCACACACCCGGTGGCCCTCACACAGGCAACTGGATTACATGGACAGAGAGAGGCTTAAATATACAGGGTGACCTTAAAAACATGAGGTCAGGTCATAATGTTGTCATCCACTAATCCCCACACCAACACACACGTAGAGGAGCTTAAGAGGTCAGGTCAAAAATAAGGGACCCACAAAATAACTATCATACATCTAGATCAAAGGTTTTCAAAGCATTTTTAACCTTGGGCCACTGACAAATAAATTTATGTAACATATTATCAGTTTTGAACTGACCATCACTAAGGTTTATTGATTTTAATTCCTACAGTCTGTACTCACCCCTGAAGATGTAAATTACACGAAAGCGCTTGGGAACTTCTTGTTTATTTGTTTCCTTGTGGTTATCAGCATATACTTGGATCACTCGCACCTACAGTGATTTACTTGTGTGTATATATATATATATATATATATATATATATATATATATATATATATATATATATATATATATATATATATATATATATATATATATATATATATATATACTGTGTATATATACACACAATTGAACGAATTTGCTGTCAGTTATATATTTATATTGCCATTTTGAATTGTTGTATTGTATTCAAATGTTTGTCGACATGAAGCTCCCACCTGCCGTGTTCCATCTACATATTTTTACCATCAACATTTGGAGTGGACGCGAAAATTTGAAAAAGTTTATGATACTATTTGCAGGAACCAGGTCGTTAAACTCTGGCGTAAACAAAAAGCAAAACAGACATGCAAGTTTTTCATCAAAGGAGCAACACAGTATTTGTCGGGGCTCTTGTTTCAACACAACACATTGACTATTACAAAATGTAATAATTTGTCACTTTTACGTCTTACATATTTTATTTGAGATGCACAGGAGAGGAAAAATAAAAACTGTGGAGAATATATTACAATGTAATTTACACACAATGGTATTATAGATAGAATTAATTTAAGAAAAGAAAATTCTAGTGTACTCCAGACACCAAACAGTCGCTGTCCATCATTCTCAAAATCCATTATCTGAAAGGTCAGAGCCACTCTCTCACCTCACTCGGTGCATAAATTGACAAATTGAATATAAAAATTGTCTGTAAAACTCTGTTTCAAAATGTGCAAAATATGATTTGATGCTTTAAGAAAATAATAATTAGCTGAAGCTAAAAATGAAAACAAAAGACTTGTGAATAAAACACTCGGTGATTTTAGCTTTAAATGGTGATGTGTTGCTTCAGGTCTTAACATGATGGTGTTAGGAAATATTGGACAATACCTCCATGTACTGTGCTGTATATTGAGGGTAATTAATGATAACCAGCGCCATTCTTCAAGCTATTTTGTCATTGTATTAAACTGATGCATTGTTTGTTTATTAAGATAACAATGAAGTTTGAGACTGTCAGCTTCTTACACTAATACTACCAGCATAGTTTCCACCAAAAGCTGTCGTCTTATTTATAACATTTGAAGAACAAAGACACTACTAGGAACCTTTTGTTTAGTGTTACGACAGACACTCCCACTAATTAAAAACATACCTGTTTTGAATGGACACACACACAAACACACATACTCTCCCTCTCTCTCTCTCTCTCTCTCAAAATAACTGTGTGAGTCAGTGAGTGTATTTCCTTTAAACTCAGCAACAAAGGTCAGACAGGACAGACAAAACACCATTGTTGCCTTGATCATGTATTTTGCATTTAGATTTTGCAGCGACCATTGCAGCCTGGCGTCCTTCAACAAATATGTTTCAATCAGTCGTTGTCAGTAGTGTTAGCGAGGGAACACGTAACGAGTTTAGTGTTGTGTCTCTTTTACTGAACTGTGATGATTACTGGTGTATTGTGTAATGATTATCGTGTTTTAGTTTGGCTCGGCTCACTCCTATGGCGGAAAATGTAAAAATACGTAGCAACGATTTTTTTTAGGAAGTGTTGCTTATCATTTGGTGGAACTTAAGTTTATAAAATGACGAATGATTAAAATGTTGTGATTAAGATTATTGTTTTGTAAGAAAAGTCTGGAAATGTAAATACTTTTGCCTACGTTCATGAAAATGTTAAGTCTGTGTGTGTGTGTGTGTGTTTGTTTCATATTCGTTGCGGCTCAGCTTAATAAGTTTGTGTATTTTATAATCCACGTTACACAAACTAGAGCGAAAAACTGTCATATTTAAAAAATTTTAATCAAACTTTCCGGTTCACCAGATGTTACTTTCCTCGAATTATTTTTGCTACCAACCCTAAAAGTTGTGTTTCAGTGTAGCGTCGTCATTAATGGTCATGTTGGTATTCCTTGTATGAGAGAGCGTCTCTAGCGTCGTGCAGTCAGATAAACTGTACATTTATTCTTCACTATATCAGACGACAGGCATTCCATTCATGACATTGGGCTCTTCCCGACAAACATGCCTAAAAAAATGTCTCTCTGCATCTTCCCCTTCATAAACATATACTATATTATACAGGGAGAGTCTGTAAAGGACCCAAGTTGCCATAAACAGTTGTTTGTATAACTTCACCAGACCCAGAGCTAAAGAAACATAAGTTTCTCCTTACACTCCTTATCTAGGCATCACGCGGTGGTTCCAGGAGATAGAAGACTTTATCATTCATGTTCCTCTTCAACACACACACACACACACACACACACTCTGATACCATCGTAATTTCAAGTCATAGGAAAGGGAGAAAAAGAGAGTTTGTTAGAGTTCTCAGTTCCGGACAACAAAAGTTTAATATTAATCCTACTGACTTGTGCACGTCACGCTCTGAATTAATCTCTCTCTCTCTCTCTCTCTCATAAGCGACCGAATATCGTGAATAAGTCAATTTACGGTGTGTGTGTGTGTGTGTGTGTAATTTGAGCTTTATTCGTCTTTTTCATGATGATTAAATACTCCTCCCAATTGAAAAAAAAAAGATGAGTTGATGATTTAACCTGACTGTGTACCGTACCTGGCCAGGTGGGTGACGGTGGCTCACTAAGTCAAAATGTATGAGGTATTTCCCCGTCCTACACAGAGCTGCCTTAACTCTACGCTGGTGAAAAATTTGGCGCTTCGAATTATGCAAACCAGAGGTCAAATATTGGCTCAGCTGCTCCGATTCTGCGACATTTCCACTGATTTATGGAACATTATTGACCATTTCATGCCCCCCCCCCCTCCTGCTGCTGCTCTCAATTTACGAAGAGGAGATTCTAATTTCTTCACTTTGTATTTTTTTTTCATCTATTTACCTTTACTTTTTGTACCTTGATCCGTTTATTGTCTCTTGAATATAAAACACTTAACGTTTCTTATTCATTTCACATTCTGTGTTTTATATTTTGTTCACAATGTTTATATTTTCTCTTCTAATCAGTGTTTGTATCTTTTTCTGACCTTGGTGTTCATTCCTGCTCTTTTTCTGAGCTTGGTGTTCATTCCTGCTCTTTTTCTGACCTTGGTGTTCATTCCTGCTCTTTTTCTGACCTTGGTGTTCATTCCTGCTCTTTTTCTGACCTTGGTGTTCATTCCTGCTCTTTTTCTGACCTCGGTGCTCATTCCTGCTCTTTTTCTGACCTTGGTGTTCATTCCTGCTCTTTTTCTGACCTTGGTGTTCATTACTGCTCTTTTTCTGACCTTGGTGTTCATTCCTGCTCTTTTTCTGACCTTGGTGTTCATTCCTGCTCTTTTTCTGACCTTGGTGTTCATTCCTGCTCTTTTCTGACCTTGGTGTTCATTCCTGCTCATTTTCTTATATTGTTTGTTATATTTTTCGTCTCTAATTTCGTTATATTATTTTAGTATTGGTTGGGTTTTTGATGTTGTGTTGGTGTTCTTCTTATTCGCTCTCTCTCTTACCTTTTTCTCCATCTTTTCCTCCCCCTCCTGTTTATCCTCCTCCTCCTCTTCCTCCCCTATACCCTCAGTCAGTACTCTCGCCACCAGAGAGGACTATGACGGCATCCCAATGTAAACAAACCTTCTCTCGCGTCTATAACATGGGGAAGGGCACATCAGCACCATAAAATCAACCCTATTGCACCATATTGCACCATATTGCACCATAATTTAAGAGCCAATAATGGTGGGTAGACAGGTAGGTGCTGATAATGTCTACTAACGCTCGGATTTATGGTATAGCGGTGAAATTTTTTGTTGGTGCTTAATGGTGTGGTTGAGGAATTGTCTCTCATCTAGAGTCTATTAACCGTCTCTCTCTCTCTCTCTCTCTCTCTCTCTCTCTCATTAAGTAGCTCAATATGTCATATTTTCACTTGGCTCGTTCACCACATACGCATTGTATTAAATTCATTCAATGTCATCTTCTTTGACTAAATGGAACAAAGTGCCAGCAACACCATTTTCGCTCTCGTAATGGCATTTTCCGGCACATCGTTGTACAAGCTGCTCGTAATTGATTTTTTTAGTTAGTGAAGCAAAATTCGTCGAAAAAACGCAGGGGCGATACATTACTCTCGTCCGGCATGACATACAAACCACAAGTCTGTACTCACCCCTGAAGATGTGAATTACACGAAAGCGCTTGGGAACTTCGTATTTTCTTCTTTCCTTGTGATTATCAGCATATACCTAGATCACGCGCACCTACAGTGATTTACTTGCATATATATATATATATATATATATATATATATATATATATATATATATATATATATATATATATATATATATATATATATATATATATATATATATTTATATTATTTCCTGTAGTAGTTTGAAAGTTCCTGATATTAGTAAAACTATTTCATTCAAAAACCTTGTACGAGCAATAGGTAACTGAGACGGCTATGGTGTTGATGAACGCCGATGAGACTACCTCCCTTGTACTCATTATTATCGGTGGGAAAACTAGGGTAAAGAAATTCATATAGCGTCTAGTCGTCCAGTATTCCAAATGACCTTTCACTTAACTTACGATAATGGCCTCCCTGGGGTCCAAATAGTGACGCGTCCTTACCATGATGGTCAGCCAGCTCTCTCTCATCTCCGTGTAGTCTGGGAGAGGATTGCACTACCTCCGGCCACCTGCTACTTACCAGGAATGGGACGCTTGTCACTGTGTTAATACCAGGGGCTAATCCCGGGACTTGTAACTTGCTACAATTGTTGGGGTTTATGGTCACATTTGTAAATACTGTATTCAGCAGGCGAGGTGCGGACGTTGTTGAGGGGGGCGTGACTCTGTACTGTACTGTACCGTACATGGCCTCCCACAGTGACCTCGACTGGTTACGGTAAGTGGGGAGCAACTCAACGATAGGGAGGCGGCAGTAGAGACCCACAAACACGCCCTGAACACAGTACTGTATAGTCTCCGAGGTGTCAAGGGGATGGTGTTACCGTCTGGCATTATAGATATGATAATCCCGAGGCGCTCTCAGTCCACCTAGCTGTAATTGGGGAAATGAAGGCGGTTGAGTGCAGTCTTGGCTACACGGCCTCCTTTACTTTCCGAAGACATGCTATGTAGTGTGCCGTATCCACACTGTCCCTAACTGGCAGCCATGTCTATGGGACTCACTATCACTTTTTCACAATTGAGTAACTACTCGAACACCTTCAGACAATCGCTCTTCTTAGGCAAAGGGTGGTCAGGCAGGAGCCCGACAGCTGCCACAGATCGCTGGACTTTAATGTAGCACAAAATGTCCGACACAGCTTACACGAAACAGATGACGATCCAAAAATTTTCAGTTCGTAATTCGCTAATCCGTGGCCAACTGAGCTATAGCGTGAAGTGCTCTTAAAACTCCACATACCTGCCGCCTCGCATGCTGTAAAAACATACAATGCTCCGGAAACGAACCAAATATTTTGTAAACGACTCTAAAGTATTTTAACGAGGGTTTTATTTCATCAGTAAACAGAAAGGTATTAAACCTTCAGCAAACATTGTATATGCATACTGCATGAAATATGACCTATAATGTTGTTAACACTGAACAAACTGAAAAAGACTAAAAAGAATAATATTTCTTTTTGCAACCGACCTTTTTACACATCACTTTAGCTCGTGTTGTTATACAATACTGTTGTTAGGGTAATGTTTTAATATTTGCAAGACGAATGTGAATTTCTTTCCATCCGGTATAACTTACTGTACACTCCCATACTTAGTGTACATTATGTCAGAGAAAATAAACAGTTATAAACAGTAAGATAAACAATAAAAGTAAAAGTAAATTGTCCTTTTACAGATAAAGTTTACTGCAACACGAGGCAACTTCACTCAGCTGATCGTACGCGGGTGGACGGTGAAGCGAAGGAGTTCTTCTCTGGCTGGTTCACACGGGGATGATGATTACTGCCTTCCTGTGTATCGTCTGCTCTGCCTCCTCCTTATTTCCACTTTCACGGGTATTGTTTTTTTCTTTCTGTTTTCGATTTTGTTTTATTATTTGTATTTTTAACTAAATATTTTCCAGATATTTTGGTTATCTAATACTTTCAAATATGTGAAATTTGGATATATGAGATAGCGCTGAGACAAGGGCGTTAAGGCCGATGTAACCCATATATAGGGTCACAGTTAGCCATGACTAGTTCTCCATAATGCCCACACACCCATAGTACCCACACACTATCCACACACTACCCACACACTCACACAAGGAGATACAGTGATATAAACTGCTGTACCTAAATATTATGTAACTCAAAATATATTCTCAAAACAGCACGTTTACAGTTGAAAATATTAAAAGCATAAATAATACAAACAAAATCAATTAATATGTTTTTTATTATTTTTAAATATCAGAAAAGATGGGTCAACGCTTCTTGTTGTTCTTCGTCTTTTTCCCGGTGAAGATGTAGTCTCCCCATGGCAGGTACTGGTCCTTTTGTACATGGCAGAAAGTGGTAGTTTCCTTCTTCTTCTTGTTGTTTTGAGGTTTAGTGTGCTTTGTGGTCTGCAGTTTGTTAGATCAGGGGCCCTTCTCCTTCACCTGGCAAGGCTTCACCTCAACCTTTGAAACTTTTGTTACAGTGCGTCGGAACACCATTGTGATTTACTGACACTAACAGCTCTCTCACTGAGGTCAAATCAAAATTTGACCATACAGAAAGAATTACGGTTTAATAAGGTTGGAATCTAAAGAAATTGACAACAAAATGAAGCTCTGTTTATCACTATAGTTGAGGACTGGTGTTTGTAGAGATGATGGATGGTGTTATAATATGTAGTGATGATGGATGGTGTTATATGTAGTGATGAAGGATGGCGTTATATGTAGTAATGATGGATGGTGTTATATGTAGTGATGATAGGAGGGTAATATATGTAGTGATGATGGATGGTGTTATATATAGTGATGATGCATGATGATATATGTAGTGATGATGGTTGGTGTTATATGTAGTGATGCTGGATGGTGTTATATGTAGTGATGATGGATGATATTATATGTAGTGATGATAGGATGGTTCTATATGTAGTGATGGATGGTGTTATATGTAGTGATGATGGATGATGTTATATGTAGTGATGATAGGATGGTTTTATATGTAGTGATGATGGATGGTGTTATATGTAGTGATGATGCATGATGTTATATGTATTGATGATGGTTGGTGTTATATGTAGTGATGCTGGATGGTGTTATATGTAGTGATGATGGATAGAGTTATATGTAGTGATGATGGATGATGTTATATGTAGTGATGATGGGTGGTGTTATATGTAGTGATGTTGGATGGTGTTATATGTAGTGATGATGGATGATATTATATGTAGTGATGATAGGTTGGTTTTTTATG
>NW_024738428.1:0-22364 GCF_018991925.1 Homarus americanus
ACCTGTACCTGTGTGCCTGTATCTGTACTTGTGTGTCTATAAGTGTGCTTGAGTTCCTATCCTGTACCTTTTTGCTATGCCTGTACCTGTGTACCTATACCTGTGCTGAGTGCTTAAGACCTGCCTGTGTGCCTATACCTGTACCTGTGTACTTTATACCTGTACCTGTGTGCTATACCTGTACCTGTGTGCCTATACCTGTACCTGTGTGCCTATACCTGTACGTTTGGGTTTTGTGTGTTCTGTGCAGTATTAGCCTGTACCTGTGTGCCTATACCTGTACCTGTGTCTATACCTGTACGTCTATACCTGTACTGTGTACTTATACCTGTGCCTGTGTGTCCTGTTTTATACCTGTGCCTGAGTGTAAACCTGTACCTGTGTGCCCTATACCTGTACCTGTGTGCCTATACCTGTACCTGAGTGCATGAAACCTGTACCTGTGTGCCTATACCTGTACATCTATACCTGTACCTGTGTGCCTATACCTGTACCTAGTACTTAAACCTGTACTGTGTACTTATACCTGTACCTGTACCTATACGTCTATACCTGTACCTGTGTACCTATACCTGTACCTGAGTGCCCAACCTGTACCTGTGCCTACACCTGTACGTCCTATACCTGTACCTGTGTACCTATACCCACCTGTGTGCCTATACACCAGCACCTGTGTACCTATACCTGTGCCTGAGTGTAAGCCTGTACCTGTGTGCCTACACCTGTACGTCTATACTGCAACCCACCTGTGTACTATACCTGTGTACCCTATACCTGTACCTGTGTAACCTATACCTGTGCCTGTGTTGCTATACCTCATGCCTGTTATTTTCTCTGCATACCTGTGTTAGCCTATACCTGTACCTGTGTGCCTATACCTGTACCTGGAGTGTAAGCCACTGTACCTGTGTTGCCTACACCTGTACGTCTATACCTGTACCTGTGTGCCTGTAACTGTGTGCTATACCTGTACCTGTGTACCTATACCTGTGCCTGAGTGTAAACCTGTACCTGTATGCCTACACCTGTACGTCTATACTGTACCTGTGCCTATACCTGCCTGTGTACCTGCCTGTGTACCTATACCTGTACCTGTGTGCTTACACCTATACCTGCACCTATGTATACCTGTACCTGTGCCTATACCTGTACCTGTACTATACTGTACCTGTGTACCTATACCTGTACCTGTGTACCCCTTTCCTGTACCTGTGTACTATACCTGTACCTGTGCCTATACATGTACCTGTGTACCCTATTTACTGTGCGCCTATACCTGTGCCTTATTGTGCCTATGCCTCAATACGCATATTGTGCCCTATACCTGTACTGCAATGGCCCTTTTCTACCTGTACCTTATTGTGCTTACACCTATACCTGCACCTAATATTGCCTATGCCTGTACCTGTGCCTATACCTGTGCCTGTGTACTGTACCTGTGTACCTATACCTGTACCTGTGTGCCTATGCCTGTACCTGTGTGCTTACACACTACCTGCACCTATGTACCTATACACCTGCCTGTGCCTATACCTGTACCTGTGTACACACCATGCCTGTGTACCTATACCTGTACCTGTGTGCACTATACCTGTACCTGTGTGCTTACACACCTATACACTGCACCCTATACCTGTGCCTGTGCTATACTGTGCCTGTGCTTATACCTGTGCCTGCTGTACCTGTGTACCTGTCCTGTGTGCTATACCTGTACCTGTGTGCTATCTGTACCTGTGTGCCTATACCTGTATATGTGTGTTGCCTATGCCTGTGACCTGTGTGCTTATGCATGCCTGTGCCTATGCCTGTGCCTGTGTACAGCACCTATGTGCCTATGACCGTTGTGTGCTATACTGCGTGTGTGCCTGTTGTACCTGTATTGCCTATACCTGTTGTGTGCCTATACCTGTCCTGTGTGCCTATACCTGTACCTGTGTACCTATACCTGTACCTGTGTACCTATACATGCACCTGTGCTTACCTGTACCTGTGTGCCTATGCCTGTGTGTGCCTATACCTGTACCTGTGTACCTATACAGCACCTGTGTTCCCTATACCTGTACCTGTGTGCTTCTATACTGACTATGTATTGCCTATACCTGTACCTGTGTTCCTATACTGTACCTGTACCTGTTACCTGTGTCCTACACCTATACCTGTACCTGTGTGCCTATACCTGTGTGCCTATACCTGTGCCTGTGTGCCTATACCTGTGCCTGTGTGCCTATACCTGTGCCTGTGTGCCTATACATATGCCTGTGTGCCTATACCTGTGTGCCCTATACCTGTATGTGTCCTATACCTGTGCCTGTGTCCCTATACCTGTACCTGTGTATATACCTGTACCTGTGTGCCTATACACTGTTGTGTGCCTATACCTGTTACTTATGTGTACCTATACCTGTACTTATACCTGTCCTGTGTGCCTCAATTATACCTGTGCCTGTGTCCTATACCTGTGCCTGTGTGCCTGTACACCCTGTGTGCCTGTTCCTGTGCCTGTGTGCCTATACTGCCTGTGTGCCTATACTGTATTTCTTGCCTATATATGTGCCTGTGTGCTACACCTATACTGTACCTGTGTGTTTTTGTGTGTTTGTCCTGTTGCCTGTACCTGGTGTTATATATACTGTTTTACCTGTGTGCCTATATATATCTGTGCCTTATTATTGTACCTATACCTATACCTGTGCCTATATCTGTGCCTGTACCTATACCAGCCACCTGTGCTTATACACCTGTGTACCTATACACACGTCTATACCTGTACCTGTGCTATACACCTGTCACCTGAGTACTTAAACCTGTACCTGTGTGCCTATACCTGTACCTGTGTGCCTTAACCTGTACCTGTGTGCCCTATACCTGTACCTGTGGCCTATACCTGTACCTGAGTGCTAAACCTGTACCTGTGTGCTATACCTGTACGTCTATACCTGTACCTGTGTACCTATACCTGTGCCTGAGTACTTAAACCTGTACCTGTGTGCAATACCTGTACCTGTCCTACTGCCTGTCTATACCTGTACCTGTGTACCTATACCTGTACCTGAGTGCTAAACCTGTACCTGTGTGCTACACCTGTACGTCTATACCTGTACCTGTGTGCACCTATACTACCTGTGCCTGGTATAAACCTGTACCTGTGCCACCTGTACCGTCTATACCTGTACCTGTGTGCCTATACCTGTACCTGTTTGCCTATACCTGTACCTGTGTACCTATACCTGTACCTGAGTGCTTAAACCTTACCTGTGTGCTATACCTGTACCTGTGTACCCTATACCTGTGCCTGTGCATAAACCTGTACCTGTGTACCTATACCTGTACCTGTGTGCCTATACCTGTACGTCTATACCTGTACCTGTGTGCCTATACCTGTACCTGTGTACTTATACCTGTCTGTGTGCCTACACCTGTGCGTCTATACCTAACCACCTGTGTACCTATACCTGTAACTGTGCCTGTACCTGTGTGCCTATACCTGTACCTGAGTGCTTAAACCTGTACCTGTACTACACCTGTGCGTCTATACCTGTGCCTGTGTGCCTATACCTGCACCTGTGTACATGCCTGTGTGCCTATCAGCCTGTGTACCCTATACCTGCACCTTGTGCCTATACCTGTGCCTGTTCTAATACCTGTGTACTGTGCCTATACCTGTGCCGCAATGTGCCTATACCTGTGCCTGTGTGCATATGCCTGTACCTGTATCTGTGTGCCTATGCTGTGTACCTGTGTTATTATACCTGTACCTTGTGCCTATACACTGTGCCTGTTGCCTATGCACCTGTACCTGTGTGCCTATACCTGTACCTGTGTGCCTATACCTGCCTGTGTGTACACCTATACGACCTATGTGCCTATACCTGTGCCTGTGCCTATACCTGTACCTGTGTGCCTGTGTATATACCTGTGCCTGTGTGCTATACCTGTGCCTGTGTGTACACACATACCTGTGTATGTATACCTGTACCTGTGCCTGCTGTGCCTGTATGCCTGTGCCTGTGTGCCTATGCCAGTGCCTGTGTGCCTATACCTGTGCCTGTGTACCTATACCTGTACCTGTGTGCCTATACTGCTGTGCCTATACTGTATGTACCTATACCTGTGCCCACTATACCTGTACCTGTACCTGTACCTGTGTACCTATACTATAGCCTGTGTGCCTTCTATACATACCTTGTCTATACCTGTACCTTGTGTGCCTATATGCCCTGTGTACCTATACCTGTCCCTATACCTGTACCTGTGTACCTGTGCCTGTGTGCCTATACCTGTACCTGTGTGCCTATACCTGTACCTGTGTGCCTATACTGCAACTGTGCCCTATACCTGTACCTGTGTGCCTATACCTGTACCTGTGTGCCTATACCTGTTATATTGCCCTATACCTGTACCTGTGTGCTTAACCTATCTCTGCCTATGTGCCTATACTATATTGTACCTGGTATTTACCCTGTACCTGTACCTGTGTTGCCTGCTCTTACTGTACCTGTGTGCTTACACCTGTGCCTGCACCTATGTTATGCCTGTACCTATGTTGCCTATACCTGTACCTGTGTGCCTGTGCCTGTTACTCTGTACTGCATGTGCCTATACCAGCCTGTGTGCCTATACTGCACTGTACCTGTGTACCTATACACCTGTACCTGTGTGCCTGTGCCTGTGCCTGTGTGCCCTATACCTGTACCTGTGTGCTACCTGTGCCTGTGTGCCTATACCTGTACCTGTGCTGTGCCTATACCTGTACCTGTGTGCCTATACCTGTGCCTGTGTCCTATACCTGTACCTGTGTGCCTATACCTGTACCTGTGTGCCTATATACCTGTACCTGTGTGCCTATACCTGTACCTGTGTGCCTATACCTGTACCTGTGTACCTATACTACACGCTATCCTGTGCCTGTGTGCCCTATACCTATACTTGTGCCTATCCTATTGTTACCCTGTGTGCCTATACCTGTACCTGTGTGCCTATACCTGTACCTGTGCCTATACCTGTACCTGTGTACCTATACCTGTACCTGTGTACCTATACCTGTGCATATACCTGTACCTGTGTGCCTACACCTATACCTGTACCTGTGTCCTATACCTGTACCTGTACCCTATACCTGTACCTGTGCCTATACCTGTACCTGTGTGCCTATGCCTGTACCTGTGTGCCTATATCGTACCTGTGTACCTATACCTGTACCTGTGTGCCTATACCTGTACCTGTGTGCCTATACCTGTACCTGTGCCTGTGCCTGTGTGCCTATACCTGTACCTGTCCTATACCTGTACCTGTGTACCTATACTGCACCTGTGTGCCTATACCTGTGTGCCTATACCTGCCTGTGCCTATATCTGTACCTGTGTGCCTATGCCTGTGCCTGTGTGCCTATGCCACATATGCCTGTGCCTGCCTGTGTGCCTGTGCCTGTGCCCTATACCTGTGCCTGTGCCTGCGTGCTATGCCTGTGTGCCTGTGCCTGGGTGCCTATACCTGTACCTGTGTGCCCTGTACCTGTGTGCCTATACCTGCCTGTGTGCCCTGCTTGTGTACCCTATACCTGTAACCTGTGCCTATACCTGCCTGTACCTATACCTGTACCTGTGTGCCTATACCTGTACCTGTGTGCCTATACCTGCACACCTGTGCCTATACATGTTACTATATACCTGTAACCTGTGTACCTATACCTGTACCTGTGTGCCTATACCTGTGCCTGTACCTGTGTTACCTATACCTGTACCTGTGTACCTATACCTGTGTGCCTATACCTGTGTGCCCTATACCTGTACCTGCATTCCTATACCTATATTGCCTATACCTGTACCTGTGTACCTATACCTGTACCTGTGTACTATACCTGCACCTGTATGCCTATACCCTATATGCCTATACCTGTACCTGTACCTGTCCTGTACCTGTGTGCCTATACCTGTACACATGTGCCTATACCTGTACCTGTGTACCTATACAGTGTACCTGTGTGCCTGTACCTGTGTACCTATACCTGTACCTGTACACTGTACCTGTGTACCTATACCTGTACCTGTGTGCCTATACCTGTACCTGTGTACCTATACCTGTAACCTGTGTACCTATATATGCCTGTGTGCCTGACATGTACCTATACCTGTACCTGCACCTGTGTGCCCTATACCTGTGTACCTATACACCTGTGTGCCTATACCTGTAACCTGTGTACCTATAACTGTACCTGTGTGCCTGCACCTGTGTGCCTATACCTGTACCTGCACCTGTGTGCCCTATACCTGTACCTGTGTGCCTATACCTGTACCTGTGTGCCTATACCTGTGCCTGTGCCTATGCCTCATACCTGTGTCCTTACCCGCCTGTGTGCCCTATACCTGTACCTGTGTACCTATACCTGTAACCTGTGTGCCTATAGTGTACCTGTGTGCCTGTACCCGTGTACTATACCTGTACCTGCACCTGTGTGCCTATACATACCTGTGTGCCTATACCTGTACCTGTGTACCTATAGTGGCCTGTGTGTGCCAGACCCCTGTACCTATACCCTGTACCTGCACCTGTGTGCACCACATACCTGTGTGCCTATACCTGTACCTGTGCCTATACCTGTACCTGTGTACCTATACCTGCCAACCTGTGTACCTATAAGTGTACCTGTGTGCCTGACCTGTGTGCCTATACCTGTACACACACCTGTGTGCCTATACCTGCTGCATGCCTATGCCTGCTGTACCTATACCTGTACCTGTGTGCCTATACCTGTACCTGTGTACCTACCTGTACCTGTGTGCCTATGACCTGTACCTGTGCCTGGACCTGTGTGCCTATACCTGTACCTGTGTGCCTATACCTGTACCTGTATCCTATACCTGTACCTGTGTACCTATAAGTGTATATGTGCCTGGACCTGTGTACCTATACCTGGACCTGCACCTGTGTACTTTATACCTGTACCTGTGTGCCTATGTGTACCTGTGTGCCTATACACCAGCCTGTGTGCCTATACCTGCCTGTGTCCTATACCTGTACCTGTGTACTATACCTGTACCTGCATCTGTACCTGTGTCCCTATGCCTGTACCATCTGTACCTGTGTGCCTATACCTGTACCTGTGTGTCTATAGCTGTGTGCCTATATCTGTACCTGTGTCCCTATACATATGCCTGTGTGTGCACTATGCCTATACCTGTACTATACCTGCACCTGTGTCCCTATACCTGCATCTGTACCAGTGTCCCTGTACCTGTAACTGTGTGTCTATAGCTGTGTGCCTATACATTTGCCTGCATCTGTACCTGTGTCCCTACCTGTACCTGTGTCCCTATACATATGCCTGTGTGCCTATGCCTATACCTGTACCTATACCTTGCCTGTGTGCCCTATACCTGTACCTGCATCTGTACCAGTGTCCCTGTACCTGTGTGTGTCTATAGCTGTGTGCCTATGCCTACCTGTACCTGTGTGCCTGTACCTGTACCTGTGTGCCTGTACCTGTGTAACTATACCTGTGCCTATACCTGTAGCTTATACCTGTGTACCTGTGTGCCTGTACCTGTACACATGTGCCTGTACCTGTGTAACTATACCTGTGTGCCTATACCTATACCTGCACCTGTGTCCCTATATCTGTACCTGTATTGCCTGTACCTGTGTATACCTGTGTGCCTACCTATACGCTTATACCTGTACCTGTGTGCCCTGTACCTATACGCTTATGCCTGCATGCCTGTTGCCTATACCTGTATGCCTATAGCTGTACCTGTGCCTATACCTGTGCTTGTGCGCCTGTACCTGTACCCCGTGTGCCTATGCCTATACTCTGTACCGTGTGCCTATACACCGTACCCGTGTGCCTGTTCCTGTACCCGCGTACCTGTGCCCGTGTGCCAATGCCTATACCACCCGTGTGCCTATACCTGTACCTGTGTGCCTGTTCCTGTACCCGTATTTCTTACCCCGTGTGCCAATGCCTATACCTGCACCCCGTGTGCCTATACCTGTCCGTGTGCCTGTTCCTGTACCCGTGTACCTGTACCCTGTGCATGCCTATACCTGTACCCGTGTGCCTATACCTGTACCCGTGTGCCTGTTCCTGTACCGCGTACCTGTACCCGTGTGCCAATGCCTATACCTGTACCGTGTTGCTATACCTGTACCTTTACCGTGTGCCTGTGCCGTGTACCTGTACCCGTGTGCCTGTACCCGTGTGCCTGTACCCGTGTGCCTATACCTGTACGCCTACCTGTACCTGTACCCGTGTGCCTGTACCCCGTGTACCTGTGCCCGTGTGCCTGTACCCCGTGTACCTGTGCCCTGTACCCTGTACCGTGTGCCTATACCTGTACCTGCTGTACCCGTGTGCGCCTATACCTGTACCTGTACCCGTGTGCCTGTACTGTGCTGCACCGCTGTGTGCCTATACCTGTACCCATGTCTATACCTGTACCCCGTGTGCCCTATACCTGTTACCCGTGTGCCTGTTACACATACCTGTGTGCCTGTACCTGTACTCCCGTGTGCCTATACCTGTACCCGTGCCTGTACCTGTACCCGTGTGCCTGTACCAGTACATGTGTGCCTCTCTGCTGCCCGTGTCTATACCTGTACCGTGTGCTGCCTGTACCTGTACCCGTGTGCCTGTACCCGTGTGCCAATGCCTATACCTGTACCCGTGTGCTATACCTGTACCCGTGTGCCTGTTCCTGTACCCTTGTACCTGTGCCTGTGCCATGCCTATACCTGTACCCGTGTGCCTATACCTGCTTACCCGTGTGCCTGTTCCTGTACCCCGCATACCTGTGCACGCTGCAATACCTATACCTGTACCCGTGTGCCTATACCTGTGCCCGTGTGCTGTTCCTGTACCATGCCTGTACCCGTGTGCCTGCCTATACCTGTACCCGTGTGCCTATACCTGTACCTTTCCCCGTGTGCCTGTACCCGTGCACCTGTACCGTGTGCCTGTACCCGTGTACCTGTACCCGTGTGCCTATACTGTACCGCCTATACCTGTACCCTGTACCGTGCCTATACCTGTACCTGTGCCCGTGTTGCCTGTTCACCGTGTACCTGTGCCCGTGTGCTGCCCCTGTACCCGTGTGCTATACCTGTACCTGTACCCGTGTGCCTATACCTGTACCTGTACCCGTGTGCATGATACCTGTACCCGTGTGCCTGTACCTGTACATGTGTGCTCTCTGTACCCGTGTCTATACCTGTACCCAGTGCCTGTGTGCCTGTACCTGTACCCGTGTTGCCTGTACCTGTACCCATGTGCCTATACCTGTACCCCGTGTGCCCTGTACCTGTGCCCGTGTGCCTGTACCGGTACATGTGTGCTTCTCTGTACCCGTGTCTATACCTGTGCCGTGTACCTGTACCTTGCCCGTGTGCCTGTACCTGTACCCGTGTGCCTGTACCTGTACCCGTGTGCCTATACCTGTCACCCGTGTTACTTGCCCTGTTGCCCTGTACCTATACCTGTACCAGGTTTTCTTCCTATACCCCGTGTGCCTGTTACCTGTACCCGTGTGTGCCTGTACCTGTATACCTATACCTGCCTATGTACCTATATACCCTTGTGCACATGTGTGCCTATACATACATGTGTATACCTGTACCTGTGTGCATACCTGTGTGCCTGTACCTGTGTACTATACCTGTACCTGTGCCTGTACCTGTGTACTATACCTGTACCTGTGTGCCTGTACCTGTGTGCCTATACCTGTACCTGTGCCTGTGTACCTATACCTGTACCTGTGTGCCTATACCTGTACCTGTGTACCTGTACCTGTGTGCCTATACCTGTACCTGTGTGCCTATACCTGTGTGTCCTATACCTCTGTACCTGTGTGCCTATGCCTGACCTGTACCTGTGTGCCTATACCTGTACCTGTGTACCTGTACCTGTGTGCCTATACCTGTACCTGTGTGCCTGTGCCTGTGTGCCTATACCTGTACCTGTGTGCTGTACCTGTGTACCTATACCTGTACCTGTGTGCCTATACCTGTACCTGTGTACCTGTGCCTGTGTGCTATACCTGTACCTGTGTGCCTGTACCTGTGTGCCTATACCTGCCTGTACCTGTGTGCCTATACCTGTACCTGTACCTGTGTGCCTATGCCTGACCTGTGTGCCTATACACTGTACCTGTGTTACCTATACCTGTACCTGTGTGCCTATACCTGTCCTGTGTGCCTATACCTGCACCTGTGTACCTATACCTGTACCTGTGTGCCTATATACCTGTACCTGTATGTCCTATACCTGTACCTGTGTGCACCTTACCTGTGTGCCTATACCTGTACCTGTGTGCCTGTACCTGTGTACCTATACCTGTACCTGTGTGCCTATACACCTTACCTGTGTACCTATACCTTACCTGTGTGCCTGTACCTGTGTACCTATACCTGTACCTGTGTGCCTATACCTGTACCTGTGTGCCTATACCTGTACCTGTGTGCCTGTACCTGTGTGCCTATACCTGTACCTGTGTGCCTGTACCTGTGTACCTATACACTGCCTGTGTGCCTATACCTGTACCTGTGTACCCCTATACCTGTACCTGTGTGCCTGTACCTGTGTACCCTATACCTGTACCTGTGTGCCTATACCTGTACCTGTGTGCCTATACCTGTACCTGTGTGCCTATACCTGTACTGTGTGCCTGTACCTGTGTGCCTACCTGTACCTGTGTGCCTGTACCTGTGTACCTATACTGATACCTGTGTGCCTATACCTGTACCTGTGTGCTATACCTGTACCTGTGTGCTATACCTGTACCTGTGTACCTATACCTGTACCTGTGTGCCTATACCTGTACCTGTGTGCCTATACCTGTACCTGCATCTGTACCTGTACCTGTGTGCCTATACCTGTGTGCCTATACCTGTACCTGCACCTGTGTGCCTATACCTGTGCCTGTGTGCCTATACCTGTGTGTGCCTATACCTGTACCTGTGTGCCTATACCTGTACCTGTGTGCCTATGCCTGTACCTGTGTCCTATACCTGTACCTGTGTGCCTATACCTGACCTGCTCTGTACCTGTACCTGTGTGCCTATACCTGTGTGCTATACCTATACCTGTACCTGTGTGCCTATACCTGTACCTGTGTGCCTGTACCTGTGTGCCTATACCTGTACCTGTGCCTATACCTGTACCTGTGTGCCTATACCTGTACCTGTGTGCCTATACCAACCTGTGTGCCTATACCTGTACCTGCATTTGTACCTGTGTCCTATACCTGTACCTGTGTGCCTATACCTGTACCTGTGTGCCTATACCTGTACCTGTATGCCTATACCTGTACCTGTGCCTATACCTGTACCTGTGTGCCTATACCTGTATCCTGTGTGCCTATACCTGTACCTGTGTGCCTATACCTGTACCTGTGTGCCTATACCTGTACCTGTGTGCTATACCTGTACCTGTGTGCCTATACCTGTACCTGCATCTGTGCCTGTACCTGTGTGCTGCTGCTGTGTGTGCCTATACCTATACCTGTACCTGTGTGCCTATACCTGTACCTGTGTGCCTATGCTGCCTATACCTGTACCTGTGTGCCTATACCTGTACCTGTCTGTACCTGTACCTGTGTGCCTATACCTGTGTGCCTATACCTATACCTGTACCTGTGTGCCTATATGCACCTATACCTGTGTGTGCCTATGCCTGTACCTGTGTGCCTATACCTGTACCTGTGTGCCTATACCTGTACCTGCTCTGTACCTGTACCTGTGTGTCTATACCTGTGTGCCTATACCTATACCTGTACCTGTGTGCCTATACCTGTACCTGTGTGCCTGTACCTGTGTGCCTATACCTGTACCTGTACCTGTGTGCCTATACCTGTACCTGTGTGCCTGTACCTGTGTGCCTATATCCTGTACCTGTGTGCCTATACCTGTACCTGTGTGCCTATACCTGTACCTGTGTGCCTATACCTGTGTGCCTATACCTATACCTGCACCTGTGTGCCTATACCTGTACCTGTGTGCCTATACCTGTGTGCCTATACCTGTTACCTGTGTGCCTATACCTGTACCTGTGTGCCTGTACCTGTGTGCCTACCTATATACCTGTGTGCCTATACCTGTACCTGTGTGCTATTACCTGCATTTGTACCTGTGTGCCTATACCTGTACCTGTGTGCCTATACATCCTGTGTACCTATACCTGTACCTGTGTGCCTATACCTGTACCTGTGTCCTATACCTGTACCTGTGTGCCTATACCTGTACCTGTGTATCCTGTGTACCTGTGTCCCTATACCTGTACCTGTGTGCCTATACCTGTACCTGTGTCCCTATACCTGTACCTGTGTGCCTATACCTGTACCTGCATTTGTACCTGTATCCCTATACCTGTACCTGTGTCCTATACTGCCTGTGTGCCTATACCTGTACCTGTGTGCCTATACCTGTACCTGTCTGTACCTGTAACTGTGTGCCTATACCTGTTGTGTGCCTATACCTATACCTGTGTGCCTATATCTGCCTGTGTGCTATACATGCCTGTGTGCCTGTACCTGTGTAACTATACCTGTGTGCCTATACCTTGCATCTACCTGTACGCCTATACCTGTACCTGTGTGCCTATACCTTGCCTGTGCCTATACCTGTACCTGTACTATACCTGTGTGCCTGTCTACCTGTACCTGTGTGCCTATACCTGTACCTGTGTGCTGCCTGCCTGTGCCTATACCTGTACCTGTGTGCCTATACTGTACCTGTCCTATACCTGTACCTGTGTGCCTATACCTGTGTGCTATACCCTCCTGTACCTGTGCCCCCTGTACTTATGTGTTACTATACCTGTATATGTGCTACTGTGCCTGTGTTACTTTATACATAAGCCCTGTGTGCCCACTATACCTGTACCTGTGTGCCTATACCTGTACCTGTGTGCCTATACACCAATGCCTATACCTGTGCCTGTGCCTATACTGTGCCTGTGCCTGCTACCTGTGTACCTATACCTGTGTACTTAATGTGTACCTATACTTATTACCTATACATGTGCCTGTGTGCCTATACCTGTACTATATTGCCCTATACTATATTATATTGCCTATGCCTGCGCCATATTGCTGCCGCCTGTGCCTATGCCTGTACCTGTTAGCTATTGCCTGTGTGCCTCTTTTATATTGCTTACTGTTATTGCTTTATACCTGGCCCTTATAGTGTGCCCTATACCTGTGTTGCTATACTGCATGCCTGTTGCCCTTGCCTGGCTGCCACTGCACCTGTGCCTATACCTGTACCTGTGTTACTTACCTGTACCTGTGTGCACCATACCTGCCTGTGTGCTCTGTGCCTGTGTGCCTATACCTTGCCTGTGCCTATACCTGTACCTGTGTGCTATACACATGTGCCTATACCTGTGTGCCTATACACACTTGCCTGTGTGCCTGCTCCTGCTGCATGTGCCTGCTATAATACCTGTGTTACTTTCTCTGCCGCAATGCCTGTCTACTGTACCTGTTGGTGCTTTTATGCCTGTTGCCGCAGTGATGCCTGTCTGCATATTCGCCTTATTGATGGCCTATGCCGCAGCCTTGCAGTGATGCCCTGTCGCATATTTATATTGTTGCCTGTGCCGCAACGCCTGTATTGCTTTCGCCACCGCAACGCCGCAATGTTGCTATATATTGCCTTGTGTGCCCCTATGTACTGCAATGACCTTGCCTGTGCTATAGCTGTGTGCCTATACTATATTACTGCGTGCTATACGCAACCCGCCAGTGCCCTGTCTGCCAACGCATGCCTGCACACTGCACCTGTGTGCCTATACCTGTGCCTGTGCCTGTGCCTGTGTGCCTGTGTACCTATGCAATACCTGTGTGCCTATACCTGTGCCTGTGTACCTATACACTCATACCTGTGTGCACACATATAATACCTGCATGCCTATGCCTGTACTTATATTATACCATACCTGTGTGCCTGCTCTGTGCCTGTGCCTTTCTCACCATATTGCCTGTTGCTATGCGCAATGCCTGTTGGTGCTTTCATCGCAAGCCTGTGTTGCCTATACTGCCATGCAATGTTGCCTATGCCTGTGCCTGTGTGCCTATGCAACAACCCGCCTGGCATACCTTAGCCTGTGTGCCCTATACTTAATACCTGTGTTGCCTATGCATAACCCTGTGTGCCCTATACCTGTGCCTGTTAATTGCCTCATACATATGCCATAATGTGCCTATACACCATACCTGTGTGCCTATACCTGCACCTGTGTGCATACCTGTGTGCCTATACCTATACCTGTGTGCACATGCCTGCCCCTTTTCTCCACCTGTGCCTGTGTACCTATACCTGTACCTGTGTTACTTACACACTGTGCCTGTACCTGTGTTACTGCTACCTGTACTGTGTTTATACCTGTGCCTGTGTGCCTGCCTGTACTATAATGCTCTCTACTGTACCCGCAATATTATACCACCTGTACCCTGTTAATTCTTTTCTGCATATTGCCTGTTGCCTATACTTATGACATAGTATTGCCTATACCAATATATTGCTATATAATGCCGCCAGTGCTTCCATGCGCCACCTGTGTTGCCTATACCTGCTTGCAATGTGCTGCCACCTGTGCGCCTGTGTTGCCTATACCTGTACCCATAATGATGCCTATACCTGTGCCTGTGTGCCTGTGCACCAATACCTGTGTTACTATACCTGCTATATTGTGCCTATCCTGTACCTGTGTGCCTATACACACACCTGTGTGCCTATATGTGCCTGTGTGCCTATACATAACATGTGTGCCTATACACTGTACCTGTGTACCTATACCTCATGCCTGTGCCCTATACACATAGCCTGTGTGCCTATACCTGTACCTGTGTGCCCTGCTCACTTAGCCTGTGTGCCCTATACCTGTACCTGTGTACCCTATACCTGCACCTGTGTGCTATACCACGCAATATTTTCATGCTGTGCGCGCACGCCACACCATGCTTGTGTGCCCTGTACCTGTGTACTAACCACCAGCCACGCAATGTGCTATGCACCAGCACCTGTGTACCTATACCCAGCACCAATGTGCCCTATACCTGTGCCTGTGTTGCCTGCCTGTGGTGCCTGTGCTATGCCTGTATATTGATGCTATACTGTGCAATGGTGCCTGCTGCCAATACCTGTGTGCTATATACCTGTACCTGTGTGCCTATGCATGCCTGTGTGCCTATACCTGTGCATAATGTGCCTATGCCTGTGCCTGTGTGCCTATACCTGTACCTGTGTGCCTATACCTGTGTGCCCTATACCTGTACCTGTGTGCCTATACTGTACCTGTGTGCCTATACCATGCCTGTACCCTTTATGTGCCTATACATACCCTGCATGTGCCTGTGTACTATACCTGTTACCTGCTTACACAGCCTGTGCACACATACCTGTGCCTATACCTGCCTGTGCCCTATACCTTCTGCACCTGTGTGCTGCCCTATGCTATAATGCCTGTGTGCCTGTTACTTATAATGTGCCTATACACTCTACCTGTGTGCCTATACATGCCTGTGTTACTATACATAATGTGCCTATGCATAGCACCTGTGTGCTATATACCTGTGTACATATGCCTGTACCTGCTTACGTGTGTGCCTATACTACCTGTGTACCTATACCTGTGCCTGTGTGCCTGTACCTGTGTGCCTGTGTACCTGTGCATGTGTGCTATACCTGTGTACCTGTACACACACCTATACCTGTGTACCTGCACCTGTGTACCTATACATACCTGTGTGCTACCTGTACCTGTGTTTCCTATACACCTGTATTACCATCTGTACCTGTGCCTGTGCCTATATCTGTGTGTACCTATATCTCTGTACCTGATTCTACATACCTCAATGATGCCTGTATCTGTTTTGCTACCATCTGTAACTGTGCTTTATATCTGTACCTGTGTACCTATATGTGTTCCTATACCTGTGCCTATATACTGCAATGTACCTATATCTGTATACCTGTACCTGTGTGCTATATATACCTGTGTACCTATCCTGTACCTGTGTTCCTATACCTGTGCCTGTGTGCCTGTGTTATACCTGTACCTGTACCTGTACGTGTGTGCCTATACCTGTACCTGTGTACCTATACCTGTACTGTGTGCCTGTACACATGTGCCTGTGTGCCTGTGCATGTGTGCTTTATACCTGTGCACTGTACCTGTGCCTGTGTGCCACCTGTGTGCCTATACCTGTACCTGTGTACGTGTGTGCCTGTACCTGCTGTACCTGTGCCTGTGTGCCTCTGACTTATATTGTTGCCTATACTATATATTATTGCCTATGCCTGTGCCTGTGTTGCTTCTCACCTGTGCCTGCCTCAATGCCTCAATGATTTCCTGTGCCTGTGTTGCCTGTGCCTGTACCTGTGTGCTATGTGTGCCTATTACCTGTGTTTCTATTACCTGTGTGCCTATATCTGTACCTGTGTACCTATATCTGTACCTGTGTGCCTATATCTGTACCTGTGTACCTATATATACATGTTCCTATACCTGTACCTGTGTGCCTATATCTGACCCCACACCATGTGCCTATATCTGTACCTGTGTTCCTATACCTGTACATGTGCCTATATCTGCACACCTGTGTACCTATATGTACCTGTGTTTCCTATACCTTGTACTTATGTGCCTATACTTGTCCCTATACCTGTGCCTGTGTTGTTAGCAGCCTATGCATATTGCCGCAGTGTCCTATGTCTTTGCCTGTGTTGCGCTATACCAGCTATATGTCCCTATACTGTCTGTCTTGTGCTATACCTGTGCCTGTGTTGCTTTATACCTGTGCCTGTGTTGCCCTACATATACCTGTGCCTGTGTTCCTATACCTGTGCCTGTGTGCCTATACTTATATTGTGTCCTGTGATAATATATATGTGTGTTGTCCTATACATATTATGTGTGCCTGCCTATACCTGTGTGCCTGTACCTGTGTGCTTTCTATACTGTACTGTGTTTGCTGTACATTGTGTGCACTTGTACCTGTGTGCCTGTGCCTGTGTGCCCTATACCTGTATATGTGCTATACCTATACCTGTGTCACTATACCTGTTATATATTGTGCTTCATGTATTTATAATGTGCCTACCTGTATCCCTTTATTGCTGCTGTGCCTGTGTGGCCCTGTTTGTTGCTGTCATGTGCCTGTGTGCCTATGCCTGTGCCTGTGCCTATACCTGTGCTGTGCATGTGCTTGTGTTACACCTGGCTGTGTGCCTGTGTGCCTATACCTTTACCTGTGTGCCTGTCTGTGTTGCCTGTGTGCTGTACCTGTGTGCTATACTGTGCCTGTGTGCTTCCTGTGTGCCTATACCTGCCTGTGTTCCTATACCTGTACCTGTGTTATACATGTGTGCTTTATACCTGTACAGTGTACCTATACCTGTACCTGTGTGCCTATACTGTACCTGTGTGCTTTATACCTGTATATACCTGTACCTGTGTGCCTAGCCTGTGCCTGTGCCTATATATTTGCCTGTGCCTATGCCTGTGCCTGTGTATTGTCTGCCTGTGCCTGTGTTGTTCCTGTAGCATGTGTTTGCTTATCTATATTGCCTGTGTGCCTGTGCCTGTGTGTTGCCCTGTCTGTAGCTGCCTGTGCTGTGCCTGTGTTAGTGCCTGTGCCTGTGTTACTTTATACCTGTACCCTGTGTATGCCTGCCTTTGTTAGCCTATGCCTGTGCCTGTGTTTGCCTGTGTTTGCCTGTACCTGTGCCTGTGTTTTCTGCTTACACGCAATGTGCTTATGTCTGTACCTGTGCCTGTGCTATACCTGCTTGTGTGCTTATATCACATGTTACCTGTGTTACTTACTTATGCCTACACACCTATACTGCCTTGCCCTGCAATGTGCCCTATGCCTGTGCCGCCTACACCTATACTGTACCTGTGCCTGTGTTACTTTATACCTGTGTGCCTCTTATATTGCCTTGTGCCTATACTGTGCCTGTGTTTATATACCTATACCTGTGTGCCTGTTGGTGGCCCTGTACCTATACCTATTATATATTGATCCCTATACTTACTATTGTTGCCCCTGTGTACCTGTGTTTGATGCTATGCACTTTCAATGGTGCCCTGTTGTGCCACCTGCCTGTGTTACTTGCCTATACCTGTGCCTGTGCCTGTATGTGTGCCTATACCTTATGTGTGCCTATACCTGTACCTTTGGTAGTATATTATTACCTATACCTGTGTGTGTACCTGTGTACTTTCCTGTACCTGTGTGCTTTATTGTGTGCTTTTATCTGCACCTGTACCTGTGTTCTTCTCTTACTGTTAACATATGCCTGTGTATATTGTTCTATACCTGTGCCTGTACTTATATTGTGCCTGTGTGCCTATACCTGTGCCTATACCTGTACCTGTGTGCCGCAGTGGCCTATACTGTATATATTGCCTGTGTTGCCCTATACCTGCTGTATTACCTGTGCCTGTGCCTATTCACTGCTGTGTCCCTATACCTGTACCTGTGTCCCTATACTAACCCACCTTTGTGCCTATACCTGTACCTGTGTACCTATACCTGCCTGTGTGCCTATACCTGTGTGCACATACCTTTACCTGTGCCTATATATACCTGTGTGCCTATGCCTTAGAGAACGTGAAATTTTGTCACTTTGCACTGTTATTTCATATACATGTCTAAGACTCATGCATTGAGCTGATATGTCAGTTTAGTCTGCCGCATTTTCTACAGAAATTTTAAATTTACCTACAGTACTAGCCAAACAGCCGCTGTGGCAGTGCAATATTCTGTTCAGTGTTTATCAACTTTTTGTTCATATCTCTTATTTCATTTAAATTGTCTTTATTTGCAGATGAGTATGGGTATGTCTTATAGTAATTATCAGCCTTCTCATTTCATTTCTCAATGTTGTTACTGTACTGTAATGTAAAAGCCATCTCGTGTGATGATAAAAATGGAAACCGAGAAATGTATTCGAGAATAATGGTAAAAAATCATTATGTCATCAAGTTTGAGCCCTATGTGGAATATCTCACACGTGACTCCCAAGACTAGACACTGAAAGCAGTTTCCCAAAACTATTCACAGTTTCTGGTGAGAAAAATCTAACTTAACCCATTGTGTTTGTGTTGGTTGTGATGGAACCAATGTAAATGTTAGAATCAGAAAATGAGTCATTCATCATCTTGAAATGTTGCTTGGTCACCCGCTCCATTATTTCATATGTCAGCTTCACGGAAATGAGCTGCCTTTCGCGCAGTTTTTTATCACTATGATGGTAAACCGGTGGTCCTGAGCATTGGCGTGGTCCCATTGAATCAGGTCTTTGTCATACTTCCATCGCCTTCAACCAGTCAGTTTCCTGATTTCTGTTTTGTAGTAAGTGAAAAATCTGTCCTAGAATCCATCCTGTATAGAGATTTGTAAAATTATCACAGAGTGTTGTTGAAATAACTTGCTGCTATTGGCCAGGTCCTCCTGTGTGTCAGGTACCTTTTATGAGTAAAATCCTCAGGCTGTATGTAGCAACATCCAAAGACCCAGCCATGAGTTGAAAAATTGTCATTACAATAATAAAGTTCAGTACTCCAATGTGGTTTTACATCAGATACACTTACGTAACACAGGCTCAATGAACGTATTCAGTCCCTGCATGTAAACACCTGAATAGTGAGAGAACGATAGTGAAGAAGGCTGTCCAGAAATGCATGCTTCGCCCACAAGATCAACTTCTTCTTGGTATGTGTGCAGATGAGACATGACTGTTAGAAAAAAGCTGTCTCAATGATAAAAATTGAGAGAATCAGCAAAAGGAAATCTAGCGAATCTGAGAGGAGAGATTCTGTGCTGCTGTTGACAATTTGTTAAACTATATAATATGAGGGTAAAGGTAAGATTGAAATGAGGGAATGTGTGCCTCCTGTAGTCCTTATGAAAAGTGGTGACTCCCGAAACTAAGTGGCAAGCAAACTATCATTCCGCAGTTAACTGGAGAATGAACTCAATGAGGCCTCCTTACATTGCTTCTCTGTCAGTCTACAGGTTGTGACATTCTTGAGACACCATTAGTGGTGCCAAGTAGCCAAGCTTCACTCAGGCGGTCGAGAGAGCATAAAGTGATGACTGAGCTTGCACTGGTGACGGAGATGCAGAATCGAGAGATGAATATATTAGGCAAATAAGGTATTGTCTAGAAAATGATGCCAAGTTCCACTAAAAAATTTCATATGAACATGTGATTTTCTATGCAGTGTACCTGTAAAATATATATGTAGATGAATGATGTCACCCATGTAAATTATCATTATCTGGAAAACATTAATGACACCTAATTTTGGTATACTGTACACTGAAAGTAAAAAGTCGTTCACGATGCGGCAGAATAAGTATGCATGAAATGGCATGAAATTTTTGCACAGTGTTTGTTACAGCCATACAAACGATGCCTGAAAAGTGCAGCCTGCAACTCAAATAAAAGTGTTTTCCCTGCCCCCTACTATACACCTGTACACTGTGTGCACTTACCTTTACCTGTGTGCCTATACCTGTGCTGCTGTGTGCCTGTACTTGTGTATTTTGTCCTCTTGTGTCCTATATATGTACTTGTGTTAGCACCTGTACCTGTGCCTGTTGCCTGATACTTATGTCTTTGTTAGCCTGTGCCTGTACCTGTGCCTGTTGCTTTATTGCCTGTCTGCCTGTGTGTGCCTATACCTTGCCTCCTGTGTGCCTATGCCTGTGCCTGTGTGCCTGTAGGTGTGTACCTGTGTGCTGGACCTGTGTACCTATACATGCCTGCACCTGTGTGCCCTGCCTGTGTGCCTGTATGCCGTTGCCTGTGTACCTATATAATACCTGTGTGCCTATACCTGTGCTTGTGTGCCTGCTCTGTCCTGTGTGCCTGTGCATTTGCCTGTGTCCTTGCTCACTGTATATGTGCCTATACCTGTATGTGCCTATACCTGTACCTGTGTTGCTATACCTGTGCCTGTGTCCTATACCTATACCTGTGTCCTCCTGTTGCCTGTTGTCCTATGCCTGTGCCTGTGTGCCTGTCCTGTGCCTGTGGCACTGTGACCTGTGCCTGTGTGCACTGTGCCTGTGCCTGTATTGCCTGTACCTGTGTGCCTGTGTTGCCTGTGTTATACTATGATGTGTGCCTATGCCTGTGCCTGTGTTATGCTTGTTTCTATATCTGTGCCTGTGGTATATATGTACTGTGTGCCTATACCTGTAGCCTGTGCCATGTGTTATTGCCTATACCTTTATCCGTGTGCCTATATATGCCTTTCTCCCCGTGTGCCTGTGCCGTGTACATATGCCAGTGTTATATACCTGTGCTATACCTGTACTTGTACCAGTGTGCTATACCTGTACTTCGTGTGCCTGTACCTGTCCGGTGTGCCTATCCTGTGCCGTGTCTATCTGTACCCGTGTGCCTTGCCTGTGCCGTTGTGCCTGTGCCTGTGCCGGTGTGCTGTGCCTGTGCCAGTGTTCCTATGCATTAATGTTGTCATGTCAGAAGTAAAATGCCCTTGTTGTATTGATGGCCAAGACAGGTGTATGCGCGAAATCCCCGTCATAGTGTCTGTCAGCAGGCTAGAGTAACATTGACCTCATAACTACCCAGGGAGCGACCATCAAACTGCTCATTAGCATACTGGGCTGAGGAAAAAAACAGAGAGACGCTCATAGTATCCTCCCATCCTCAACACTTCCCTTATTCTCTTAATGTCTACTTCCCTTCACACAGTCCCCTTTTAACCAGTCACCCTTATACAGAGTACTTCTATTTCCTCCCTCGGGTTGTTTCTGCTGCCACTTCCCCTTCTTCAGGACCTGCTTCCGCTATTACTTCCTTTGGACATACTTCTGCTGCGACTTCCTCAGGACATACTTCTGTGCCTTCCCCTCCCTCGGATACAAGTCACCATAGTCCCGGAGCTGACACTGATATCCACCCCTTCCGGCAGCGAAGCACCTCAGCCTAACCACGGTACTTGTCGCTCCCCTTATGGTGGTCCTGTGTCTCTCTGTCTTGTTTTCTATCATTAATCTGTTTGTCTGTCTGTGTATTGTTGACTAAGTACGTGTGTGTGTGTGTGTGTGTGTGTGTGTGTGTGTGTGTGTGTGTGTGTGTGTGTGTTATACTGTCCTCCTTCGCCTAAAAACATCATTTCCCAGATTACACTCATCATGTAGTCCCAGACATTGTAACAGTTCCACCCTCACAATAAAAATTTTCTCATTGCCCTTTTTTGGGACTGGCAATCCCTCATCCAGGGGCTGACCTCCTCCCAGGCCTCCTCTGGTCCCTCCACCTCCTCTCCATCCTACAATCCAGATTTCTCAGTCGTTTTAAGAGATACACAGAGAGCAATACGTAACTTC
>NW_024738429.1:0-13979 GCF_018991925.1 Homarus americanus
GGGACTTTGTTTTACTCGATAAGGGGACTTTGTTATACTCGATTAGAGGACTTTGTTATACTCGACCAGGGGCCTTTGTTATACTCGATTAGAAAACGTTGTTATACTCGACCAAGATACATTGTTGTTCTCGATCAGGGAACTTTGTTATACTCCACCAGGGACTTTGTTATACTCGATCAGGGGATATGTTATACTCGATCAGGGGACTTTGTTATTCTCGTCCAGGGGGCTTTGTTTTACTCGATCAGGGGACTTTGTTATACTCAATCAGAGGACTTTGTCTTACTCGATCAGGGCCCTTTGTTATGCTCGACCAGGGGACTTTGCTATACTCGATCAGGGGACTTTTGTTATACTCAATCAGGGGACATTGTTATACTCTATCAGGGGAGTTTGTCTTACTCGATCAGGGCCCTTTGTTATACTCGACCAGGGGACTTTGTTATAATCGATCAGGGGACTTTGTTATACTCGATTAGGGGACTTTGTTATACTCGATCAGGGTACTTTTGTTATAATCAATCAGGGGACTTTGTTATACTTGACCAGGGGCCTTTTTCATACTCGATTAGGGGACTTTGTTTTACTCGATAAGGGGACTTTGTTATACTCGATTAGAGGACTTTGTTATACTCGACCAGGGGCCTTTGTTATACTCGATTAGAAAACTTTGTTATACTCGACCAAGATACATTGTTGTACTCGATCAGGGGACATTGTTATATTCCACCTGGGACTTTGTTATACTCGATCAGGCGATATGTTATACTCGATCAGGGGACTTTGTTATACTCGACGAGAAGACTTTGTTATATTCGACGAGAAGACTTTGTTATACTCGATCAGGGGACTTTGTTATACTCGACCAGGGGACTTTGTTATAAGCGATCAGGGGACTTTTTTATACTCGACCAGAGGACTTTGTTAAACTTGATCAGGAGATATGTTATGCTCGATCAGGGGACTTTGTTATACTCAACCAGGGGACTTTCTTAACTCAAACAGGGGACTTTGTTGTACTCGATCAGGGGACTTTGTTATACTCGATTACTGGCCTTTGTTATACTCGATTCGGGGGCTTTGTTATACTCGACCAGGGGACTTTGCTATACTCGACCAGGGGACTTTGTTATATTCGATCAGGGGACTTTGATATACTCGACCAGGAGACTTTTTTATACTTTATCATGGGACTTTGTCATACTCGACCAGAGGCATTTGTTATACTCGATCGGGGGAGTTTGTTATACTCGTTCAGTGGACTTTCCTATATTTGACCAATGGACTTTGCTATACTCGATGAGGGGCCTTTGTTATACTCTATTAGGGGACTTTGTTATACTCGACCAGGGGACTCTGTTATACTCGATCAGTGGACTTTGTTATACTCGACCAGAGGACTTTGTTATACTCGATCAGGGGACTTTGTTATACTCGATCAGGGAACTTTTTTATACTCGAAAAGAGGACTTTGTTATACTCGACCAGGGGACTTTGTTATACTCGATCAGGGGACTTTTTTATACTCGACCAGAGGGCTTTGTTTTACTCGATGAGGGGCCTTTGTTATACTCTATTAGGGGACTTTGTTATACTCGACGAGGGGACTCTGTTATTCTCGATCAGGGGACTTTTTTATACTCGACCATAGGGCTTTGTTTTACTCGATGAGGGGCCTTTGTTATACTCTATTAGGGAACTTTGTTATACTCGACCAGGGGACTCTGTTATACTTGATCAGTGGACTTTGTTATACTCGACCAGAGGACTTTGTTATACTCGATCAGGGGACTTTGTTATACTCGATCAGGGAACTTTTTTATACTCGACCAGAGGACTTTGTTATACTCGACCAGGGACTTTGTTATACTCGATCAGGGGACTTTGATATCCTCGATCAGGGCTCTGTTTTACTCGATGAGGACGCTGTTATACTCGATCAGGGGCTTTGATATCCTCGATCAGTGGACTTTTATACCTGACCAATGGACTTTGTTATACTCCAATGAGGGCCTTTGTTATACTCGATGAGGGACTTTGTTATACTCGAGCAGGACATTGTTAAACCGATCAGGACTTTTATTCGACCAGAGGGACTTTGTTATACCGGTCACGGGATATGTTATACTCGATCAGGGACTTTATTTATACTCCAGCAGGAAACTTTGTTATACTCGATCAGGGTACTTTTTTATACTCGATCAGGGGACTTTGTTTTATCCGATTAGGGGCCTTTGTTATACTCGATAAGGGGGCTTTGTTATATTCGACCAGGGGACTTTGTTATATTCGATCAGGGGATATGTTATATTCGATCAGGGGACTTTGTTATACTCGATCAGATGACTTTGTTATACTCGACCAAGGGACTTTGTTATACGCGATCAGGGGACTTTTTTATAATCGACCAGAGGACTTTGTTATCCTTGATCAGGGGATATGTTATACTCGACCAGGGGACTTTGTTATACTCGAACAGGGGAATTTGTTATACTCGATCAGGGGACTTTGTTATACTCGGTTAAGGGGACTTTGTTATACTCGTCCAGGGGTCTTTGTTATACTCGATCAGGGGACTTTATTATACTCTATCAGGGGACTTTGTCTTACTCGATCAGGGCCCTTTGTTTTACTCGACCAGGGGACATTGTTATAATCGATCAGAGGACTTTGTTATACTCGAACAGGGGACTTTTGTTATACTCGATCAGGGGACTCTGTTATACTCGACCAGGGGCCTTTTTTATACTCGATTAGGAGACTTTGTTATACTCGATAGGGGAATTTGTTATACTCGATAAGGGGAATTTGTTATACTCGATAAGGGGACTTTGTTAGACTCGAACAGGGGACATTGTTATAGTCGATCAAGGGACTTTGTTATACTCGATGAAGGTCCTTTGTTATACTCGATGAGGGGCCCTTGTTATAGTAGATGAATGGACTTTGTTATACTCGACTAGGGGCCTTTTTTGGACTTGACGAGGGGCCTTTGTTATACTCGATCAGGGTCTTTGTTATCCTTGATCAGGGGACTTTGTTATACTCGAGCAGGGGGCTTTGTTATACTCGAGCAGGGGGCTTTGTTATACTCGATCAGGGGACTTTGTCATACTCGATCAGGGAACTTTGTTATACTCGACCAGGGAACTTTTTTATACTTGACCAATGGACTTTGTTATACTCGATGAGGGGCCTTTGTTATACTCGATGAGGGGACTTTGTTATATTCGTCCAGGGGACTTAATTATACTCAATCAGGGACTTTTTTATACACGACCAGAGTACTTTGTTATACTCGATCAGGGGCTTTGTTATACTCGAGCAGGGGACTTTATTATACTTGACCAATGGACGTTGTTATACTCAATGAGGGGCCTTTGTTATACTCGATGAGGGGGCTTTGTTATACTCGACCAGGGAACTTTGTTATACCCGATCAGGGGTTATGTTATACTCGATGAGGGGACTTTGTTATACTCGATCAAGGGACTTTGTTATGCTTGATTAGGGGAATTTGTTATACTCAACCAGGGGACTTTGTTATACTCGATCAGGGGACTTTGTAATACTCGACCAGGGGACTTTATTATACTTGTCCAATGGACGTTGTTATACTCAATGAGGGGCCTTTGTTGTACTCGATGAGGGGGCTTTGTTATACTCGACCAGGGAACTTTGTTATACTCGATCAGGGGATATGTTATCCTCGATCAGGGGACTTTGTTATACTCGTCCAGGGGGCTTTGTTTTACTCGATCAGGGGACTTTGTTATACTCAATCAGAGGACTTTGTCTTACTCGATCAGGGCCCTTTGTTATGCTCGACCAGGGGACTTTGTTATACTCTATCAGGGGACTTTGTCTTACTCGATCAGGGCCCTTTGTTATACTCGACCAGGGGACTTTGTTGTAATCGATCAGGGGACTGTGTTATACTCGATTAGGGGACTTTGTTATACTCGATCAGGGGACTTTTGTTATAATCAATCAGGGGACTTTGTTATACTCGACCAGGGGCCTTTTTCATACTCGATTAGGGGACTTTGTTTTGCTTACTCGATAAGGGGACTTTGTTATACTCGATTAGAGGACTTTGTTATACTCGACCAGGGCCGTTGTTATACTCGATTAAAACTTTGTTATACTCGACCAAGATACATTGTTGTACTCGATCAGGGGACTTTGTTATATTCCACCTGGGACTTTGTTATACTCGATGAGGCGATATGTTATACTCGATCAGGGGACTTTGTCATACTCGACGAGAAGACTTTGTGATACTCGACGAGAAGACTTTGTTATACTCGATCAAGGGACTTTCTTATACTCGACCAGGGGACTTTTTTATACTTGACCAATAGACTTTGTTATACTCAATGAGAGGCCTTTGTTATACTCGATCAGGGGACTTTGTTATACTCGACCAGGGGACTTTGTTATAAGAGATCAGGGGACTTTTTTATACTCGACCAGAGGACTTTGTTAAACTTGATCAGGAGATATGTTATGCTCGATTAGGTGACTTTGTTATACTCAACCAGGGGACTTTCTTAACTCAAACAGGGGCCTTTGTTATACTCGATGAGGGGGCTTTGTTATACTCGACCAGGAGACTTTGCTATACTCGACCAGGGGACTTTGTTATATTCGATCAGGGGACTTTGATATACTCGACGAGGACACTTTTTTATACTTTATCAGGGGACTTTGTCATACTCGACCAGAGGCATTTGTTATACTCGATCGGGGGAGTTTGTTATACTCGTTCAGTGGACTTTCCTATATTTGACCAATGGACTTTGCTATACTCGATGAGGGGCCTTTGTTATACTCTATTAGGAGACTTTGTTATACTCGACCAGAGGACTTTGTTATACTCTATCAGGGGACTTTGTTATACTCGATCAGGGGACTTTTTTATACTCGACCAGAAGACTTTGTTATACTCGACCAGGGGACTTTGTTACACTCCACCAGGGGACTTTTTTATACCTGACCAATGGACTTTGTTATACTCGATTAGGGGACTTTGTTACACTCGATCAGGGGACTTAGTTATATTCGGTTAAGGGGACTTTGTTATACTCCTCCAGGGGTCTTTGTTATAATCGATCAGGGGACTTTTTTATTCTCGATCAGGGGACTTTGCTATACTCGATCAGGGGACCTGTGTTATACTCGATCAGGTGACTTTGTTATACTCGACCAGGGGACATTGTTATACTCGACCAGGATACTTTGTTATACTCGATTAGGCGGCTTTGTTATACTCGATCAAGAGACTTTGTTATACTCGATAAGGGGAATTTGTTATACTCGATAAGGGGACTTTGTTAGACTCGAACAGGGGACATTGTTATACTCGACGAGGATAATTTGTTATACTCGATTAGGCGGCTTTGTTATGCTCGATCAAGGGACTTTGTTATACTCGATGAGGGTCCTTTGTTATACTCAATTAGGGACTTTTTTATACTCGACCAGAGTACCTTATTATACTTGATCAGGGGACTTTGTTATACTCGACTAGGGGCCTTTTTTGGACTCGACGAGGGGCCTTTGTTATACTCGATCAGGGGACTTTGTTATACTCGGCAAAGGGACTTTGTTACACTCAATCAGGGACTTTTTTATAGTCGACCAGAGTACTTTATTATACTCGATCAGGGGACTTTGTTATACTCGACCAGGGGACGTTATTATACTTGACCAATGGACTTTGTTATACTCAACGAGGGGCCTTTGTTATATTCGATGAGGGGACTTTGTTATACTCGACCAGGGGACTTTTTTTTACTCGACCATAGGACTTTGTTATACTCAATCAGGGGAGATGTTATATTCGATCAGGGGACTTTGTTATACTCAACCAGGGGACTTTGTTATACTCGATCAGGGGACTTTGTTATACTCGATAATGGGACTTTTTATACTCCATTAGGGGCCTTTGTTATACTCGATGAGGGGGCATTGTTATACCCGACCAGGGGAATTTGTTATACTCGAACAGGGAATATGTTATACTCGATCAGGGGACTTTGTTATACTCGATCAGGGGACTTTGTTATACTTGATTTGGGGACTAAGTTATACTCGATCAGGGGACTTTGTTATACTCGATCAGATGACTTTGTTATACTCGACCAAGGAAATTTGTTATGCTCGATTATATAACTTTGTTATATTCGACCAGGAGACTTTATTATACTCGATCAGGGGACTTTGTTATACTCCACCAGGGACTTTTTTATACTCGATCAGGGGATATGTTATACTCGATCAGGGGACTTTGTTTTACTCGATCAGGGGGCTTTGTTATACTCCATCAGAGGACTTTGTCTTACTCGATCAGGGCCCTCTGTTATGCTCGACCACGGGACTTTGCTATAATCGATCAGGGGACTTTTGTTATACTCAATCAGGGGACTTTGTTAAACTCTATCAGGGGACTTTGTCTTACTCGATTAGGGCCCTTTGTTATACTCGACCAGGGGACTTTGTTATAATCGATCAGGGGACTTTGTTATACTTGATTAGGGGACTTTGTTATACTCGATCACGGGACTTTGTTATACTCGACCAGGGGACTTTGCTATACTCGATGAGGGGACTTTTGTTATACTCAATCAGGGGACTTTGTTATACTCGACCAGGGGCCTTTTTCATACTCGATTAGGGGACTTTGTTTTACTCGATAAGGGGACTTTGCTATACTCGATTAGAGGACTTTGTTATACTCGACCAGGGGCCTTTGTTATACTCGATTAGAAAACGTTGTTATACTCGACCAAGATACATTGTTGTACTGGATCAGGGAACTTTGTTATACTCCACCAGGGACTTTGTTATACTCGATCAGGGGATATGTTATACTCGATCAGGGGACTTTGTTATACTCTTCCAGGGGGCTTTGTTTTACTCGATCATGGGACTTTGTTATACTCAATCAGAGGACTTTGTCTTACTCGATCAGGGCCCTTTGTTATGCTCGACCAGGGGACTTTGCTATACTCGATCAGGGGACTTTTGTTATACTCAATCAGGGGACTTTGTTATACTCTATCAGGGGAGTTTGTCTTACTCGATCAGGGCCCTTTGTTATACTCGACCGGGGGACTTTGTTATAATCGATCAGGGGACTTTGTTATACTCGATTAGGGGACTTTGTTATACTCGATCAGGGTACTTTTGTTATAATCAATCAGGGGACTTTGTTATACTCGACCAGGGGCCTTTTTCATACTCGATTAGGGGACTTTGTTTTACTCGAAAAGGGGACTTTGTTGTACTCGATTAGAGGACTTTGTTATCCTCGACCAGGGGTTTGTTATACTCGATTAGAAAACTTTGTTATACTCGACCAAGATACATTGTTGTACTCGATCAGGGGACTTTGTTATATTCCACCTGGGACTTTGTTATACTCGATCAGGCGATATGTTATACTCGATCAGGGGACTTTGTTATACTCGACGAGAAGACTTTGTTATACTCGACGAGAAGACTTTGTTATACTCGATCAAGGGACTTTCTTATACTCGACCAGGGGACTTTTTTATACTTGACCAATGGACTTTGTTATACTCAATGAGGGGCCTTTGTTATACTCGATCAGGGGACTTTGTTATACTCGACCAGGGGACTTTGTTATAAGCGATCAGGGGACTTTTTTATACTCGACCAGAGGACTTTGTTAAACTTGATCAGGAGATATGTTATGCTCGATCAGGGGACTTTGTTATACTCAACCATGGGACTTTCTTAACTCAAACAGGGGACTTTGTTGTACTCGATCAGGGGACTTTGTTATACGCGATTACTGGCCTTTGTTATACTCGATGTGGGGGCTTTGTTATACTCGACCAGGGGACTTTGCTATACTCGACCAGGGGACTTTGTTATATTCGATCGGGGGACTTTGATATGCTCGACGAGGAGACTTTTTTATACTTTATCAGTGGACTTTGTCATACTCGACCAGAGGCATTTGTTATACTCGATCGGGGGAGTTTGTTATACTCGTTCAGTGGACTTTCCTATATTTGACCAATGGACTTTGCTATACTCGATGAGGGGCCTTTGTTTTACTCTATTAGGAGACTTTGTTATACTCGACCAGAGGACTTTGTTATACTCGATCAGGGGACTTTGTTATACTGATCAGGGGACTTTTTATACTCGACCAGAGGACTTTGTTATACTCGACCAGGGGACTTTGTTACACTCGACCAGGGGACTTTTTATACCTGACCAATGGACTTTGTTATACCGATTAGGGACTTGTTACACTCGATCAGGGGACTTAGTTATACTCGGTTAAGGGGACTTTGTTATACTCCTCCAGGGGTCTTTGTTATAATCGATCAGGGGACTTTGTTATTCTCGATCAGGGGACTTTGCTATACTCGATCAGGGGACCTGTGTTATACGCGATCAGGGGTCTTTGTTATACTCGACCAGGGGACATTGTTATACTCGACCAGGATACATTGTTATACTCGATTAGGCGTCTTTGTTATACTCGATCAAGAGACTTTGTTATACTCGATAAGGGGAATTTGTTATACTCGATAAGGGGACTTTGTTAGACTCGAACAGGTGACATTGTTATACTCGACGAGGATACTTTGTTATACTCGATTAGGCGGCTTTGTTATACTCGATCAAGGGACTTTGTTATACTCGATGAGGGTCCTTTGTTATACTCAATTAGGGACTTTTTTATACTCGACCAGATTACCTTATTATACTTGATCAGGGGACTTTGTTATACTCGACTAGGGGCCTTTTTTGGACTCGACGAGGGGCCTTTGTTATACTTGATCAGGGGACTTTGTTATACTCGGCAAGGGGACTTTGTTATACTCAATCAGGGACTTTTTTATAGTCGACCAGAGTACTTTATTATACTCGATCAGGGGACTTTGTTATACTCGACCAGGGGACTTTATTATACTTGACCAATGGACTTTGTTATACTCAATGAGGGGCCTTTGTTATATTCGATGAGGGGACTTTGTTATACTCGACCAGGGGATTTTTTTTTACTCGACCATAGTACTTTGTTATACTCAATCAGGGGATATGTTATATTCGATCAGGGGACTTTGTTATACTCAACCAGGGGACTTTGTTATACTCGATCAGGGGACTTTGTTATACTCGATAAGGGGACTTTTTATACTCCATTAGGGGCCTTTGTTATACTCGATGAGGGGGCATTGTTATACTCGACCAGGGGAATTTGTTATACTCGAACAGGGAATATGTTATACTCGATCAGGGGACTTTGTTATACTCGATCAGGGGACTTTGTTATACTTGATTTGGGGACTAAGTTATACTCGATCAGGGGAGTTTGTTATACTCGATCAGATGACTTTGTTATCCTCGACCAAGGAAATTTGTTATGCTCGATTATAAAACTTTGTTATACTCGACCAGGAGACTTTGTTATACTCGATCAGGGGACTTTGTTATACTCCACCAGGGACTTTTTTATACTCGATCAGGGGATATGTTATACTCGATCAGGGGTCTTTGTTATACTCGTCCAGGGGGCTTTATTTTACTCGATCAGGGGACTTTGTTATACTCCATCAGAGGACTTTGTCTTACTCGATCAGGGCCCTTTGTTATGCTCGACCACGGGACTTTGCTATAATCGATCAGGGGACTTTTGTTATACTCAATCAGGGGACTTTGTTAAACTCTATCAGGGGACTTTGTCTTACTCGATTAGGGCCCTTTGTTATACTCGACCAGGGGACTTTGTTATAATCGATCAGGGGACTTTGTTATACTTGATTAGGGGACTTTGTTATACTCGATCACGGGACTTTGTTATACTCGACCAGGGGACTTTGCTATACTCGATCAGGGGACTTTTGTTATACTCAATCAAGGGACTTTGTTATACTCGACCAGGGGCCTTTTTCATACTCGATTAGGGGACTTTGTTTTACTCGATAAGGGGACTTTGTTATACTCGATTAGAGGACTTTGTTATACTCGACCATTGGCCTTTGTTATACTCGATTAGAAAACGTTGTTATACTCGACCAAGATACATTGTTGTACTCGATCAGGGAACTTTGTTATACTCCACCAGGGACTTTGTTATACTCGATCAGGGGATATGTTATACTCGATCAGGGGACTTTGTTATACTCGTCCAGGGGGCTTTGTTTTACTCGATCAGGGGACTTTGTTATACTCAATCAGAGGACTTTGTCTTATTCGATCATGGCCCTTTGTTATGCTCGACCAGGGGACTTTGCTATACTCGATCAGGGGACTTTTGTTATACTCAATCAGGGGACTTTGTTATACTCTATCAGGGGAGTTTGTCTTACTCGATCAGGGCCCTTTGTTATACTCGACCGGGGGACTTTGTTATAATCGATCAGGGGACTTTGTTATACTCGATTAGGGGACTTTGTTATACTCGATCAGGGTACTTTTGTTATAATCAATCAGGGGACTTTGTTATACTCGACCAGGGGCCTTTTTTTCATACCTCGATTAGGGGACTTTTGCCACTTCCGAAAAGGACTTTGTTATACTCTGGATTAGAGGACTTTGTTGGCCCCGCGACCAGGGGCTTGTTATACTCGATTAGAAAAATCCTTGTTATACTCAACAACATACATTGTTGTACTCGATCAGGGGACTTTGTTATATTCCACCTGGGACTTTGTTATACTCGATCAGGCGATATGTTATACTCGATCAGGGGACTTTGTTATACTCGACGAGAAGACTTTGTTATACTCGACGAGAAGACTTTGTTATACTCGATCAAGGGACTTTCTTATACTCGACCAGGGGACGTTTTTATACTTGACCAATGGACTTTGTTATACTCAATGAGGGGCCTTTGTTATACTCGATTAGGGGACTTTGTTATACTCGACCAGGGGACTTTGCTATAAGCGATCAGGGGACTTTTTTATACTCGACCAGGGGACTTTGTTAAACTTGATCAGGAGATATGTTATGCTCGATCAGGGGACTTTGTTATACTCAACCAGGGGACTTTCTTAACTCAAACAGGAGACTTTGTTGTACTCGACCAGGGGACTTTGTAATACTCGATTACTGGCCTTTGTTATACTCGATGAGGGGGCTTTGTTATACTCGACCAGGGGACTTTGCTATACTCGACCAGGGGACTTTGTTATATTCGATCAGGGGACTTTGATATACTCGACCAGGAGATTTTTTTATACTTTATCATGGGACTTAGTCATACTCGACCAGAGGCATTTGTTATACTCGATCGGGGGAGTTTGTTATACTCGTTCAGTGGATTTTCCTATATTTGACCAATGGACTTTGCTATACTCGATGAGGGGCCTTTGTTATACTCTATTAGGGGACTTTGTTATACTCGACCAGGGGACTCTGTTATACTCGATCAGTGGACTTTGTTATACTCGACCAGAGGACTTTGTTATACTCGATCAGGGGACTTTGTTATACTCGATCAGGGAACTTTTTTATACTCGACCAGAGGACTTTGTTATACTCGACCAGGGGACTTTGTTATACTCGATTAGAGGACTTTTTTATACTCGACCAGAGGGCTTTGTTTTACTCGATGATGGGCCTTTGTTATACTCGATCAGGGGACTTTGATATCCTCGATCAGTGGACTTTTTTATACTTGACCAATGGACTTTGTTATACTCAATGAGGGGCCTTTGTTATACTCGATGAGGGGACTTTGTTATACTCGACCAGGTGACTTTGTTAAACCCGATCAGGGGACTTTTTTTACTCGATCAGAGGACTTTGTTATACTCGGTCAGGGGATATGTTATACTCGATCAGGGGACTTTGTTATACTCAACCAGGAGACTTTGTTATACTCGATCAGGGGACTTTTTTATATTCGATTAGGGGCCTTTGTTATACTCGATGAGGGGGCTTTGTTATATTCGACCAGGGGACTTTGTTATGCTCGATCAGGGGATATGTTATATTCGATCAGGGGACTTTGTTATACTCGATCAGATGACTTTGTTATACTCGACCAAGGGACGTTGTTATACGCGATCAGGGGACTTTTTTATACTCGACCAGAAGACTTTGTTTTCCTTGATCAGGGGATATGTTATACTCGACCAGGGGACTTTGTTATACTCGAACAGGGGAATTTGTTATACTCGATCAGGGGACTTTGTTATACTCGGTTAAGGGGACTTTGTTATACTCGTCCAGGGGTCTTTGTTATACTCGATCAGGGGACTTTATTGTACTCTATCAGGGGACTTTGTCTTACTCGATCAGGGCCCTTTGTTTTACTCGACCAGGGGACATTGTTATAATCGATCAGAGGACTTTTTTATACTCGATCAGGGGACTTTTGTTATACTCGATCAGGGGACTTTGTTATACTCGACCAGGCGCCTTTTTTATACTCGATTAGGAGACTTTGTTATACTCGATAAGGGGACTTTGTTATACTCGATAAGGGGAATTTGTTATACTCGATAAGGGACTTTGTTAGACTCGAACAGGGGACATTGTTATAGTCGATCAAGGGACTTTGTTATACTCGATGAGGGTCCGTTGTTATACTCGATGAGGGGCCTTTGTTATAGTAGATGAGTGGACATTGTTATACTCGACTAGGGGCCTTTTAGTCTTGGCGGGGGCCTTTGTTATACTCGGATCAGGGCTCCTGTTATCTCGATCAGGGGATTCTTTTGTTATACCTGAGCAGGGGGCTTTGTTATACTCGATCAGGGGGATTTTGTCATACCTTGATCAGGGGACTTTGTTATACTCGACCAGGGGACTTTATTATACTTGACCAATGGACTTTGTTATACTCGATGAGGGGCCTTTGTTATACTCGATGAGGGGACTTTGTTATACTCGTCCAGGGGACTTTGTTATACTCAATCAGGGACTTTTTTATACACGACCAGAGTACTTTATTATACTCGATTAGGGGACTTTGTTATGCTTGATTAGGGGACTTTGTTATACTCAACCAGGGGACTTTGTTATACTCGATCAGGGGACTTTGTTATACTCGACCAGGGGACTTTATTATACTTGTCCAATGGACGTTGTTATACTCAATGAGGGGCCTTTGTTATACTCGATGAGGGGGCTTTGTTATACTCGACCAGGGAACTTTGTTATACTCGATCAGGGGATATGTTATACTCGATCAGGGGACTTTGTTATACTCGTCCAGGGGGCTTTGTTTTACTCGATCAGGGGACTTTGTTATACTCAATCAGAGGACTTTGTCTTACTCGATCAGGGCCCTTTGTTATGCTCGACCAGGGGACTTTGCTATACTCGATCAGGGGACTTTTGTTATACTCAATCAGGGGACATTGTTATACTCTATCAGGGGACTTTGTCTTACTCGATCAGGGCCCTTTGTTATACTCGACCAGGGGACTTTGTTATAATCTATCAGGGGACTTTGTTATACTCGATTAGGGGACTTTGTTATACTCGATCAAGGGACTTTTGTTATAATCAATCAGGGGACTTTGTTATACTCGACCAGGGGCCTTTTCATACTCGATTAGGGGACTTTGTTTTACTCGATAAGGGGACTTTGTTATACTCGATTAGAGGACTTTGTTATACTCGACCAGGGGCCTTTGTTATACTCGATTAGAAAACTTTGTTATACTCGACCAAGATACATTGTTGTACTCGATCAGGGGACTTTGTTATATTCCACCTGGGACTTTGTTATACTCGATGAGGCGATATGTTATACTCGATCAGGGGACTTTGTTATACTCGACGAGAAGACATTGTTATACTCGACGAGAAGACTTTGTTATACTCGATCAAGGGACTTTCTTATACTCGACCAGGGGACTTTTTTATACTTGACCAATGGACTTTGTTATACTCAATGAGGGGCCTTTGTTATACTCAATGAGGGGCCTTTGTTATACTCGATCAGGGGACTTTGTTATACTCGACCAGGG
>NW_024738430.1:0-16048 GCF_018991925.1 Homarus americanus
TTTGTTATACTCGACCAGGGGACTTTGTTATACTCGATCAGGGGACTTTGTTATACTCGATGAGGGTCCTTTGTTATGCTCGACCAAAGGACTTTGTTATACTCGATCAAGGGATTTTGTTATACTCGATCAGGGGGCTTTGATATATTCGACCAGGTGACTTTGTTATACTCGATTAGGGGACTTTGTTATTCTCGATGATTTGGCTTTGTTTTACTCGATCTAGGGCCTTTGTCATAATCGATCAGGGGACTTTGTTAGACTCGATGAGGGGCCTTTGTTATACTCGATGAGGGGCCTTTGTTATACTCAATCATGGGCCAATGTTATATTCAACCAGGGGACTTTGTTATACTCGATCAGGGGGCTTTGTTATATTCGATTAGGGGACTTTGTTATACTCGATGAGGGACATTTGTTACACTCGATCAAGGGCCTTTGCTAAACTCGATCAGGGGACTTTGTGAGACTCGATTAGGAGCCTTTGTTATTCTCGATCAGGGGACATTGTTATACTCGACCAGGGTCCTTTGTTATACTCGAAGATTGGGCTTTGGTATACTCGATAAGGGGACTTTGTTATGCTCGACCAGGGGACTTTGTTATACTCGATCAGGGGACTTTGTTATACTCGATGATTGGGCTTTGTTATACTCGATCAGGGAACTTTGTTATACTCGACCAGGGTCCTTTTTTGTGCTCGACCAGTGGCCTTTGTTATACTCGTTTAGGGGGCTTTGTTATATTCGATTAGGGGACTTTGTTATACTCGACCAGGGGCCTTTGTTATGGTCAACCAGGGGACTTTGTTATACTCAATCAGGGGACTTTGTTATACTTTATCAGGGGGCTTTGTTTTCCTCGACCAGAGGACTTTGTTATACTCGATCAGTGGACTTTGATATACGTGATTAGGGGATTTTGTATTATTTGATCTGGGTAGCTTTGTTATGCTCGACCAGGGGCCGTTGATATGCTCGATAAGGGGACTTTGTTATATTCGATCAGAGGACTTTGTTATTCTCGATCAGGGGCCTTGGATATACTCGACCAGGGGACTTTGTTATACTCGATCAGGGGAATTTGTAATACTTGACAAGGGTACTTTGTTATACTCGATAAGGGGACTTTGTTATACTCGACCAGGGGACTTTGTTATACTCGATCAGGGGTCTTTGTTATATTCGATCGGGGGACTTTGTTATACACGATCAGAGAACTTTCTTATACTCGATCGGGGGACTTTGTTATACTCGATTAGGGGACTTTGTTATTCTCGATGATTTGGCTTTGTTTTACTCGATCTAGGGCCTTTGTCATAATCGATCAGGGGACTTTGTTAGACTCGATGAGGGGCCTTTGTTATACTCGATGAGGGACCTTTGTTATACTCAATCATGGGCCATTGTTATATTCAACCAGGGGACTTTGTTATACTCGATCAGATGGCTTTGTTATATTCGATTAGGGGACTTTGTTATACTCGATGAGGGACATTTGTTACACTCGATCAAGGGCCTTTGCTAAACTCGATCAGGGGACTTTGTTAGACTCGATTAGGAGCGTTTGTTATTCTCGATGATTGGGCTTTGTTATACTCGATTAGGGGACTTTGTTATACTAGATCAGGGGACTTTGTTATGCTCGACCAGGGGACTTTGTTATACTCGATCAGGGGACTTTGTTATACTCGATGATTGGCCTTTGTTATACTCGATCAGGGAACTTTGTTATACTCGACCAGGGTCCTTTTTTGTGCTCGACCAGTTGCCTTTGTTATACTCGTTCAGGGGGCTTTGTTATATTCGATTAAGGGACTTTGTTATACTCGACCATGGGCCTTTGTTATGGTGAACCAGTGGACTTTGTTATACTCAATCAGGGGACTTTGTTACCTGTTGGTTGGGCTTTGTTATACTCGATCAAGAGCCTTTTCGTAATCGATTAGGGGACTTTGTCGGACTCGATGAGGGGCCTTTGTTATACTCGATTAGGGGCCTTTGTTATATTCAATCATGGGCCATTGTTATATTCAAACAGGGGACTTTGTTATACTCGATTACGGGGCTTTGTTATAATCGATGAGGGGCATTTGTTATACTCGATCAAGGGCCTTTGCTATATTCGATCAGGGGATTTTGTTAAACCTGATTAGGGGGCTTTGTTATGCTCAATCAGGGGCGTTTGTTATACTCTATCAGGGGCTTTTCTTATACTCGAACCAGGGGAATTTGTTATACTCGATCAGGGGACACTACTATACTCGACCAGGGAACTTTGTTATACACGATCAGGGGATATGTTATACTCGATCAGGGGATGTGTTATATTCGATCAGGGGCTTTGTCATACTCAGTCAGGAGGCTTTGTTATACTCAACCGGGGGCCTTTGTAATACTCGATCAGGGGAATTTGTTATACTCGATCAGTGGACTTTGCTATACACGATCAGGGGGCTTGGTTATACTCAACCATGGGACTTTGTTATATTCGATCAGGTGGTTTTGTTATACTCGACCAGGGTTCTTTGTTAGGCTCGATCAGGGGAATTTGTTATACTCGATCAGGGGCATTTGTTATATTCGATCAGGGGACTTTGTTATACTCCATCAGGGACTTTGTTATGCTCCATTAGGGGCCTTTGTTATACTCGACCAAGGGATTTTGTTATATTCGATCAGGGGACTTTGTTATGCTTGATTAGGGGACTTTGTATTATTTGATCTGGGGGGCTTTGTTATGTTCGACCAGGGACCTTTGTTATGCTCGATAAGGGGACTTTGTTATATTCGATCAGAGGACTTTTTATTCTCGATCAGGGGCCTTGGTTATACTCGACCAGGGGACTTTGTTATACTCGATCAGTGGAATTTGTAATACTTGACAAGGGGACTTTGTTATACTCGATAAGGGGACTTTGTTATACTCGACCAGGGGACTTTGTTATACTCGATCAGGGGCCTTTGTTATATTCGATCGGGGGACTTTGTTATACACGATCAGAGAACTTTCTTATACTCGATCGGGGGACTTTGTTTTACTCGATCAGGGGCTTTGTTATACTCGACCAGGGGACTTTGTTAAACTCGATTAATGGCCTTTATTATACTCGATCAAGAGCCTTTGTTATACTCGATTAGGGGACTTTGTTATACTCAATCAGAGGACTTTGTTATACTCGATCAGGGACTTTGTTATACTCGACCAGGGGACTTCATTATACTCGATCAGGAGGCTTTGTTATACTCGATCATGGCACATTACTATCTCGACCAGGGGACTTTGTTATATACGATCAGGGGATATGTTATATTCGATCAGGGGATGTGTTATACTCGATCAGGGGACTTTGTTATACTCGATCAGGAGACTTTGTTACACTCAACCGGGGGCTTTTGTTATACTCGATCAGGGGACTTTGTTGTACTCGATCAGGGGACTTTTTTATACTCGATCAGGCGGCTTTGTTATTCTCGATCACGGGAATTTGTTATACTCAACCAGGGGACTTTGTTATTCTCGATCACAGGAATTTGTTATACTCGACCAGGGGACTTTGTTATTCTCGATCACGGGACTTTGTTATACTCGACCAGGGGACTTTGTTATACTCGATCATTGGACTTTTTTTACTCTATCAGCAGACTTTGTTATACTCGAGCAGGGGACTTTGTTATACTCGATGATTAGGCTTTGTTATACTCGATCAAGAGCATTTTCGTAATCGATTAGGGGACTTTGTTGGACTCGATGAGGGGCCTTTGTTATACTCGATGAGGGGCCTTTGTTATATTCAATCATGGGCCATTGCTATATTCAAACAGGGGACTTTGTTATACTCGATTAGGGGGCTTTGTTATAATCGATGAGGGGCATTTGTTATACTCGATCAAGGGCCTTTGCTATACTCGATCAGGGGATTTTGTTAAACCTGATCAGGGGGCTTTGTTATGCTCAATTAGGGGCCTTTGTTATACTATATCAGGGGCTTTTCTTATACTCGAACCAGGGGAATTTGTTATACTCGATCAGGAGACACTACTATACTCGACCAGGGATCTTTGTTATACACGATCAGGGGATATGTTATACTCGATCAGGGGATGTGTTATATTCGATCAGGGGACTTTGTCATACTCAGTCAGGAGGCTTTGTTATACTCAACCGGGGGCCTTTGTAATACTCGATCAGGGGAATTTGTTATAATCGATCAGGGGACTTTGCTAAACACGATCAGGGGGCTTGGTTATACTCAACCATGGGACTTTGTTATATTCGATCAGGTGGTTTTGTTATACTCGACCAGGGGTCTTTGTTAGGCTCGATCAGGGGAATTTGTTATGCTCGATCAGGGGCATTTGTTATATTCGATCAGGGGACTTTGTTATACTCGATCAGGGGCCTTGTTTTCCTCGATCAGGGGACTTTGTTATACTCCATCAGGGACTTTGTTATGCTCCATTAGGGGCCTTTGTTATACTCGACCAGGGGATTTTGTTATACTCGATCAGGGGACTTTGTTATGCTTGATTAGGGGACTTTGTATTATTTGATCTGGGGGGCTTTGTTATGCTCGACCAGGGGCCTTTGTTATGCTCGATAAGGGGACTTTGTTATATTCGATCATAGGACTTTTTATTCTCGATCAGGGGCCTTGGTTATACTCGACCAGGGGACTTTGTTATACTCGATCAGTGGAATTTGTAATACTTGACAAGGGGACTTTGTTATACTCGATAAGGGGACTTTGTTATATACTCGACCGAGGAGACTGTTATACTCGATCAGGGCCTTTGTTATATATTCGATCGGGGACTTTGTTATACGATCAGAACTTTCTTATACTCGATCGGGGGACTGTTTTACTCGATCAGGGAACTGTTATACTCGACCAGGGGACTTTGTTAAACTCGATTATGGCCTTTGTTATACTCGATCAGGGGACTTTGTTATACTCGATCAGGGGACATTGCTATACTCGATCAGGGGACTTTGTTATACTTCATCAGCTGTCTTTGTTATACTCCATCAGGGGCCTTTGTCATACTCGATGAGGGGGCTTTGTTATACTCGATCATGGGACATTACTATCTCGACTAGGGGACTTTGTTATATATGATCAGGGGATATGTTATACTCGATCAGGGGATGTGTTTTACTCGATCAGGGGACTTTGTTATACTCGATCAGGAGACTTTGTTACACTCAACCGGGGCTTTTGTTATACTCGATCGGGGACTTTGTTATTGCTCGATCAGAGGACTTTATACTCGATCAGGCAGCTGTTATTCTCGATCTGGGAATTTATTGTATACTCGACCAGGGACATTGTTATTCTCGATCACGAATTTTGTTATACTCGGTCATGGGGCTTTATTATACTCGATCAGGGGACTTTGTTATACTCGATCAGGGTACTTAGATATACTTGATCAGGGGAATTTGTTAAACTCGACCAGAGGACTTTGTTATACTCGATCAGGGGACTTTGTTATACTCGATGATTTGGCTTTGTTATACTCGATCAAGAGCCTTTTCGTAATCGATTAGGGGACTTTGTTGGACTCAATGAGGGGCCTTTGTTATACTCGATGAGGGGCCTTTGTTATATTCAATCATGGGCCATTGTTATATTCAAACAGGGGACTTTGATATACTCGATTAGGGGGCTTTGTTATAATCGATGAGGGGCATTTGTTATACTCGATCAAGGGCCTTTGCTATACTCGATCAGGGGATTTTGTTAAACCTGATCAGGGGGCTTTGTTATGCTCAATTAGGGGCCTTTGTTATACTATATCAGGGGCTTTTCTTATACTCGAACCAGGGGAATTTGTTATACTCGATCAGGAGACACTACTATACTCGACCAGGGATCTTTGTTATACACGATCAGGGGATATGTTATACTCGATCAGGGGATGTGTTATATTCGATCAGGGGACTTTGTCATACTCAGTCAGGAGGCTTTGTTATACTCAACCGGGGGCCTTTGTAATACTCGATCAGGGGAATTTGTTATAATCGATCAGGGGACTTTGCTAAACACGATCAGGGGGCTTGGTTATACTCAACCATGGGACTTTGTTATATTCGATCAGGTGGATTTGTTATACTCGACCAGGGGTCTTTGTTAGGCTCGATCAGGGGAATTTGTTATACTCGATCAGGGGCATTTGTTATATTCGATCAGGGGACTTTGTTATACTCGATCAGGGGCCTTGTTTTCCTCGATCAGGGGACTTTGTTATACTCCATCAGGGACTTTGTTATGCTCCATTAGGGGCCTTTGTTATACTCGACCAGGGGATTTTGTTATACTCGATCAGGGGATTTTGTTATGCTTGATTAGGGGACTTTGTATTATTTGATCTGGGGGGCTTTGTTATGCTCGACCAGGGGCCTTTGTTATGCTCGATAAGGGGACTTTGTTATATTCGATCAGAGGACTTTTTATTCTCGATCAGGGGCCTTGGTTATACTCGACCAGGGGACTTTGTTATACACGATCAGTGGAATTTGTAATACTTGACAAGGGGACTTTGTTATACTCGATAAGGGGACTTTGTTATACTCGACCAGGGGACTTTGTTATACTCGATCAGGGGCCTTTGTTATATTCGATCGAGGACTTTGTTATACACGATCGGGGAACTTTCTTATATACTCGATCGGGGGACTTTGTTTTACTCGATCAGGGGCTTTGTTATACTCGACCAGGGGACTTTGTTAAACTCGATTAATGGCCTTTATTATACTCGATCAAGAGCCTTTGTTATACTCGATTAGGGGACTTTGTTATACTCAATCAGAGGACTTTGTTATACTCGATCAGGGACTTTGTTATACTCGACCAGGGGACTTTATTATACTCGATCAGGAGGCTTTGTTATACTCGATCATGGCACATTACTATCTCGACCAGGGGACTTTGTTATATACGATCAGGGGATATGTTATATTCGATCAGGGGATGTGTTATACTCGATCAGGGGACTTTGTTATACTCGATCAGGAGACTTTGTTACACTCAACCGGGGGCTTTTGTTATTCTCGATCACGGGAATTTGTTATACTCGACCAGGGGACTTTGTTATTCTCGATCACAGGAATTTGTTATACTCGACCAGGGGACTTTGTTATTCTCGATCACGGGACTTTGTTATACTCGACCAGGGGACTTTGTTATACTCGATCATTGGACTTTTTTTACTCTATCAGCAGACTTTGTTATACTCGAGCAGGGGACTTTGTTATTCTCGATTAGGGGACTTTGTTATACTCCTTCAGGGGACTTTGTTATACTCGATGAGGGGACTTTTTTATACTCGATCAGGGGATGTGTTATACTCGATCAGGGGACTTTGTTATACTCGATCAGGAGACTTTATTATACTCAAAAGGGGGCCTTTGTTATACTCGATCAGGAGACTTTGTTGTACTCGATCAGGGGACTTTGTTATACTCGATCAGGGCCTTTGTTATACTCGATCAGGGGAATTTGTTATACTCGACCAGGGGACTTTGTTATACTAGATCAGGGGACTTTGTTATACTCGATGAGGGGACTTTGTTATACCTGATGAAAAGGCTTTGTTATACTCGATCAGGGGCCTTTGTTATACTCGATCAAGGGCCTTTGTCATAATCGATCAGGGGACTTTGTTATACTTGATCAGGGGAATTTGTTATACTCGATCAGGGAACTTTGTTATACTCGATGATTGGGCTTTGTTTTACTCGATCAGGGAACTTTGTTATACTCGATCAGGGGACTTTGTTATGGTCAACCAGGGGACTTTGTTATACTCAATCAGGGGACTTTGTTATACTTGATCAGGGGGCTTTGTTTTCCTCGATCAGAGGACTGTGTTATACTCGATCATGGGGCTTTGTTATACTCGATGATTGGCCTTTGTTATACTCGATCAAGGGCCTTTTCATAATCGATTAGGGGACTTTGTTAGACTCGATGAGGGGCCTTTCTTATAGTCGATGAGGGGCCTTTGTTATACTCAATCATGGGCCATTGTTATATTCAAACAGGGGAATTTGTTATACTCGATCAGGGGGCTTTGTTATAATCGATGAGGGGACTTTGTTATACTCGATGAGGGGCATTTGTTTTACTCGATCAAGGACCTTTGCTATACTCGATCAGGGGCTTTTGTTATACTCGAACCAGGGGAATTTGTTATACTCGATCATGAGACTTTGTTATACTCGATCAGGGCCTTTATTATACTCGAATAGCGGAGTTTGATATACTCGATCAGGGGACTTTGTTTTACTCGATCAGGGGACTTTGTTATACTCGATCAGGGGTCTTTGTTATACTTGATCAGGGGACTTTGTTTTACTCGATCAGGGGACTTTGTTATACTCGATCTGGGGACTTTGTTATACTAGATCAGGGACTTTGTAATATCCGATCAGGGGGCTTTCTTATACTCGATGGGGGTGGCCATTGTTATACTCGACCAGGGGACTTAGTTATACTCCATCAGCTGTCTTTGTTATACTCCATCAGGGGCCTTTGTCAAATTTGATGAGAGGTGCTTTGTTATACTCGATCATGGGGCATTACTATCTCGACCAGGGGACTTTGTTATATACGATCAGGGGATATGTTATACTCGATCAGGGGATGTGTTTTACTCGATCAGGGGACTTTGTTATACTCGATCAGGAGACTTTGTTACACTCAACCGGGGGCCTTTGTTAAACTCGATCAGGGGACTTTGTTGTACTCGATCAGGGGACTTTTTATACTCGATCAGGCGGCTTTGTTATGCTCGATCATGGGCATTTGTTATACTCGACCAGGGGACTTTCTTATACTTGACCAGGGGACTTTGTTTTACTCGATCAGGGGACTTTGTTATACTCGATCAGGAGACTTTATTATACTCAAACGGGGGCCTTTGTTATATTCGATCAGGAGACTTTGTTGTACTCGATCAGGGGACTTTGTTATACTCGACCAGGGGACTTTGTTATACTCGATCAGGGGACTTTGTTATACTCGATGAGGGCCTTTGTTATACTCGATGCGGGGAATTTGTTATACTCGACCAGGGGACTTTGTTATACTAGATCAGGGGACTTTGTTATACTCGATGAAGGGACTTTGCTATTCCTGATGAAAGGGCTTTGTTATACTCGATCAGGGGCCTTTGTTATGCTCGATCAAGGGCCTTTGTCATAATCGATCAGGGGACTTTGTTATACTTGATCAGGGGAATTTGTAATACTCGATCAGGGGACTTTGTTATATTCGATGATTGGGATTTGTTATACTCGATCGGGGGACTTTGTTATACTCGACCAGGGTCCTTTGTTATACTCGATGATTGGGCTTTGTTATACTCGATGATTGGGCTTTGTTATACTCGATAAGGGGACTTTGTTATGCTCGACCAGGGGACTTTGTTATACTCAATCAGGGGACTTTGTTATACTCGATGATTGGGCTTTGTTATACTCGATCAGGGGACTTTGTTATACTCGACCAGGGTCCTTTTTTGTGCTCGACCAGTGGCCTTTGTTATACTCGTTCAGGGGGCTTTGTTATATTCGATTAGGGGACTTTGTTATACTCGACCAGGGGCCTTTGTTATGGTCAACCAGGGGACTTTGTTATACTCAATCAGGGGACTTTGTTATACTTGTTCAGAGGGCTTTATTTTCCTCGACCAGAGGACTTTGTTATACTCGATCAGGGGACTTTGTTATACTCGATGATTGGGCTTTGTTATACTCGATCAAGAGCCTTTTCGTAATCGATTAGGGGAGTTTGTTGGACTCGATGAGGGGCCTTTGTTATACTCGATGAGGGGCCTTTGCTATATTCAATCATGGGCCATTGTTATATTCAAACAGGGGACTTTGTTATACTCGATTAGGGGGCTTTGTTATAATCGATGAGGGCCATTTGTTATACTCGATCAAGGGCCTTTGCTATACTCGATCAGGGGATTTTGTTAAACCTGATCAGGGGGCTTTGTTATGCTCAATCAGAGGCATTTGTTATACTATATCAGGGGCTTTTCTTATACTCGAACCAGGGGAATTTGTTATACTCGATCAGGGGACACTACTATACTCGACCAGGGATCTTTGTTATACACGATCAGGGGATATGTTATACTCGATCAGGGGATGTGTTATATTCGATCAGGGGACTTTGTCATACTCAGTCAGGAGGCTTTGTTATACTCAACCGGGGGCCTTTGTAATACTCGATCAGGGGAATTTGTTATACTCGATCAGGGGACTTTGCTATACACGATCAGGGGGCTTGGTTATACTCAACCATGGGACTTTGTTATATTCGATCAGGTGGTTTTGTTATACTCGACCAGGGGTCTTTGTTAGGCTCGATCAGGGGAATTTGTTATACTCGATCAGGGGCCTTTGTTATACTCGATCAGGGGACTTTGTTATACTCGATCAGGGGCCTTGTTTTCCTCGATCAGGGGACTTTGTTATACTCCATCAGGGACTTTGTTATGCTCCATTAGGGGCCTTTGTTATACTCGACCAGGGGATTTTGTTATACTCGATCAGGGGACTTTGTTATGCTTGATTAGGGGACTTTGTATTATTTGATCTGGGGGGCTTTGTTATGCTCGACCAGGGGCCTTTGTTATGCTCGATAAGGGGACTTTGTTATATTCGATCAGAGGACTTTTTATTCTCGATCAGGGGCCTTGGTTATACTCGACCAGGGGACTTTGTTATACTCGATCAGTGGAATTTGTAATACTTGACAAGGGGACTTTGTTATACTCGATAAGGGGACTTTGTTATACTCGACCAGGGGACTTTGTTATACTCGATCAGGGGCCTTTGTTATATTCGATCGGGGGACTTTGTTATACACGATCAGAGAACTTTCTTATACTCGATCGGGGGACTTTGTTTTACTCGATCAGGGGCTTTGTTATACTCGACCAGGGGACTTTGTTAAACTCGATTAATGGCCTTTATTATACTCGATCAAGGGCCTTTGTTATACTCGATTAGGGGACTCTGTTATACTCAATCAGAGGACTTTGTTATACTCGATCAGGGACTTTGTTATACTCGACCACGGGACTTTGTTATACTCGATCAGGAGGCTTTGTTATACTCGATCATGGGACATTACTATCTCGACCAGGGGACTTTGTTATATACGATCAGGGGATATGTTATACTCGATCAGGGGATGTGTTATACTCGATCAGGGGACTTTGTTATACTCGATCAGGAGACTTTGTTACACTCAACCGGGGGCCTTTGTTATACTCGATCAGGGGACTTTGTTGTACTCGATCAGGGGACTTTTTTATACTCGATCAGGCAGCTTTGTTATTCTCGATCACGGGAATTTGTTATACTCGACCAGGGGACTTTGTTATACTCGTTCATTGGACTTTTTTTTTGCTCCATCAGCAGACTTTGTTATACTCGACCAGGGGACTTTGTTATTCTCGATTAGGGGACTTTGTTATACTCGATCAGGGGGCTTTGTTATCCTCGATCAGGGGACTTTGTTATACTTGACCAGGGGACTTTGTTTTACTCGATCAGGGGACATTGTTATACTCGATTAGGGGACTTTGTTATACTCCTTCAGGGGACTTTGTTATACTCGATATGGGGACTTTTTTATACTCGATCAGGGGATGTGTTATACTCGATCAGGGGACTTTGTTATACTCGAACAGGAGACTTTATTATACTCAAAAGGGGGCCTTTGTTATACTCGATCAGGAGACTTTGTTGTACTCGATCAAGGGACTTTGTTATACTCAATCAGGGCCTTTGTTATACTCGATCAGGGAATTTGTTATACTCGACCAGGGGACTTTGTTATACTAGATCAGGGGACTTTGTTATACTCGATGAGGGGACTTTGTTATACCTGATGAATGGGCTTTGTTATACTCGATCAGGGGCCTTTGTTATACTCGATCAAGGGCCTTTGTCATAATCGATCAGGGGACTTTGTTATACTTGATCAGGGGAATTTGTTATACTCGATCAGGGGATTTTGTTATACTCGATGATTGGGCTTTGTCATACTCGATCAGGGGACTTTGTTATACTCGATCAGGGGACTTTGTTATGCTCGACCAGGGGACTTTGTTATACTCGATCAGGGGACTTTGTTATACTCGATGATTGGGCTTTGTTATACTCGATCAGAGAACTTTGTTATACTCGACCAGGGTCCTTTTTTGTGCTCGACCAGTGGCCTTTGTTATACTCGTTCAGTGGGCTTTGTTATATTCGATTAGGGGACTTTGTTATACTCGACCAGGGGCCTTTGTTATGGTCAACCAGGGGACTTTGTTATACTCAATCAGGGGACTTTGTTATACTTGATCAGGGGGCTTTGTTTTCCTCGACCAGAGGACTTTGTTATACTCGATCAGTGGACTTTGTTATACTCGATGATTGGGCTTTGTTATACTCGATCAAGAACCTTTTCGTAATCGATTAGGGGACTTTGTTGGACTCGATGAGGGGCCTTTGTTATACTCGATGAGGGGCCTTTGTTATATTCAATCATGGGCCATTGTTATATTCAAACAGGGGACTTTGTTATACTCGATTACGGGGCTTTGTTATAATCGATGAGGGGCATTTGTTATACTCGATCAAGGGCCTTTGCTATATTCGATCAGGGGATTTTGTTAAACCTGATCAGGGGGCTTTGTTATGCTCAATCAGGGGCCTTTGTTATACAATATCAGGGGCTTTTCTTATACTCGAACCAGGGGAATTTGTTATACTCGATCAGGGGACACTACTATACTCGACCAGGGACCTTTGTTATACACGATCAGGGGATATGTTATACTCGATCAGGGGATGTGTTATATTCGATCAGGGGACTTTGTCATACTCAGTCAGGAGGCTTTGTTATACTCAACCGGGGACCTTTTTAATACTCGATCAGGGGAATTTGTTATACTCGATCAGGGGACTTTGCTATACACGATCAGGAGGCATGGTTATACTCAACCATGGGACTTTGTTATATTCGATCAGGTGGTTTTGTCATACTCGACCAGGGGTCTTTATTAGGCTCGATCAGGGGAATTTGTTATACTCGATCAGGGGTCTTTATTAGGCTCGATCAGGGGAATTTGTTATACTCGATCAGGGGCCTTTGTTATACTCGATCAAGGGACTTTGTTACACTTGATCAGGGGACGTTTTATTATTTGATCTGGGGGGCTTTGTTATGCTCGACCAGGGGCCTTTGTTATGCTCGATAAGGGGACTTTGTTATATTCAATCAGAGGACTTTGTTATACTCGATCAGGGGAATTTGTAATACTTGACAAGGGGACTTTGTTATACTCGATAAGGGGACTTTGTTATACTCGACCAGGGGACTTTGTTATACTCGATCAGGGGCCTTTGTTATATTCGATCGGGGGACTTTGTAATACACGATCAGAGAACTTTCTTATACTCGATCGGGGGACTTTGTTTTACTCGATCAGGGGCTTTGTTATACTCGACCAAGGGACTTTGTTAAAATTCGATTAATGGCCTTTATTATACTCGATCAAGGGCCTTTGTTATATTCGATTAATGGGACTTTGTTATACTCGATCAGAGGACTTTGTTATACTCGATCAGGGACTTTGTTATACTCGACCAGGAGACTTTGTTATACTCGATCAGAAGGCTTTGTTATACTCGATTAGGGGACATTACTATACTCGACCAGGGAACTTTGTTATACACGATCAAGGGATATGTTATACTCGATCAGGGGATGTGTTATACTCGATCAATGGACTTTGTTATACTCGATCAGGGGACATTGTTATACTCGATCAGGGGGCTTTGTTTTCCTTGATCAGGGGACTTTGTTATACTCCATCAGGCTCTTTGTTATACTGCATGAGGGGCCTTTGTTATACTTGACCAGGGGACTTTGTTATACTTGATCAGGGGACTTTGTTTTACTTGATCACTGGACTTTGTAATATTCGATCAGGGGGGCTTTGTTATACTCGACCAGGGGACTTTGTTATGCTCGATAAGGGTCTTTGTTTTACTCGACCAGGGGACTTTGTTATACTCGATCAGGGGACTTTGTTATACTCGATGAGGGTCCTTTGTTTTTCCCGACCAAAGGACTTTGTTATACTCGATCAGGGGACTTTGTAATACTCGATCAGGGGGCTTTGATATACTCGACCAGGTGACTTTGTTATACTCGATTAGGGGACTTTGTTATTCTCGATGATTTGGCTTTGTTTTACTCGATCTAGGGCCTTTGTCATAATCGATCAGGGGACTTTGTTAGACTCGATGAGGGGCCTTTGTTATACTCGATGAGGGGCCTTTGATATACTCAATCATGGGTCACTGTTATATTCAACCAGTGGACTTTGTTATACTCGATCTGGGGGCTTTGTTATATTCGATTAGGGGACTTTGTTATACTCGATGAGGGACATTTGTTACACTCGATCAAGGGACTTTGCTAAACTCGATCAGGGGACTTTTTTAGACTCGATTAGGAGCCTTTGTTATTCTCGATCAGGGGACTTTGTTATACTCGACCAGGGTCCTTTGTTATACTCGATGATTGGGCTTTGTTGTATTCGATCAGGGGACTTTGTTATACTCGATGATTGGGCTTTATTATACTCGATCAGGGAACTTTGTTATACTCGACCAGGGTCCTTTTTTGTGCTCGACCAGTGGCCTTTGTTATACTCGTTCACGGGGCTTTGTTATATTCGATTAGGGGACTTTGTTATACTCGACCAGGGGCATTTGTTATGGTCAACCAGGGGACTTTGTTATACTCAATCAAGGGACTTTGTTATACTTGATCAGGGGGCTTTGTTTTCCTCGACCAGAGGACTTTGTTATACTCGATCAGTGGACTTTGTTATACTCGATGATTTGGCTTTGTTATACTCGATCAAGAACCTTTTCGTAATCGATTAGGGGACTTTGTTGGACTCGATGAGGAGCCTTTGTTATACTCGATGAGGGGCCTTTGTTATATTCAATCATGGGCCATTGTTATATTCAAACAGGGGACTTTGTTATACTCGATTAGGGGGCTTTGTTATAATCGATGAGGGGCATTTTTTATACTCGATCAAGGGCCTTTGCTATACTCGATCAGGGGATTTTGTTAAACCTGATCAGGGGGCTTTGTTATGCTCAATTAGGGGCCTTTGTTATACTATATCAGGGGATTTTCTTATACTCGAACCAGGGGAATTTGTTATACTCGATCAGGGGACACTACTATACTCGACCAGGGAACTTTGTTATACACGATCAGGGGTATGTTATACTCGATCAGGGGATGTGTTATATTCGATCAGGGGACTTTGTCATACTCAGTCAAGAGGCTTTGTTATACTCAACCGGGGGCCTTGTAATACTCGATCAGGGGAATTTGTTATACTCGATCAGGGGACTTTGCTATACACGATCAGGGGGCTTGGTTATACTCAACCATGGGACTTTGTTATATTCGATCAGGTGGTTTTGTTATACTCGACCAGGGGTCTTTGTTAGGCTCGATCAGGGGAATTTGTTACACTCGATCAGGGGCCTTTGTTATACTCGATGAGGGGACTTTGTTATACTCGATCAGGGGCCTCGTTTTCCTCGATCAGGGGACTTTGTTATACTCCATCAGGGACTTTGTTATGCTCCATTAGGGGCCTTTGTTATACTCGACCAGGGGATTTTGTTATACTCGATCATGGGACTTTGTTATACTTGATCAGGGGACTTTTTATTATTTGATTTGGGGGGCTATGTTATGCTCGACCAGGGGCCTTTGTTATGCTCGATAAGGGGACTTTGTTATACTTGATCAGAGGACTTTGTTATACTCGATCAGGGACTTTGTTATACTCGACCAGGAGACTTTGTTATACTCGATCAGGAGGCTTTGTTATACTCGATCAGGGGACATTACTATACTCGACCAGGGAACTTTGTTATACACGATCAAGGGATATATTATACTCGATCAGGGGATGTGTTATACTCGATCAAT
>NW_024738431.1:0-12817 GCF_018991925.1 Homarus americanus
AAGGGGCCTTTGTTATACTCGATGAGGGGACTTTGTTATTCTCGATTAGGGGAATTTGTTATACTTGATCAAGGGACTTTGTTATACTCGATCAGGGGACTTTGCTCTACTCGATCAGGGGGCTTTACTATACTCGATAAGGGTCCTTTGTTATACTCGATGAGGGGACTTTGTTATACTCGATAAAGGGACTTCGCTATACTCGATCAAGGGGCTTAGATATACTCGATAAGGAGCCTTTGTTTTACTCGATGAGGGGACTTTGAAATTCTCGATTAGGGGAATTTGTTGTACTTGATGAGGGGACTGTGTTATACTCGAATAGGGGATTTTGTTATACTCGATCAGGGGCCTTTGTTATACTTTATCAGGGGACTTTGTTATACTTTATCAGGGGACTTTGTTATACTCGATGAGGGGCCTTTGTTATACTCGATGAGGGGCCTTTGTTATACTCGATCAGGTGCCTTTGTTATACTTTATCAGGGGACTTTGTTATACTCGATCAGGGATCTTTGTTATACTCGTTCAGGTGGCTTTATTATACTCGATGAGGGGGCTTTGTTATACTCTATCAGGGGACTTTGTTATACTCGATAAGGGGACTTTAATATACTCGATCAGGGGACTTTGTTATACTCGTTCAGGGGGCTTTGTTATTCTCGATTAGGGGAATTTGTTATACTCGATCAGGGGACTTTGTTATACTCGATGAGGTGACTTTGTTATACTCAATCAGGGGACTTTGTTATACTCGATCAGGTCAATTTGTTTTACTCGATCAGGGGGCTTTGTTTTACTCGATCAGGGGGCTTTGTTATACTTGATTAGGGGACTTTGTTATACTAGATCAGTGGACTTTGTTATACTCAATCAGGGGACTATAATATACTCGATGAGGGGGGCTTTGTTATATTCGATCAGGGGACTTTGTTATACCCGATCAGGCGACTTTGTTATACTCGATCAGGGGACATTGTTATACTCGATCAGGGATCTTTGTTATACTCTATCAGGGGACTTTGTTATACTCGATCAGAGATCTTTGTTATACTAGTTCAGGGGCTTTGTTATACTCGTTCAGGTGACTTTGTTATACTCGATCAGCGGACTTTGTTATACTCGTTCAGGGGGCTTTGTTATACTCGATGAGGGGACTTTGTTATACTCGATGAGGGGACTTTAATATACTCGATGAGGGGGCTTTGTTATACTCGATGATGGGACTTTGTTATACTCGATGAGGGGACTTTGTTATACTCGATCAGGGGGACTTTGCTATACTCGATCAGGGGGCTTTGTTATACTCGATAAGGGGCCTTTGTTATACTTGATGAGGGGACTTTGTTATTCTCGATTAGGGGAATTTGTTATACTTGATGAGGGGACTTTGTTGTACTCGATCACGGGACTTTGCTATACTCGGTCAGGTGAATTTGTTATACTCTATGAGGGGGCTTTGTTATAATCTATCAGGGGACTTTGTTATACTAGATCAGTGGACTTTGTTATACTTGATCAGGGGACTTTGTTATACTCGTTGAGGGGACTTTGTTATCCTCGATCAGGGATCTTTAGTATACTCATTCAGGGGGCTTTGTTATACTCGATCAGGGGACTTTGTTATACTCGATCAGGGATCTTTGTTATACTCGTTCAGGGGGCTTTGTTATACTCGGTCAGGTGACTTTGTTATACTCGATGAGAGGGCTTTGGTATACTCTATGAGGGGACTTTGTTATACTCGATAAAGGGACTTTAATATACTCGATCAGGGGACTTTGTTATACTCGTTCAGGGGACTTTGTTATACTCGATCAGGGGATTTTGTTATTCTCGATGAGGGGCCTTTGTTGTACTCGATTAGGGGCCTTTGTTGTACTCAATCACGGGACTTTGTTATACTCGATCAGGGGCCTTTGTTATACTCGTTGAGGGGGCTTTGTTATACTCGGTCAGGTGAGTTTGTTATACTCGATAAGGGGGCTTTGTTATACTCTATCAGGGGACTTTGTTATACTCGATTAGGGATCTTTGTTATACTCGTTCAGGGGGCTTTGTTATGCTCGGTCATGTGACTTTGTTATACTCGATGAGGGGGCTTTGTTATACTCTATCAGGGGACTTTGTTATACTCGATAAGGGGACTATAATATACTCGATCAGGGCACTTTGTTATACTCGTTCAGGGGACTTTGTTATACTCGTTCAGGGTATTTGTTATACTCGTTCAAGGCTCTTTGTTATACTCGTTCAGGGGGCTTTGTTATACTCGGTCAGGTGACTTTGTTATACACGATGAGGGGGCTTTGTTATACTCTATCAGGGGACTTTGTTATACTCGATCAGGGGACTTCCTTACACTCGATTAGGGGACTTTGTTATACTCGATCAGGGGACTTTGTTATACCCGATCAGTGGACTTTGTTTTACTCGATCAAGGGGCTTTGTTATACTCGATTAGGGGACTTTGTTATACTCGATCAGGGGACTTTGTTATTCCCGATCAGTGGACTTTATTTTACTCGATCAGGGGACTTTGTTATACTCAGTCAGGGGACTTTGTTATACTCGATCAGGGGACTTTGTTATACTCGATCAGGGGACTTTGTTATACTCGATCAGGGGGCTTTGTTATACTTGATGAGGGGTCTTTGTTAAACTCGATCAGTGGACTTTGTTATACTTGATAAGGGGACTTTAATATACTCGATCAGGGGACTTTGTTATACTCGATCAGGGGGCTTTGTTATGCTCTATCAGGGGACTTTGTTATACGCGATCAGGAGACTTTCTTATTCTCGATCAAAGGACTTTGTTATACTGGATGAGTGGACTTTGTTATACTCGATCAAGAAATTTAATATACTCGATCAGGGGAATTTACTATTCTCGATGAGGGGCCTTTGTTATACTCGATGAGGGGACTTTCTTACACTCGATCAGGGGAATTTGTTATTTTCGATGAGGGGGCGTTGTTATACTCGATCAGTGGTCTTTATTATACTCGATCAGTGGACTTTGTTATACTCGATCTGGGGACTTTGTTATACTCGATCAGGTGACTTTGTTATACTCGATCAGGGGACTTTGTTATACTCGATTAGGGGGCTTTGTTATACTTGATCAGGGGCCTTTGTTGTACTCGATGAGGGGCCTTTGTTATCCTCGATAAGGGACTTTTGTTTTACTCGATAAGGGACTTTTGTTATACTCGATCAGGGGACTTTGTTATACCCGATCAGTGGACTTTGTTTTACTCGATCAAGTGGCTTTGTTATACTCGATTAGGGGACTTTGTTATACTCGATCAGGGGACTTTGTTATACCCGATCAGTGGACTTTGTTTTACTCGATCAGGGGACTTTGTTATACTCAGTCAGGGGACTTTGTTATACTCGATAAGGGGACTTTGTTATAATCGATAAGGGGACTTTGTTATACTTGATCAGGGGCTTTTGTTATACTCGATGAGGCGGCTTTGTTATACTCGATGAGCGGACTTTGTTATATTTGATCAGGGGTGTTTGTTATACTCGATCAGTGGACTTTGTTATACTCGATCAGGAGGCTTTGTTATACTCTATCAGGGGACTTTGTTATACGCGATCAGGAGACTTTCTGTCTCGATCAAGGGACTTTGTTATACTGGATGAGTGGACTTTGTTATACTCGATCAGGGAATTTAATATAAACGATCAGGGGAATTTACTATTCTCGATGAGGGTCCTTTGTTATACTCGATGAGGGGACTTTCTTACACTCGATCAGGGGAATTTGTTATTTTCGATGAGGGGGCGTTGTTATACTCGATCAGTGGACTTTATTATACTCGATCAGTGGACTTTGTTATACTCGATCTTGGAACATTGTTATACTCGATCAGGTGACTTTGTTATACTCGATCAGGGGACTTTGTTATACTCGATTAGGGGGCTTTGTTATACTTGATCAGGGGCCTTTGTTGTACTCGATGAGGGGCCTTTGTTATCCTCGATAAGGGACTTTTGTTTTTCTCGATAAGGGACTTTTGTTATACTCGATCAGGGAATTTAATATACTCGATCAGGGGAATTTACTATTCTCGATGAGTGTCCTTTGTAATACTCGATGAGGGGACTTTCTTACACTCGATCAGGGGAATTTGTTATTTTCGATGAGGGGGCGTTGTTATACTCGATCAGTGGACTTTATTATACTCGATCAGTGGACTTTGTTATACTCGATCTGGGGACTTTGTTATACACGATCAGGTGACTTTGTTATACTCGATCAGGGGACTTTGTTATGCTCGATTAGGGGGCTTTGTTATACTTGATCAGGGGCCTTTGTTGTACTCGATGAGGGGCCTTTGTTATCCTCGATAAGGGACTTTTGTTTTACTCGATAAGGGACTTTTGTTATACTCGATCAGGGGAATTTGTTATACTCGATCAGGGGACTTTGTTATACTCGATCAGGGGACTTTGTTATACTCGATTAGGGAACTTTGTTATACTCCATCAGGGGACTTTGTTATACTCGATCAGTGGACTTTGTTATACTCGATCAGGGGACTTTGCTATAATTGATGAGAGGCCTTTGTTATACTCGGTCAGGGGAATTCGTTGTACTTGATCAGGGTACATCAGTGGACTTTGTTATACTCGATCAGGGGACTTTTATATTCTCGATGAGGGGACTTTGCTATACTCGATGAGGGGCCTTTGTTATACTCGATCAGGGGCCTTTGTTATACTCTATCAGGGGACTTTGTTATACTCGATCAGGGATCTTTGTTATACTCGTTCAGGGGCTTTGTTATTCTCGATTACGGGAATTTGTTATACTCGTTCAGGGGGCTTTGTTATACTCGTTCAGGTTACTTTGTTATACTCGATCAGGGGACTTTGTTATACTCGTTCAGGGGGCTTTGTTATACTCGATGAGGGGACTTTGTTATACTCGATGATGGGACTTTAATATACTCGATGAGGGGGCTTTGTTTTACTCGATGAGGGGACTTTGTTATACTCGATGAGGGGACTTCGTTATTCTCGATTAGAGGAATTTGTTATACTTGATCAGGGGACTTTGTTATACTCGATCAGGGGACTTTGCCTGCTCTCGATCAGGGGCTTTGTTATACTCGATAAGGGGCCTTTGTTACACTCGATGAGGACTTTTTATTCTCGATTAGGGGAATTTGTTATACTTGATCGGGGGACTTTGTTATACTCGATTGAGGGACTTTGCTATACTCGATCAGGGGGCTTTGTTATACTCGATAAGGGGCTTTTGTTATACTCGATGAGGGGACTTTGTTATTCCCGATTAGGGGAATTTGTTATACTTGATCAGGGGACTTTGTTATACTCGATCTGGGGACTTTGCTATACTCGATCAGGAGGCTTTGTTATACTCGATAAGGGGCCTTTGTTATACTCGATGAGGGGACTTTGTTATTCTCGATTAGGGGAATTTGTTATATTTGATGAGGGGACTTTGTTATACTCGATCACGGGACTTTGCTATACTCGGTCAGGTGACTTTGTTATACTCTATGAGGGGGCTTTGTTATACTCTATGAGGGGACTTTGTTATACTAGATCAGTGGACTTTCTTATACTCGATCAGTGGACTTTGTTATACTCGTTGAGGGGACTTTGTTATCCTCGATCAGGGATCTTTAGTATACTCGTTCAGGGGGCTTTGTTATACTCGATCAGGGGACTTTGTTATACTCGATCAGGGATATTTGTTATACTCGTTTAGGGGGCTTTGTTATACTCGGTCAGGTGACTTTGTTGTACTCGATGAGGGGGCTTTGTTATACTCTATCAGGGGACTTTGTTATACTCGATAAGGGGACTTTAATATACTCGATCAGGGAAGTTTGTTATACTCGTTCAGGGGACTTTGTTATACTCGATCAGGGGATTTTGTTATACTCGATGAGGGGCCTTTGTTGTACTCGATTAGGGGCCTTTGTTGTACTCAATCACGGGACTTTGTTATACTCGATCAGGGGCCTTTGTTATACTCGTTGAGGGGGCTATGTTATACTCGGTCAGGTGAGTTTGTTATACTCGATGAGGGGGCTTTGTTATACTCTATCAGGGGACTTTGTTATACTCGATTAGGGATCTTTGTTATACTCGTTCAGGGGGCTTTGTTATACTCGGTCATGTGACTTTGTTATACTCGATGAGGGGGCTTTGTTATACTCTATCAGGGGACTTTGTTATACTCGATAAGGGGACTATAATATACTCGATCAGGGCACTTTGTTATACTCGTTCAGGGGACTTTATTATACTCGTTAAGGGTATTTGTTATACTCGTTCAGGGCTCTTTGTTATACTCGTTCAGGGGGCTTTGTTATACTCGGTCAGGTGACTTTGTTATACACGATGAGGGGGCTTTGTTATACTCTATCAGTGGACTTTGTTATCCTCGATCAGGGGACTTCCTTACACTCGATCAGGGGAATTTGTTATTTTCGATCAAGGGGCTTTGTTATACTCGATTAGGGGACTTTGTTATACTCGATCAGGGGACTTTGTTATACCCGATCAGTGGACTTTGTTTTACTCGATCAAGGGGCTTTGTTATACTCGATTAAAGGACTTTGTTATACTCGATCAGGGGAATTTGTTATACCCGATCAGTGGACTTTGTTTTACTCGATCAGGGGACTTTGTTATACTCAGTCAGGGGACTTTGTTATACTCGATCAGGGGACTTTGTTATGCTCGATCAAGGGACTTTGTTATACTTGATCAGGGGCTTTTGTTATACTCGATGAGGCGGCTTTGTTATACTCGATGAGCGGACTTTGTTATACTTGATCAGGGGTCTTTGTTATACTCGATCAGTGGACTTTGTTATACTTGATAAGGGACTTTTGTTATACTCGATAAGGGACTTTTGTTATACTAGATCAGGGGAATTTGTTATACTCGATCAGGGGCCTTTGTTATACTCGATCACGGGACATTGCTATACTCGGTCAGGTGACTTTGTTATACTCTATGAAGGGGCTTTGTTATACTCGATCTGGGGACTTTGTTATACTCGATCAGGTGACTTTGTTATACTCGATCAGGGGACTTTGTTATACTCGATTAGGGGGCTTTGTTATGCTTGATCAGGGGCCTTTGTTGTACTCGATGAGGGGCCTTTGTTATCCTCGATAAGGGACTTTTGTTATACTCGATAACGGACTTTTGTTATACTCGATCAGGGGAATTTGTTATACTCGATCAGGGGACTTTGTTATACTCAATCTGGGGACTTTGTTATGCTCGATCAGTGGCCTTTGTTATACTCGATCAGGAGTTTTGTTACATACTCGATCAGGGGACTTTTGCTCGATCAGGAACGCTGTTATATATTCGATGAAGACGCTGTATATGATCAGGGACTTTGTTATACTCGATCAGGTGTCTTTGTTGTACTCGATCAGGGGGCTTTGTTGTACTCGATTAGGGGCCTTTGTTATACTCGATAAGGGGCCGTTGTTATACTCGCTCAGGGGACTTTGTTATACTCGATAAGGGGACTTTGTTATACTCGATGAGGGGCTTTGTTATACCTGAACAGGGTACTTTGTTATACTCGATTAGGGGACTTTGTTATGCTCGATCAAGGGGCTTTGTTATACTCGATCAGTGGACTTTGTTATACTCGATCAGGGAATTTGTTATACTCGACCAGGGGCCTTTGTTGTACTCGATGAGGGGCCTTTGCTGTACTCGATCAGGGGCCTTTGTTATACTCGATAAGGGGACTTTCTTATACTCGATTAGGGGACTTTGTTATACTCGATTAAGGGACTTTGTTATACTTGATCAGGGCCCTTTGTTATACTCGATGAGGGGGCTTTGTTATACTCGATCAGGGGACTTTGTTATACTTGATCAGGTGACTTTTTTATACTCGATCAGTGGACTTTTGCCTTACTTGATCGGAAGTGACTTTTTTTGCTCCTCGATCAGGGACTTTGTTATACTCGATCAGGGGACTTTGTTATACTCGATCAGGGACGTATACTCGTCAGGGGACTTTGTTATACTTGATCAGGTGACCTTTTTATACTCGATCTGTGGACTTTGTTATGCTACGATCAGGGCTTTGTTATTCTCTATCAGGGCCTTTGTTATATACTCGATCAGGGGCCTTTGTTATACTCGATGAGTGGACTTTGTATACTCGATCAAGAAATTCGTTATACTCGATCAGAAATTTGTTATACACGATCAGGGCCTTTGTTATACTCGATCAGGGGACTTTGTTATACTCGATAAGGGACTTTGTTACTTACTCGATGAGGGGCTTTGTTATATGATGAGGACTTTGTTGTCTCGATCAGGGACTTTGTTATGCTCGAACAAGGGCTTTGTTTTACTCTATCAGGGGACTTTGTTATACTGGATCTGGGGACTTTGTTATACTCGATCAGGGTTCTCTGTTATTCTTGATTAGGGGACATTGTTATACTCGACCAGGGGCCTTTGTTGTACTCGATGAGGGGCCTTTTTTGTACTCGATCAGGGGCCTTTGTTATACTCGATAAGGGGCCTTTGTCATACTCGATTAGAGGACTTTGTTATACTCGATCAGGGGACTTTGTTATACTCGATCAGGGCCCTTTGTTATACTCGATCAGGGGCTTTGTTATACTCGATCAGGGGGCTTTGTTATACTTGATAAGGGGACTTTGTTTTACTAGATCAGTGGACTTTGTTATACTCGATCAGGGGACTTTAATATACTCGATGAGGGGGCTTTGTTATACTCTATCAGGGGACTTTGTTATTCTCGATCAGGGGACTTTGTTTTACTCGATCAGGGATCTTTGTTATACTCTATCAGGGGACTTTGTTATACTCGATGTGGGATCTTTGTTATACTCATTGAGGGGGCATTGTTATACTAGTTCAGGTGACTTTGTTATACTCGATGAGGGGACTTTATTATACTCGATCAGGGGACTTTCTTATACTCGATCAGGGGACTTTAATATACTGGATCAGGGATCTTTGTTATACTCTATCAGGGGACTTTGTTATACTCGATCAGGGATCTTTGATATACTCGTTCAGGGGGCTTTGTTATATTCGTTCAGGTGACTTTGTTATACTCGATTAGGGGACTTTGTTATACTCGATCAGGAGACTTTCTTATACTCGATGAGGGGACTTTAATATACTCGATCAGGGGCTTTGTTATACTCGATGAGGGACGTTGTTACCTCGATCAGGACTTTGCTATATACTCGATCCCAGGGGCTTTATTATACTCGATAGGGGCGTTTTGTTTATACTCGATGGGGGACTGTTATTCTCGATTAGGGAATTTGATATACTTGATTAGGGAACTTTGTTATACTCGATCAAGGGACTTTCTGCTATACTCGATCAGGGGAACTGTTGTACTCGATGAGGGCCTTTGTTATACTTGATCAGAACCCGAATCCAGTGGACTTGTTATACTCGATTAGGGGACTTTAATATACTCGATCAGGGGACTTTGCTATACTCGATGAGGGGCCTTTGTTATACTCGATCAGGGGACTTCTTTATACTCGATCAGGGGAATTTGTTATACTCGATTAGGGGACTTTGTTATACTCGATTAGGGAACTTTGTTATACACTATCAGGGGAATTTGTTATACTCCATCAGGGGACTTTGTTATACTCGATCAGGGGAATTCGTTATACTCGATCAGGGGCCTTTGTTATATTCGATCAGGGGACTTTGTTATACTCGATCAGGTGAATTTGTTATACTTGATCAGGGGCCTTTGTTATGCTCGATCAGGGGACTTTGTTATACTCAATCAGGGGTCTTTCTTATACTCGATAAGGGGGCTTTGTTGTACTCGATCAGGGGCCTATGTTTTACTCGATAAGGGGCTATTGTTATACTCGATCAGGGGACTTTGGTATACTCGATAAGGGGACTTTGTTATACTCGATGAGGGGCTTTGTTATACTTGATAGGGACTTTGTTATACTCAATCTGGATCTGGGGACTTTGTTGCTCTCGGATCAAGGTTCTCTGTTATTCTTGATCAGGGACTTTGTTATACTAGACCAGGGGCCTTTGTTGTACTCGATGAGGGCTTTTTGTACTCGATCAGGGGCCTTTGTTATACTCGATAAGGGCCACTTTGTTATACTCGATTAGGGACTTTGTTATACTCGATCAGGGGACTTTGTTGCTACTCGATCAGGGCCGCTGTTATACTCGATTAGGGGCTTTGTTATACTCGATCAGGGGCTTTTGTTATACTTGATCAGGGGACTTTGTTATACTAGATCAAGTGGACTTTGTTATACTCGATCAGGGGACTTTAATATACTCGATGAGGGGGCTTTGTTATGCTCTATCAGGGGACTTTGTTATACTCGATCAGGGGACTTTGTTATACTCGATCAGGGATCTTTGTTATACTCTATCAGGGGACTTTGTTATACTCGATCAGGGATCTTTGTTATACTCATTGAGGGGGCTTTGTTATATACTAGTTCAGGTGAATTTGTTATACTCGATGAGGGGACTTTGTTATACTCGATGAGGGGACTTTGTTATACTCGATCAGGGGACTTTAATATACTCGATCAGGGATCTTTGTTATACTCTATCAGGGGACTTTGTTATACTCGATCAGGGATCTTTGTTATACTCGTTCAGGGGGGCTTTGTTATATTCGTTCAGGTGACTTTGTTATACTCGATTAGGGGACTTTGTTATACTCGATCAGGAGACTTTCTTATACTCGATGAGGGGACTTTAATATACTCGATCAGGGGGCTTTGTTATACTCGATGAAGGGACTTTGTTATACTCGATCAGGGGACTTTGCTATACTCGATGAGGGGGCTTTGTTATACTCGATAAGGGGTCTTTGTTATACTCGATGAAGGGACTTTGTTATACTCGATCAGGGGACTTTCCTATACTCGATCAGGGGGCTTTGTTATACTCGATAAGGGGCCTTTGTTATACTCGATGAGGGGACTTCGTTATTTTCGATTAGGGGAATTTGTTATACTTGATGAGGGGTCTTTGTTGTACTCGATCAGGGGCCTTTGTTGTACTCGATCACGGGACTTTGTTATAATCGATCAGGGGCCTTTGTTATACTCGTTGAGGGGGCTTTGTTATACTCGGTCAGGTGAGTTTGTTATACTCGATGAGGGGGCTTTGTTATACTCTATCAGGGGCCTTTGTTATATTCGATAGGGGGACTTTAATATACTCGATCAGGGGACTTTGTTATACTCGTTCAGCGGACTTTGTTATCCTCGATCAGGGATCTTTGTTATACTCATTCAGGGGGCTTTGTTATACTCGATAAGGGGACTTTGTTATACTCGATCAGGGATCTTTGTTATACTCGTTCAGGGGCCTTTGTTATACTCGGTCAGGTGACTTTGTTATACTCGATGAGGGGGCTTTGTTATACTCTATCAGGGGACTTTGTTATACTCGATAAGCGGACTTTAATATACTCGATCAGGGGACTTTGTTATACTCGTTCATTGGACTTTGTTATACTCGTTCAGGGGACTTTGTTATTCTCGATCAGGAATCTTTGTTATACTCGTTCAGGGGGCTTTGTTATACTCGATGAGGGGACTTTGATATTCTCGATTAGGGGAATTTGTTATACTTGATGAGGGGACTTTGTTATACACGATGAGGGGGCTTTGTTATACTCTATCAGGGGACTTTGTTATACTCGATCAGGGGGCTTTGTTATACTCGATGAGTGGACTTTGATATTCTCGATCAGCGGACTTTGTTATACTCGATCAGGGGGCTTTGTTATACTCGATAAGGGGCCTTTGTTATACTCGATGAGGGGACTTTGTTATTCTCGATTAGGGGAATTTGTTATACTTGATCAGGGGACTTTGTTATACTCGATTAGGGGACTTTGCTCTACTCGATCAGGGGGCTTTGTTATACTCGATAAGGAGCCTTTGTTATACTCGATGAGGGGACTTTGTTATACTCGATCAGGGGACTTTGCTATACTCGATCAGGGGGCTTAGTTATACTCGATAAGGGGCCTTTGTTATACTCGATGAGGGGACTTTGTTTTTCTCGATTAGGGGAATTTGTTATACTTGATGAGGTGACTTTGTTATACTCGATTAGTGGATTTTGTTATACTCGATGAGGGGCCTTTGTTGTACTCGATCAGGGGCCTTTGTTGTACTCGATCACGGGACTTTGTTATACTCGATTAGGGGCCTTTGTTATACTCGATCAGGGGCCTTTGTTATACTTTATCAGGGGATTTTGTTATACTCGATCAGGGATCTTTGTTATACTCGTTCAGTTGGCTATGTTATGCTCGGTCAGGTGACTTTGTTATATTCGATGAGGGGGCTTTGTTATACGCTATCAGGGGACTTTTTTATACTCGATAAGGGGACTTTAATATACTCGATCAGGGCCCTTTGTTATACTCGTTCAGGGGAATTTGTTATCTTCGATAAGGGATCTTTGTTATACTCGTTCAGGGGGCTTTGTTATACTCGATCAGGGGACGTTGTTATACGCGATCAGGAGACTTTCTTATTCTCAATCAGAGGACTTTGTTATACTCGATGAGTGGACTTTGTTATACTCGATCGGGGAATTTAATATACTCGATCAGGTGAATTTGCTATACCCGATCAGGGGACTTTGTTATACTCGATCAAGGGACTTTGTTATACTCTATCAGGGGACTTTGTTATACTCGATCAGGGATCATTGTTATACTCGTTCAGGGGGCTTTGTTATTCTCGATTAGGGGAATTTGTTATACTCGA
>NW_024738432.1:0-11894 GCF_018991925.1 Homarus americanus
AGTATACACACACACACACACACACACACACACACACACACACACACACACATACATATAGACAACAAACTAAATTAGAAACCACACGTCAGTGAAGTTATCAAATCCTCCAGTTTCCGTCTCCACCTCCTACGCCGACTCAAGTCCCTCGGTGGTCCTGCACACGAGCTCCTCAGTGTTTACACAACATTCATACTTCCCAAGCTCACCTATGCCTCCTCCACCTGGTCTTCCTCCCTAAATGCCACACAACGTAAACACCTCGAAAAAGTGCAAAAGAGGCCATGCAAGATTATTCTCTACCCTTCCTACTCCACATATCAAGAAGCGCTCAACACACTGACCCTTTAGACTCTCACTGACCATCACCCCGACCTCATCTGCAAATTTGGTAAGAAGCTTCTACACCATCCCCGACACCGGCTCCTACTACCACCTGAGATCCCTAGTCCGAGAATTGCTCTTCGACACCACAACCGCATCCAGCCCAGCCCATACGTGCACGAACTGATCGCTATAAGAACAGCCCAGTCCCAACCATTGTAAAAATTATCGATAACTTGTAATAAATCAGTGTACTCACTCCCAGTAAACACTACTCCTTGCACTGTCACTATGTTGAAATGAACTGTAGTTGGAGCTTTTCCCCAGCTAGTTATTATATGTTTTATTTGTGTCACTCATGTTACTTGTATATTATTTGTAATTCGTAACCCATTCCCCAAATATGTAACTGTATATTTTCAGCCTTCTGGCTGCCAAGCTCTTTCAATAAACCTTTAATTATTATTATTATTATTATTATTTATATGTTGGCCCATACCAACTCACTCCCCTGAACCCTCCTCCCCACCGGACTATCAACAAGTTCTTGCCATAAGGTACTATCTCATTTGGCAAAGGAATGGAACCAGTGATGAATAGTGGTGAACAGTGCTTAACTCAGTGAAAAACAACTCGCCAGTTGAGTCTTACCCAAGCTAGCTAACCAGCTTCACACAGTGAGGTCCCAGGTACCCAGTTATACTTCCCCTGAGACTCCACGATAGAGAGGCCTGGGACCACACCTCACCCACTTGAATGAGTGAGTCATGTCGACCACGTGGTGTCCCCAAGATGCTACGACACCACGTAGTGAATGTTTTGCTACAGCATCATCATGTGAAGTTCCTCATAACACCATCTGTGAGGTAACTGCTACATCATCAGGCCCCTCATAACGCCATCTGTGAGGGAGTTACTACACTACGTGTCTGGTGTTTAACATCTCACCTTACATTATCTACGCGTGCAAACATCAATCTGTATGTTCACTGTGTGCTCCTTCACCTTTCTCTAATGAGGGCTTTTGTTAAACCACCAATGTATGATGTACTAAGTCATTTGTGTCCAATGTATACTTTCGAAAAGCCCTTGTTTGGGGAAGGTAGGAGAGAGTAGTCGTCATTATTGTCAAAGCCACATTATTTATTTCTATATATAAGTAATGTAGGCTGGTTTTTAAATACCTCAATCCCCTAACGGTGCCGTTTGTATATTAAGAAATACCGAAGCCATACAGTACAACACCAGCGAATATGAAGTATCACTGTAACCGGCAACTGTTACTCACTCATACCTACATACATATATAGAGTCTTTACAGAATGATAGCAGACACGAGGAAGACGAACAACAAGAGGAGAAGAGTTAGAAGAAAATCAACTTCAAGATAAGAAGAAGAATACCAAGACATTTCCTCCAAACAAGAAAACAACACACACAATCAAGCCGACCAAACACTGAGAAACCATGGCGGAACCCAACATGCACCGGACGCTTGACCTGACTCTATCCTGCCGCATCCAGGCGAGTTGCTGCTTAAAGTCCCTCACGCAAGCGCTGTTTAGCCACTGCACCTATTCTATCCTCCTAAAATTCACTTCAATCCCCCCTGCCACTAGCATGTTATGTATGTATGTATGTATGTATGAATGAATGATAACTGCAACTTTTCGTATTAAAACTCATTACTCTTACCGAAGTAATATAGTGCGTGGTTATGTTATGTCATGTTAGGATAGATTATAAACTACATTGGGTTACATTTCGTGAGGTTCGGTGACGCTACAGGAAGTTAGGTGAGGTACCTGGAGGTTAGGTGAATGTTGACTGACTGACTGACAATTATTAGGAAGTGGTTCCAACACGTTCACGCACAACCTATACTCATACCACAAGTCCAGAATTAGAGAGGATCATGTTATTGGATATATTTTCAACGATTTACTCAGTGTCTAACCAACTCTTTTGTGATTTAAATGTGGACCTAAAATTAGGTCCGTATATTTGTTTGTCGTGGTGGTGGTGGTGGTGGTGGTGGTGTGCGCCCGTCCATCAGGTTGATTAACCACCAAAACCATAAAGGGTGCGGCCCTGCCGTTTCAGGGCATACACCACATCCATGGCGGTGACGGTCTTCCTTTTTGCGTGCTCGGTGTAGGTGACGGCGTCACGGATGACGTTCTCCAGAAACACCTTGAGGACGCCGCGGGTCTCCTCGTAGATGAGGACGGATATACGTTTAACACCTCCACGCCGAGCTAGACGACGAATGGCGGGCTTGGTGATACCCTGGATGTTGTCACGAAGCACCTTACGATGACGCTTGGCGCCACCCTTTCCAAGTCCCTTGCCTCCTTTGCCTCGTCCAGTCATGTTGTTGTGGTTGCTACTACAGGTGGTCCTGGTGTGGCTTCGCCTAGAACTAGAGAACTAGAAAAATGCTAGTGACAGGGGGGAAGGAGGTTCAGAGGAAGAATAAAGATAGGATGGAAGTGAATTTTAGAAGGAGAGAACAGGTGCAGTGGCTAAACACCGCTTGCGTGAGGGGGTAGGCAAAATGCCCGTGAGGGTGCAACAACAACAATCAGGACGAGGCAGAGGGAGGGCGGGAGCAGGTCCGGGCAAGCAAAGGGCCAACGCGGGTGTTCTGATTGTCGTCCTAGCAGGCAGTGTTGGTAAAACTTAGGAAGAACCGCCCCGCCACGGCGGCGGCGCAAGCCGAGAAACGCAGGTGGACGGACGCACAGGCAGCACACGATCAAATCAAACAGAGAAGGTGAAAATATAGAAATTTTGCTAGTCGTAGGGTTGTTTGGAGAGAGATGAAGGTAAAGTCTTTGAGCTATGTCAAAGAGGAACGGAGCGAGTTGGAGGAAGGGTTTTTTAATCTTTGAGCTTGAAATGTCAAAGTATTCATAGTAAGGAAGGATGAGCGTATCGTAGGAGAGTTTTTAGTAATAGCGGCAGACAGATTTGAGCTTTTTGTCAAATTATGAACGGAGACGAGAATGAGATATAGGTTGAGTGGTTTCAGTCTAGAGTTAGGTCAATTTTATTAAGAATTGGATGTCACAGACGTTGGGTATGTTTGATTAGGTTCTGAGAGTTGTGGGTCTTTTAGCTATGTCAGAGAGAAATGGAGAGAGTTGGAGGAAGAGTTTAGAATCTTTGAGTTTGAAATGTCAAAGTATTCGTAGTGAGGAAGGATGAGTGTATCGTAGGAGAGTTGTTTAGTAATGGCAGGAGGCAGATTTGAGCTATGTCAAATTGTGAACGGAGATGAGAGTGAGATATAGGTTGTTAGGTTTCAGTCTTGAGTTAGGTCGATTTTGGTAAGGTGGCTTTGTCTGGCGGGGGGGGGATGTTGTGTTTGGAGATTGGTTGAGGGAGGGGGGGAGTTTGTGTTTGGGGATTGATGGGGGTGGCGGTTGTATGTTAATTTAAGGTGAATTAAAATTGCTTAAGGGGGGTTGTTGTGTGAGTGTGTATGTGTTTGCATGTAAATGTAAGGGGAGAGAGGGAGGGTTAGGATAATGTTATAAGGTCAGGTATGGTTCGGTTGTCCGGAGGAGGGGGGAGGAGAGGAGAGGAAAAGGGAGGCGAAAGGGGGAAAGGGGGGCTTTGGAGGTTCTTGGGTTAATTTATGGTATGGTAGGATTTCTTAGGAATGATATGTTTTGTGTTGCTAATGAATAGTTGTATTGCGTCATATGTTTTAGGAGGGTCAAAGGGGCTTGTTAGAAAGGTCGGGTATATTAAGTTTTTATCTTGGGAGGATTGTAGGTATTGATTTCTAAGAGGGGTTGTGAGTAAGGTTGGGTGGGTTAAGTTTTTCTTTTGGGAGGATTGAGGTTGTGAGTAAGGTTGGGTGGGTTAAGTTTTTCTTTTGGGAGGATTGTAGGTTTTGTTAGTGGTTGGCAGAGTTGGGTTAATTATTGCATTCTCTCTTTCTTGCAGGTATTGTGAGTTCTGGCCCCATTCTTGAGGGAGAGGGTTTGTGTACAGGTACATTGCACCCCTCCCCGACCTTATTGGCTAAGAGAGGCGTTCAATGTCGTCTGCAATTTGGTACCGTTTTTATTAGGTACACCTCTCCGACCTTATTGGCTAAGGGAGGTGCCCATAAAACAGTGTTGGTAACATTCTTGAGGGAGAGGGCTTGCGTAGGCACTGTGGAACTCTCACCAACCTCATTGGCTAAGGGAAACGTACATGTCATTTGAGTTAGTATGGGATGGGTAAGTTAGGTATTTGTTTTGGGAGGAGTGATAGGGTGTGGTTAGTTAATGGTAGAATGGTTATTTTTTATTTTGTGTGGGATTGCTAGTAACGGCTGGGTATGTTAGGTTTTTGTTTTGGGGGATTATTGGGTTTTTTTTTTTTTTTTTTTTTGGGTGGGGGAGTGTTAGTGCAGGTTGAGTGGGTTGTTTTTTTTTTTTTTTTTTTTTTTTTTTTTGGAGTGGTCTTGAGTTTGAGTTGGTGCGTGGGGTTTGGAGTGAGGGGGGAGGAGAATTGGTCTTAAGTTAGGTTAGGTTGATTGGGTTAGGTTAGGTGGGAATCGTTGGGTGTGGGCTGAGGAGAGGTTAGGTTGATTTGGTTAGGTTGGGTGGGAATCGTTGGGTGAGGGTTAAGGAGAGGCTAGGTTTTAATTTGGGGGGAAATTGTTGGGTGTGGTTATAGGGAAGATATTAATACAAGGGAGGTGGGAGGGGAGTGTTTGGTCTGTTTAGTACTTAAAGATAGAAATTCTGAGGTGCAGGGATGAGGTCTAAATTGTCGAGTGACTGTGAGCGTGGTGGTGGTATGAGTGTTGTGTATGCAAGTGAGGGAAGGGCAGTTACGTGACTGTGTGTGGGGGAGTCGGGAGGTTGAGGGGAGTGTGCGAGGTTCGTGTCGGGGTTGATTTCTGTTTCCTTTGGGGTAGTGCCGTATAGGTTTACTTTGATTATTGATTTGGTTGGATGAGTGTATTGAATAATTTTTTTGCTGTCAGGTGTATAGGGAGACAGGGGGGAGGTGTTCTTCCTCTTTGGTCTAGGGGTCTTGACCACTATTTCTGTGGGGGGAAGGGCTGCCATTTTATTCTTGGGAGTCTGGGGTGTTAGGGGAGGATCGGGTTTGGTTTGGGTGTTCGTGGTCCGGGAGTTCAACGTAGTCAAGTGGGAGAAGTCGGGTGTAGGCAAGGTCGAGGTGGAGGGGCCGGTATGTTTTGGACTGATTACTTTGGGGGGTGAGGTAATGGTAGAATGGTGAGATAAGTCAGGTGTAGGCATGGCAGAAGTGGAGGGGAGGAGGGAGACAGTGGATTCTCTGGGGGGTGGGGGGGGCATGTTGGTACGGTCGGAGATGGGGGCAGTGGGGAAGATGAGGTCGGGACCGGTTCTGAAGGAGTCAGGAATGTTTATGGTAGGGAGGCCGTTAGCCTTCAAACCCTCAATTACCAGATTTAGAAAAAGTGATCTATTACCGTTGCTTAGGGAATGTGCCAGAAGTATGATGGTGGTGATTTTTGCGTCAGTGTCGGGGGAAGGGAGGGGGGCGGTCAGGTTGTTGGTCCAGCAAGTGCGGGTGGAGAGAGTCGTGGGAGTAGGGAGTGAGTGGTGGGGAGGAGGAGGAGGTGCAGTGGGAGGTGAGGGTAGGCGTAGGCGGGGAGGGAGAGGTGTTGTGCTGTTGTTGAGTCTGATTTGGCACTTGTTGCTGACGGCAGAGTGTGGGCCTTTACAATTGCAGCATCTAGTAACAGTGGCAGTGCAGTTTCTGTATGAGTGGCCTTGATTGGCACATTTTGAACAGGTTAGTGAGTTACTGCAACGGTTGGTGGTATGTCCAAATTGATAGCAGTTGTAGCATTGGTGGACTGGGATGTAGTGTTGGAATTCGATGTTATGTGAGGGGATGATGTTATTGCCGAATTTAATTCCGTTGGATTTCAATTTGATGGCGTCAGTTTGTGTAGCTGTAGTAATTTTCAACATGGGGAGAGTTCCCATCCGGGCTGCATATGTCATTTGGGAGGTGTTGTGTGTGTTGAGTTCTGTCAATAGGTTAGGATTGTCAAGGATATGGGGGATGATTTTTCTACATATGAGGGTGCATTTTGCGCGGTATTCTGGTGAGCTGAGGACCGTTAAGCCATTGTCTTTTAGTTTTTTGTTCAATGCTGGGGAGTGGAATAGGTCGGCGTCTTCGTCATTCTGTACAAATATTTTAATAATGTCGTCATTGGTGAAGGAACGTATTTGGAAGATCAAAGTCAGCTGGAAAATGAGTGAAGCGAGGTCTGTGCACTGTTGGATGGTACGGTCCACTTTGAGTTTAATTGAAGGCATGTTGACTGGTGGAATTGGAGATTTATGGAGATCTCACCTAACAAATTGTCCCTAATTTCCTGCGCCCCTCACGTAGGGGAGGCCCTGCACTATCACAGGGGTCCCCAGGCGAATCGGCAGGCTGTGCTGACCCTCCACCCTTCACACAAACACGCACTAGCGAGGTGTGGGGACAGAGGGCGTTTCCAGACGAATACTCCCCTGTACGTCAGCTGACAGGGGAATAGGTCCTTTCACGGCACGGAAGAGAAGGATTAGAGTAGAAGAAAAAGGTCTGAAAACTCACTGCCGACTCTCTCTTCACACCAAGCCCCTCAGCAGCATTCGGGGTTCCTAAGGGAGGTCCGATACTGTAGGAGAGGCTCAATGTGTCGATTGAATCAACAGAATTGTCAGTTGGAGAATGGAGTCAGGTGCTTGTGATTTCCAAGGTTGGTGGGAAGGTGGGAGAGGTCCCAGAACTAGCGAATCAGCTATGTCCGTTTGATCTCCGGCTTCCCCGTCGCTCTGCGTGTCTGCTCTCTGTGGTGGTCCTGGCTCCAATATGGGCTTCGCCCACGGTTTGGTGGGAGTAGGTGGCGTGCTGTGGACGCAGCGGTAGTATCGTTCATCCAAGGCCGTCCCTCCCTCTTGGAGGTGGGGCGTAGCTTGCGGATGACGCATGCGGCACTCGTGGCCAATGAGGTGGCCACTGAGGTGGAGAATGTCTGTATATAAGCCCGCCCGCCTGCCAGGCCGCCCACTCATCGCATCGCTCCTGAACGAAGAACACCTCTCAACAAGACCTCCTGCTGGACCCGGAACTCTGAAGACCGCCCTCTCCCTTGTACCATTGTTGGCCATCTTCCCGGACCGGACCACCCACGACTGTCATCGTCCACAACAACTCACGAGCGTTCTTGGTTTATCGAGCATTAGCTTGCCCTCCCCACTGGTGGTGTGAGTGACCCACACTCCAGCTGGAGAGCAGTTATAGCGCGATATTCCCGGCGTGGTTTGAGCTCTTTTCCTTCTACTACCATTTTTCCTTTTTTCGCTCTGGCCTAGGGACCTGCACCCTCAAAAGTGTATTCGTCCTGCGGTCCCCCCTGTAACTGTTCACCTCCCTCCCAGGAGATTGTGAACACGAAAGGGGGTCGGAGCAAAACCCTCCCCAGCCGAGTCTTTCCAGGAAAACCGTGATCGTGCGGGTCCACCTGGAAAGAGGGTCGCAATCCTTATCCTTCCCAAATAGGCACACTTAGCTCACGTCTATAAGTGAGCAGTCACATACACTAGGAAGTAGGCTTCCCCAATCGGGGCTCCGTGAGAGAAGCTCAGGAACCACTCTACGACCACCAGCTAGTGGGGAGTGCTGTAATTCCTTTGCTGTTTACTCAACCGGAATAGGTAGGATCTAAATAAAAAAAAAAAAAAAAAAAAAAAAAAAAAAAAAAAAAAAAAAAAAAAAAAAAAAAAAAAAAAAAAAAAAAAAAAAAAAAAACAACAACAACAACAACAACAACAACCCGGTTATGGAGCGCGTACGCCCTCCTAACCGCGATCCCCGCCTGAACCGCCAACCTGACGACCCGAACCACGACAGGCTTCGCACAGAGAAAGCAGACCAGTTACGCGCCTTCAACGAAGCCCTGAAAAGTAGGAACTCTGCCACCACCTCCAACAACTCCACCACCACCACCACCTCCACCACCACCACCACTGCTACCGCTACTGAGGACAACTGGACGAAGGCAGAAAATAAGAAACGCCGACGTGCCTTTTCGGGAAACGATTGCCGTCAAGCAGCCCCCAAGGCACCCATCACCACCACCAGCTCACCTCCAACGACACTGCCAAAATTCCGGATCACGAAAACGGACGCAAAAACAACATATGCCGCCGTCACAGAGATGGAAAAACAAAACCCACTGGCCAAGTTCTCAGTGCGGCCCAACCTAAAGGGGGAGATGATCGTTCACCCCAAAGACAAGAACTCCGCCACCACCCTCGACACTTACCTACAAAACACCACCACCATTACTTCAACCAAGCTAGACCCCGCCCAGAAACTGATGAAGTCAGTAGTCCTCCGGTACCCAAAGGAACTACCTCTCGAACCCCTGGAGAACCACCCGAAGATCCTAAAAGCCGAGAGATGCTCTCCCCTGTCCGACAAGACGGCCACCACGAAACAAGTCCTCATAACGCACTACGGCTCACCCCCCAGCACCATAGACCTCAAAACCTGGGGGATCTACGAAGTGAGGCCCTTCGTCCCAGAGCCCCTGCGATGCTTCAGATGCCAGAAATACGGGCACCATCAGATAAGGTGCACGTACAGGGAAATCTGCGCAGTCTGCGCACAGAAGCACGGCACACAGTCCTGCCTCACCAAACTGAAAAATGGGGAAAAAATTGCCCCCAAGTGTGCCAACTGCGGGGGCAAACACCACGCCTGGAATCCTGGATGCTCCGAGAGAACAATGAGGGTCCAGGCAAACCGACCAGCAGCAAGACCGGCCCCCACCGCCTACACACCAGCCCCACCAAGTACCTTCGTGTGGGGAACCCAAAGGCCCAAACAACAAAGACAACCTCCTCAGCCAGTCAACACCCAAAGTGCAGCCCAGTTTCCTGGCCTCACTACAGCCACACCTCAGCCACCCAAGCAGCAGAGAACGACAACCACGAGAAAGACAAAAGAAGCCCACACCAAGGCACCAGAAGGAATGATACACATATCAGACCTAGCCAATGTACTGACGACCTTCGCGGAGGGCCTAGCCGGACTACTGGGCCACAAGATCCAACCCACACAGCTCCAAATACTCATGGGGAGCGTCCTCGGGCAAGTCGCCACAGCTCCAGCCACCTCAGTGGAGGAAGCCACGCCGGTCCGCACACGAGTAACAGCCGAGGTACACTCTACACCGAAGAAGGCCACCAGAGAACCAAAGACACCGACAGCTCCCAAGATACCGACAGCTCCCAGAAAGAAACTGGACGTTTCAACTCCCCTGAACCGAACCACGGCCCAGAAGGCAAAAACCACAGAACACGAAGACATGGACCTGATTCAGTTGGAACCGAACTTGGACATCTCCATCGAGGACCACCAGAAGTCCCCGATGAAACAGTGGTGGAAAACGTCAGCACCCTGAACATCCTAACATGGAATGCTCAGGGCATCAAAAACAAGAAACACCTCCTACAAGAAGCAGCAGCCAAGGACAAGCTTGACATCATACTCCTACAAGAAACACTTCTACAAGAACACCACTGTTTCAAATTCAGCGGTTACAAGACATACAGGGGCATTTCACGCAGGCGTCAACAAGAGGATGTATGATCTTGGTCAAGTCAAGCATACCCTCCGCCGATGTCACGCAGCAATTTCCATGTGGGGAAAACATCGAGACACAGGCCGTCAAAGTAACCCTCCAAGAACGGGAATTAACCGTTCACAACATCTACAAGAACCCAAGGGGCTCACTGGAGGTTACTCAATTATTTGCTTCGGCCGCCGACCACGCCACACTCATAGGAGGGGATTTCAACGCACATCATCCCTTCCTAAGCTCGGCAAGCCCCACAAATGAAGACGGCCTACACCTATACACCACCTTTCAAGATACACCCGAGATCTGCCTCCTGAACACCGGAGCGCCCACCCACACTAGGGGAGGAAGGCTAGATCTAACCTTCGTCTCCAGTGCACTACAGCCTTCGGCCTCCTGGCAGATACACCCCACGCTGACCAGTGACCACTTCGCCACCCTAACAACGCTGAAGGTGAACAAACTCCCCACTCCACCCCCCCCGAGATGGAGATACAACACTCAAAAGGCAGACTGGGGACTCTTCAAGAAACACCTGGCTAAGTGGCGCGAAAAATCACAGCCAGCCGGCGCAGCACCCGCGGATGAGACAACCCTCCACCACCAATTGGTCGAGGCGTTTCACCTAGCGGCAGAAGAGGCTATCCCAAAAACAAAACCCACATCAAGACAGTACAATGATTACTGGTACTACTGTCCCAGGGTGAAAGAACTCAACCACAGAGTGAACATGGCCCGAAGAAACTACAGGAGACATCCCACGGCAACAAACAGACATCTCCTGCAAGTCATAGTCAAGGATACCAGGGAAGAGAAGGAAGAAATTAAAAACGCAAGCTGGCTCAAGTGGTGCTCCGAACTGAACGAGCACACCACCCTTGGCAAGATGTGGGCCCAGAACCGAAGGGCATCTGGGAAGGCAACACCACCACCACCAACTCATCCCAACCCAGAAGAGGAAGCCGAGAGACTTGCAAAACTGTTCTCTGACCGAGCAGCAACGAAGAACCTCCCGAGACAGGCGGAGGAGACACAACGGCGTCTGCGACAGGTCAGACTCCAGATGATCCAAGAGGCCTGCAACAGTGAAGATGACACTGACAGACCATTCAACCAGCAAGAACTCCAGAAGTCGCTAAAACGAAGCAAGGATACAGCTCCAGCGGCCGACAGGATAACCTACTCCATGCTCTCTCATGCCGGTACAGCCGGACACGAGGCTCTGCTGCAAGCCATCAATGCTTCGTGGACAGCACAAAGACTCCCACCGGAATGGAAGAAGGCAGATATACAGCCCATTCCGAAGCCCAAAGAACCAGACAAGCCGAGGCCCATCTCCCTTCTCAGCTGCATAGCGAAGACCGGAGAAAGAATGGCTCTCAACCGACTCAAGTGGAAAGTAGGCAGCCCACACCCTCACATCTTTGCTTACACCGAGAACACCGGCACAGGCACCAACATCGCCGAGATACTCAGCACAGTGGACAACAAACCAGCTCTGGTGGTCTTCCTCGACCTGGAGAAAGCCTTCGAACTAGCAAATCCTTTGGCCATTACAACTACGCTCGCTAAAAAAGGCGTCAAAGGAAGGTTGCTGGGGTGGATCCAGAACTACCTCACACAGAGAGAAGCACGAGTACGCTTTCAGGGAGCAACCTCAAGCTACAGGGTCCACGAAAACGGAACCCCACAAGGAGGCATCCTCAGTCCAATGCTGTTCAATGTCCTGATGGAAAATCTAGTCAAGCTTCCCTTCAGACAAACAGCCAAGCTCCTATGCTATGCAGACGACTTACAGCTTATAGTAAGAGGATCGAACAGACTAGCCAACACGCAACACGCACTCCAACTTATAGAAGAGGAGTGCAACAGACTTGGACTCAAGATAAATCCAGCCAAGTCGAAAGCGATGGCCATCTGC
>NW_024738433.1:0-21109 GCF_018991925.1 Homarus americanus
GGGTCATGTCATATGAGGGTGCCTGTGTAGAGCTTCGGGTATGTCATATGAGGATGCCTGTGTAGAGCTTCGGGTATGTCATATGACGTGCCTCTGTAGAGCTTCGGGTCATGTCATGATGTGCCTCTGTAGAGCTTTGGGTCATGTCATGACGTGCTTCTGTAGAGCTTCGGGTATGTCATATTATTTGGGTCTGTAGAGCTTTGGGTCATGTCATATGACGTGCCTCTGTAGAGCTTCATGTCATGTCATGCTTCTGTAGAGCTTCGGGTATGTCATATGACTTGCGTCTGTAGAGCTTTGGATCATGTCATATGACGTGCCTCTGTAGAGCTTCAGGTCATGTCATATGACGTGCGTCTGTAGAGCTTCGGGTTATGTCATTTGACATTTTGATCTTTCCCAGGCCTATTTGAATGAAAAGTGTGGGTCTGGCTAGATCATGTAACCAAATAGGTATTCATGTTTTCACTCACTCACACATGAGAGCCTTCCAGTAGCTTCTTAGCTTTTGTGATGTAGGCATCTCGCCCTTGGTCTTGACTCACTGCACCATGTGTTTCTTCCTCCAAGCACAAGTCTAGTATTGTGATCATTTTGAGCAGTAATAATGATTGTTAATAGTGTAAATAGTAGTGCAGTAAGTCCTCGCTTAACGTTGTGGTTCCGTTCCTGAAAACCGCAACGTTAATGAAACCAACGTTAACGGAATCAATTTTTCCCATAAGAAATAGATACGGGAGTTACGGTCCCCAGCCTCCCTTTGCCCCATAAAATACATTACATATACAGAAATTCAATGGCATTTTTCTAGAAAATAATATATATATATATAAATAAACTAAACCATTTTGTATTGTGCTCACTGATGGGAGGAGGTGGAGCGGTGTGTGGAGAGGAGGAGGGTGGCGAGTCACTGAGACCTGGTGGGTGGCTCCTCCTCCCTCTCAAAATGGTTTAAAATCTCCATTTTTGTAGCAAGGCTAATGGTCTTATGTTGCTTCTTCACAACACTAGCATTGATGGGTGCTTGGAAGCCATTTCAAACGGTTAAAGTACAGTATTAAGAGCAAAAACACTTAAACACGCACGAACGCTGTGGAAGCCTAACAAAGACTAGCGACGCTAGGGGATGCTGTGACGCTCCGCGAGTGAGAGAGCGTAGTGCGCTAAGATGAGAGAGGGAGATGCGTCGTACAAAGTAGTCCGTGACGACGTTATACTGAATCGATGGAGCTTTATGCGAATCATGGGTATCTAAAGAATAACGACATTATAATGAAACAATGTTATCGGGAGCAACGTTAAACGAGGACTTAATGTAATAGCATAGTAAAACAAGTGACCTGTGCTTCATACTGCCTACAAACATTCTCGATGCTTCCTAGCCCGTGTTGACAGCCTGTGGTAAGGACATGTATTTATTTCCTGTTTATATCATGCATGGACAGTGTGTAAGACTAGAATTGTTTTTTATTAGTTTTTAAATGTTCCTGAATATACCCGCTTTTCAGGGAGTTATACCAACAATAGCCCAAAGCCCAGGGGTTAATGGCTGAAGATACAATATATGTAATAATGAAGTACTCTGTACTAACAGTAAATGGTAAAGTAATACCAAATTATTATACGCTACATAGATGATTTTGCTCTTATCACAGATAGTGAAGAGGCATAGCTAAGACTCATTAACAGATTATTGTAAAGAGTGAAAAATATGGTTTAAGAGTTAATGCTGTAAAGACTAAAGTAGTGGTTGTTTCCAAATTGTAAATAAATCCTAAAATATGGAATTATAGGCGAATGCTAAGAACAAGCTACACTGACATTAAAACAAATGATGAAGTTTACTAAGATTAGCAACAACTTCAAGAGAATTATTTGAAATGTACAGAAGAAGAAAAGGAAAATACTTTTGTCATATAATTAGGGATGAGGGGATGATAACAGAAATATTAATGGGGAAAGTTGATGGTAGTAGGGACACGGGAAGGCAGAGACTGGGATGGATGAATGAAATTAAAAATTGGCTCCCAAGAGAGACACAAAACCTTAGAGGATTGGTAAATACAGCCCAAGAACATTTAGAGTGGAGGACTGAGGTCAACAGCCTTTCAATATTAGGACGGTGCAGTACTCTGATTGATTGATGAACTAACACATATTCGTGTAATACTTTTCTTGTCATTGTTCCTTTACTGATATTTCACATGACAACAAGTTATTAAAGAAAATAATCTTAATATGTCTACCCTTCTCTCCTTCCAGGTAGTGATTGAAGATGATCTTGATGATGACTTTAACCTCTCTACCTATGAACACCTATGGAAGAAGTAATATTCACTGTACTTGGAAGTTTTTAGAAAATTGTATCCTTGATATCATTGTACAGTTTTTGTAATAATAGATGGCTGATTAGAAGTCCATTGAGTCCTTAGGCAGATCTCCCCAACATCAGCTAAGGTTATCTCTTGATCACCTCTACCTTCCCCCTCCCCTCCTGTATCCCCAGCCTCAATTAAGGGAAGCCAGTACAACCTCTTCCTCCCATGAAAAGGGGGCAGGGCAAAACATCTTGTTATAGCTGACTTAAGCACTCCCCATTCTGCTGAAGGAGCTTCACCCTCCCCCATTAATCCAATGTTATTACATTGAATATTAAATAAAAAGCTGATACATTGACTGTGTATTCTCTAAAACAATTATTGGGTGCTACTCACAGAACCTTAAACGCTCTTATTGTGGTTTGTGCATTATGTTAGGTTGTGTTGGTCACTCAAAATAAATAAATAAATATATATATATTCTTCATTTACGTGGTCATTTGAACCCGTGGAGGTCCGTGTAAAACGAGAAACGCGTAAACGAAATAACAGAACATATGGGATTAATTGAAATAGAGACTGGACCGACCCCAAACTACACTTTTTCCGACATAATTTTATGATGGTATGCTCACACAATTAATATTTAAGAGAAATACAGTGGCCGGTTAATATCCATTGAAATAATGACAACTCCCCCCCCTCCCCCTCCCACTCTTCCCATGCTCGCTGTCTCTCCTCCCTCCCTGAGAAATGTTTGGGTAAAAACACTAGGTTTTTAGGTTTAGTAATAAATAATACCTCAGACTATGTTTAGGATAATATAATTGACATTGCTGGATTCCTTGCAAGACTGCGAATAATTTAAATATAAACGTCATATATTTTGCACAAAAGATAAAATTTTTGCTCTCTCTAATAAAATTCTTAAATTAGATCTAAAATTTGTATGTCTAATGCAAATTTTAGCTTGTTTATATTCAAATTAATCACTATCTTATAATAATTCCAAGAATGTAAATTATATTCTGGCTGGGTAATTTCTATAAATTTTATGAGCTAAAAACAAATATCTTCAGTAAATAAACAAATTATACTTCACCCAGACACAATACGTCACGTACGTTGTAGTAAAAATGACATCTTAATTTTATGATGGTATGCACACAATTAATATTTAAGAGAAATATTAATAATGCAGTGGGGTATGCTATAACGAACGGATCCTACTACGAATATTCCTATAACGAACGGTTTTACCTATGAAATTGAGAATGCTATAACGAACGAAACTCCTACAACGAACATTATTTAAAATTTTTTTTTTTTTTTTTTACTAATTTATTGTTTCTTTTATTACAAGTATTAATGATATTCCTTATATCAGGGGTTTAGATGCATATTTATGCACCTTTTTACAATTTTTACAATTTTATATATTTTTCAGTGTTAAGTGGTTGTATTTGGGGGCCTAGAACGGATTAATCCTATAACGAACGAATGCTATAACGAACAAGGTTCTAGAACCAATTAGATTCGTTATAGCATACCCCACTGTATTAGGTTTTTTAACACTTACTTAGCAGAAGACATGGCTGGGTACACGGGGATTGGGGTTGGTTCTGAGGCGGAGGGCAGATTATTAGCCCTCACCTGTATCACTTGTATCACCGGTATCACTATCCACCACAGAGGCTTGCAGGGCCTCTTTGTCAAACCCCTCAAAGTCCATATTCTCACTATCACTGACTTGGGCTGGCTGTGGTGGGTGGCGGGTGAAGAACTCGGTAATGTTTTTTTGAATTGGGCGACCTTGTGCGCACCCTGCCCGCTCCGCTTCCCGAGTAAATAATGGAATGAACTCCGTAAATAAAAATTGTCGGTCTGGCAAGATGCCGCGTAAATGACCAAACGCTTAAACCAAATCCGCGTAAATCGATACTATACTCTGTGTGTGTGTATATTCATATACAGTAGTACCCCACTTAACGCGGTCAATAAAACCCACAGGGTACCGTGTTAAGTAAAAACCGCGCTAAGTGAACAACAGAACATATGGGATTAATTCCAATAGAAACTGGCCCATCCCCAAACTCCACTTTTTGACGACACATAACTATGTTCTAGTAAAAATAACATCTTAATTTTATGATGGTACATGCACACAATTAATACTTAAGAGAAATAGAGAAATACAGTCGCCAAGTTAATGTACATTCAAATAATGGACTCGACTCCCTCCCCCTCTTCTCACACTACACTGCTGGCTCTTCCCTCTCTGAGAAATTTGGGGGGGGAAAACCACTAGATTTTAATAAATAATACCTCAAACTAAAGTTAGGATAATATAATTGACATTGCTGGATTCCTTGTAAGCAAAATCTATGATGTTTATATTCAAAATGATCATCAAATTGTAAGAATTCCAGCAATGAAAATTATATTCTGGCTGGGTAATTTGTATGAATTTTATGAGCTAAAACAGGCAGTCAGGCAGGGTGGCAGGTGGGGGGTGGGGCGAATCTAAAAATAGCTCTCGAGCCGGACACTCACCGCGTATACGTGGAAAAAACCCGCGTTAAGTGAAAGTTCGGCTCTGGCGAGGCACTGCATATACGGTAAAACGCGCTAAGCGAAACCGCGTTAAGCGGGGTAATACTGTATGTATGTATGTATGTATGTATGTATGTATGTATGTATGTATGTATATGTATGTATGTATATAGTAGTACCCGCTTATGATCAGTGTGACCAGGGCACGTTGAGTAAACGCGTTAAGTGAACAACAGAACATGGGATTGAACAATGAAGACTGGCCAGCCCCAAACTCCACTTTTTGACGACACACAACTATGTTGTAGTAAAAATTTTATCTTAACTTTATGATGGTATGCACACACAATTAATAATTAAGAGAAATATCAATAATATTAGGTTTTTTAACACTTGCATTAGTAGAAAAGATGGCTGGGCACACGGGGGTGGGGGGTTGGTTCCGAGGCAGAGGGCAGATTATTGGCCCTCACCTGTATCACTTGTATCAATTGTATCACTATCCACCACAGAGGCTTGCAGGGCCTCTTTGTCCAACCCCTCAAAGGCCATATAAGTCCATATCCTCACTATAATTATCACTATCACTGACTTGGGCCGGCTGTGGTGGGTGAAGAACTCGGTAATGTTTTGATGACTGGGCGACCTTGTGCGCATCGTGCCCGCGCCGCTTCCCGCGTATATGATGAAAAATTCCGCGTTAAGTGAAAGTTCAGCTCTGGCGAGGCACCGCGTATATGATAAAACGCGTTAAGTGAAACCGCGTTAGGCGGGGTAATACTGTATATATATATATATATATATATATATATATATATATATATATATATATATATATATATATATATATATATATATATATATATATATATATATATATATATATATATATATATATATATATATATATATATATATATATATATATATATTTATATATATATATTTATTTGTTATTTTAGGGGCAGTGAAATTTTGCTCAAAGCTGCACTCTTCAGGCATTGTTCCTTATACATATCTAAGACTCCATGCCAAATTTGAAGCTGATATGTCGAGGTTTAGTCTGCCGCATTTTCTACTGAAATTTTTAAATTTACCTACAGTACTAGCCAAACAGCCGCTGTGGCGGTGCAATGTTCTGTTCAGTGTTTATCAACTTTTTTTTCATATCTCTTATTTCATTTAAGTTGTCTTGTTGCAGATGAGTATGGTGCTATGTCTATATTGATTATCAGCCTTTTCTCATTTCATTTCTCAATGTTGTGTTACTGTACTGTAATGTAGGGGAGACACCAGTTCACAGAACCGGACAAGACTCCCTACACTGGCTGCCGCTTGTGACCGATACTTGATTAGTGATTATGCTGGAGCTGCCATTGCTACTGCCACCTTAACTGACTATGGCATTATCACAAAGGATGACAAGAGTCAGGTTATTGGACCACATAAGCTGCGGGATGCGAGACAAAAATACCGATTTAAGAGGCAAGAAATTGAGATGGCTGTTTAGATAATTTGACGTCACTCTATTTTGATGGTAAGAAGACCGCCACTCGTGTGATGATAAAGAATGAGAAGACCGAGAAATGGAGTTCGAGGATGATGGTGAAAGATCATTATGTCATCATGGTTGAGCCTGGCAATGAATATCTCACATGTGACTCCCAAGACTGGACACGGAAAGCAGATTGCCAAAACTATTCACGAGTTTCTGGTGGAGAAAAATCTAACCCAGCAGCCCATTGTGTGTGTTGGTTGTGATGGAACCAATGTAAATGTAGGATCAGAAAATGGAGTCATTCATCATCTTGAAATGTTACTTGGTCACCCGCTCCATTATTTCATATGTCAGCTTCACGGAAATGAGCTGCCTTTCCGCGCAGTTTTTTATCACTATGATGGTAAACCAAGTGGTCCTGAGCATTGGCGTGGTCCCATTGGAAAGCAGATCAAGGAGTCTTTGTCTGAGCTTCCAGTTGTCGCCTTCCAGCCAGTCAGTTTCCCTGATTTCCCTGTGTTTAATGATGAAGTGGAGAAAGATCTGTCCTGGGATCAGAAATACCTGTATAGGATTTGTAAAGGAGTTATCACAGGTGTTGTTGAAGATGACTTGGCTGCTATTGAGCCAGGTCCTCCCTGTGTGTCAAGGTGGAACACCTTATGGAGTAGAATCCTCAGGCTGTATGTAGCAACATCAAGACCCAGCCATGAGTTGAAAAGAATTGTCATTACAATAATAAAGTTCAGTGCTCCAATGTGGTTTTACATCAAGATACACCCTTACGTAACACACGGCTCAAGGAACGTATTCCAGTCCCTGCTATATATGAAACACCTGAATAGTGAGGAGGAGACGATAGTGAAGAAGGCTCTCAGAGAAATGCATACTTCGCCCACACAGATCAACTTCTTCTTGGTATGTGTGCAGATGAGGACATGACTGTTAGAGAAAAGCTGTCTCAATGATAAGAAAAATTAGAGAGGAGAATCAGCAAAAGGAAGAATGCACTGGCAGATCTGAAGAGGAGGAGGAAGATTCTGATGCTGCTGTTGACGAGAATTTGTTAAACTATACTGATGAGGGTAAAGATGGAGATGGGAATGAGGATGTGCCTCCTGTAGTCAACATGAGAAAGGTGGTGACTCCGAAACTAAAGTGGCAAGCAAAAAACTATCATTCCATGATTAACTGGAGGAATGAACTCAAGACTGAGCCTCCTTACATTGCTTCTCTGTCAAATCTACAGGTTAATGACATTCTTAGACACCATTAATGGTGCCCAAGTGGCCAAACAGCACTCAGGCGGTCGAGAGAGGCATAAAAGTGATGACTGAAGCTTGCACTGAAGTGACGGGATACGAATCGAGAGATGGATATATTAGGCAAAGATTATTGTCTAGGAAAATGATGCCAAGGTTCCGCACAAAAAAGAATTTCAATATGAACTTGTAATGATTTTCTATACGGTGTACCTGTAAAATAACATGTGAATTAAATCGATGTCACCCATGTAAAATTTATCATTATCCTGGAAAACATTAAATGACACCTAATTTTTTGTATACACTAAAAGTTGACAAAAAGTCGTTCGCGATGCGACAGGGTAAGTATGCATGAAATGGCATGAAATTTTGCACAGGTGTTTGTTACAGCCCAACAAACGATGCCTGAAAAGTGCAGCCTGCAACTCAAATAAAAGTGTTTTTTCCCTGCCCCCTAATATATATATACAGTGGCCCCTCGGTTAACGAACTCAATCCGTTCCAGAAGGTCGTTCGTTAACCGAAACGTTCGTTAACCGAAACCATTGTTTCAATGGGTTTTTAGGTAATTGGTTCCAGCTCACCGAAAATTTCCTAAATTCAACAAAAATGGTAGAAACGTTCACTTACTTTGAGGTGTGTATGTAGAAGGCTCCTGGATGATGATGATGATGATGGGATTTAGAATGGGGGTGGAGGAGAAGGAAGAAGAGAAGGCATTGGGCCATTTCACCCATAAAATTTTAGCTCTCTGGTTTAATTCAAGATTATTTTCTTTAAATCAACGCTGCACTGCATTATATATTGTCAATATATAAAATATATTTCAAAATGACCAATAATTTGCTTGGAAACACAGAAAAAAAGCGTTTAGTTGAAGAGAGTCTCAAGCAAGATGTTACCTCCAGTGAAAACAGAGAGAGACTGACGCCTGTTTGCTGTGTTAAGAGGCTGGATGCCGCGCATTAAACTAGTCACTTTACCTTCAATTTTGTTCAATAATTGTTAAAATGACTAAAAAATTGAATATTAAACTTTTAAAATTATTGAATAGTATAAACTTCTTGATATTTACAAAAATAGTAAGGAATTTAAGCCCTAGAACCGATTAATGTATTGGCGGACTGATACTAAAGCTGGTTGCCCGGTCAGTGCAAGCGAAAACATGTTGAGAATGGGATTAAATTAGAGGATTAGATTAGCTAATTTTTAGATTAACAATTGAAGATCCTGTAAGAGCAGTTAGATTAATCAAAATTAGATTAACCGGTGATGGATTAAGCGAGTTCACTGTATAACTAATATATATATATATATGTATATATATATATATATATATGTATATATGTATATATATATATATATATGTATATATATATATATATATATATATATATATATATATACACAATACCCCAGCTGCTGCAGTTCGCTTAGCTGAACTTCACTTATCGCGGAGTTTTTCCACGTATCGCGGTGAGTGTCGGCCTCGAGCTATTTTAGATTAGCCCCACCCCCCACCATACCTGCCTGACTGCCTGTTTTAGCTCATAAAATTCATACAAATTACCCGGCCAGAATATAATTTACATTGCTGGAATTCTTACAATATGATGATCATTTTGAATATAAACATCATAGATTTTGCATTAGACATAAAAATTTTAGATATAATGTTTACTCTGAGTAAATATGTTATTTTTTGTGCAAAATATATGACATTTGTATTCAAAATATTCCTGGTCTTACAAGGAATCCAGCAATGTCAATTATATTATCCTAACTTTAGTTTGAGGTATTATTTATTACTAAAAAGGTAAATATTCTGGTTTTCCCACACATATGGTAGGGAGGGTTGGTGGGAGAGGGAGGGACCGACCAACCATCTGTTTCCATGTGAAGAATATTTTTTTTTTTTATTAACTGAAGATATTTGTTTTAGCTCATAAAATTCATACAAATTACCCGGTCAGAATATAATTTACATTGCTGGAATTTTACAATTTGATGATCATTTTGAATATAAACATCATAGACTTTGCATTAGACATACAAATTTTAGATATAATGTTTACTCTGAGTAAATATGTTATCGTTTGTGCTAAATATATGACATTTATATTCAAAATATTCCTGGTCTTACAAGGAATCCAGCAATGTCAATTATATTATCCTAACATTAATCTGAGGTATTATTTAATACTAAATGTTAAAATTTAGATTTTTTACCCAACATCTATTGAAGGGAGGATTGGTGGGGGGTGGGGGGAGGGTTGGGACTGACCGACCACCTGGCGTGGTTGGAAGAGGGGGGGAGGCAAGGTGGGGTACTTTGATTGACAGATAGTGTTGTGAAGAATATATATTTTTTTATTAACTGAAGATATTTGTTTTAGCTCATAAAATTCATACAAATTACACGGCCAGAATATAATTTACATTGCTGGAATTCTTACAATTTGGTGATCATTTTGAATATAAACATAATAGATTTTGCATTAGACATACAAATTTTAGATATAATGTTTACTCTGAGTAAATATGTTATCTTTTGTGCAAAATATATGACATTTATATTCAAAATATTCCTGGTCTTACAAGGAATCCAGCAATGTCAATTATATTATCCTAACTTTAGTTTGAGGTATTATTTATTACTATACCTGGTTTCCCCAAATTTCTCCAAGAGGATAGTGGTGAGTGTGACCCTCGTTTTGAACACCTCGATTAGCGTAATTTGATTAACGAACTGCCTTCCGCCAGGATCTTCAATTGGTTAGCGAAAAAATTAAACAACGAACTTCTTTAGAGCGAACTCAACATCATTTTAAACACTGACCGAACTGGCAACTTTAGTATCAGTCCGCCAATACATTAATCGGTTCTAGGGCTTAAATTCCTTACTATTTTGGTAAATATCAAGAAGTTTATACTATTCAATAATTTTAAAAGTTTAATATTCAATTTTTTAGTAATTTTAACAATTATTGAACAAAATTGAAGGTAAAGTGACTAGTTTAATGCGCGGCATCCAGCCTCTTAACACAGCAAACAGGCGTCAGTCTCTCTCTGTTTTCACTGGAGGTAACATCTTGCTTGAGACTCTCTTCAACTAAACGCTTTTTTTCTGTGTTTCCAAGCAAATTATTGGTCATTTTGAAATATATTTTACATATTGACAATATATAATGCAGTGCAGCGTTGATTTAAAGAAAATAATCTTGAATTAAACCAGAGAGCTAAAATTTTATGGGTGAAATGGCACCATGGGGTGACTTCTCTTCCACCCCAATGCCTTCTCTTCTTCCTTCTCCTCCACCCCCATTCTAAATCCCATCATCATCATCATCATCCAGGAGCCTTCTACATACACACCTCAAAGTAAGTGAACTTTTCTACCATTTTTGTTGAATTTAGGAAATTTTCGGTGAGCTGGAACCAATTACCCAAAAACCCATTGAAACAATAGTTTCGGTTAGCGAACGTTTAGGTTAACGAACGACATAGGCAGTTGAGTTAGATTGACATATATATATATATATATATATATATATATATATATATATATATATATATATATATATATATATATATATATATATATATATATATATATATATATATATATCGGTAGGCTGTGAGATTGCCTTGGCTTTAGATCTTTGTTCAAGAGACATCTTGGACAAACACCTCCTAATACATTATCTTTATCACGTTTTCATTGTGGTTTGTAAATATATATATATATATATATATGTATATATATATATATATATATATATATATATATATATATGTATATATATATATATATATATATATATATATATATATATATATATATATATATATATATATATATATCCGTGTATAGCACGAGTTCTTAAGACCAAATTTTTTGGCAAAAAGTTGGGGGTCGACCTCTATACGGGTAATAGTTTCATTAGGTTGAAAAATATTTACCAGTAACTACTAGTAAACAATGGAAACGACGCACCACCCGCAGTGAGTGTCAGTACAGTTGCCAGGGCAGATCTCTTGCGTCATCATAGTAGCCAAAGTAGCCAAATGCATGGTATGGTATGCACAGGAGTATGTAAAACATAAAGTATTCATTTTTAAAAGTATTTATAGATACATAAATTTTTGTTAATTAAATTTGAAACATCAGTCTTTGTTAATTTTATTTGAAACAAAAGAAAAATACGATACCTTATTTATAAATATTTTCATTAAAATATTACATCACAAGTATATTTTACCTTAACTGTGCCTGAATGAATATATTCTCAGAAATAAATATGGAAATATAATATTTTTGCTGAAATGACGTACGTACTACAGTGGAAAGTGGGATAAAATTGTGACGAAAACAATGACTTTCACTTTCTTTCGTCGTTCAAAAGATTTTACTGTAATCGCTTTTCGAATGGTTTTCAGTTAAAAAACTGTTGTATTACAATAATATTCTATCCCAATTGACTTGAATAAATACTACGATACCATATTTCTGAATATTTTCATTAAAATCCATCAAAATCATTTTCCTTGTCATCATCTGCAGCACCAAACAGCTCCCCCCAGTCCTCTCCTTGAACAGCATCGTCATATGGATCAACACCATCATCAGCCATAGGATCATCAATATCTTCATCCTCATTCACGCTCTCATTAGCCTCATAATCCCACAACAAGTCGTCTTCTGTTCCATTAAGAGCATTCGAAATCCCACATTTCTTAAAAGATTTCACCACAATTTCTGGTCTGATTGCATCCTAGGCCTCTACAATCCATTCACATAATGTTACTAGTGATGGAGCTTGGATGTTGCCTCCCTTTGTGTATGTCTTATCGCCTTCTATCATCCAGTTGTTCCACTTCACACTTACCGTATCTTTAAATGGTTTGTTTATGGAAACATCCAGTGGTTGGACAAGACTTGTTAATCCACCAGGAATCACAGCTGTATCAGTGTTTTCCTTCCTAATCCCAGCAGTAACACTGTCAACAAGATGTGACCGAAACATATCCCACACAAGAAGACTTTTTTCTTTGCGCAGTTCCCCTGGTCTAAAGTTCCAGACTTTTTTAAGCCATATATGTATGCCGCCTTCATCCATCCATCCTTTCTCGTGCACATGGATGATTAAAAAAATGCTGTCTGACTTGCAACACTGTTGGTAGGGTCAGGTGGTTCTAGCGGCACCTGCCAGGACCCGGTAATCAAATTTATAAGTGTCTAACCTCATTTACTGTAGTTTATCTGATGTAGGCAATATGAAGTAAAAAATACCAGTTAAAGTGAGAAATTGGAAGAGAATAAACAAGAAAGATGTCGTTGGGCTATTTTTGGTAGGGCTGAGGGAGAGAGTACCAGCTGTTTGGTCTTTTTTGGCGGGAGAGTCACACAAATAACCGTAGTACTGGTATTTGTTTGGTGTCTTCTGTATTTTTAAAAATGAAAACTTGTAAATTAAAAGTACCGTAACATTGTATTATATACAAACTTGTCATATTTCTGGAAAATAAGAATGCAGTTGTACCCCACTTAACGCGGTCAATAGAACCCAGAGGGTCCCGCGTTAAGTGAAATCCGCGTTAAGTGAACAACAGAACATATGGGATTAATTCCAATAGAAACCAGCCCGACCCCCAAACTCCACTTTTTGAAGACACATAACTATGTTGTAGTAAAAATAACATCTTAATTTTATGATGGTACATGCACACAATTAATACTTAAGAGAAATAGAGAAATACAGTCGCCAAGTTAATGTCCATTCAAATAATGGACTCACTCTCTCCCCCTCTTCTCACACTACACTGCTGGCTCTTCCCTCTCTGAGAAATTTTTTGGGGAAAACCACTAAATTTTAATAAATAATACCTCAGACTAAAGTTAGGATAATACAATTGACATTGCTGGATTCCTTGTAAGACCAGGAATATTTTTAATATAAATGTCATATATTTTGCACAAAAAATAACATATTAACTCAGAGTAAACATTTTATCTAAAATTTGTATGTCTAATGCAAAATATATGATGTTTATATTCAAAATGATCACCAAATTATAAGAATTCCAGCAATGTAAATTATATTCTGGCCGGGTAATTTGTATGAATTTTATGAGCTAAAACAGGCAGTCAGGCAGGGTGGCGGGTGGGGGCAAATCTAAAAATAGCGTCTCGAGCCGGACACTCACCGCGTATATGTGGAAAAAATCCGTGTTAAGTGAAAGTTCAGCTCTGGCGAGGCACCGCGTATATGAAAAAACGCGTTAAGTGAAACCGCGTTAGGCGGGGTAATACTGTATACCGGTAAACACAGTTTCAACGTACGCTAAAATTAAAAGCTGCTTAAGAAGGGCCGATGCAAACACAAAGCCTCCGCGACCAGGGCTCTGCCGTATCAGCTAGACGGTACACGTGTTTTTCGAATAATTTTCAGTTAAAAAATTGTTACATCACAAGTGAATTAGGATAGAATATTATTGTAATACAACTGTTTTTAACTGAAAACCATTCGAAAAGCGATTACGGTAACATCTTTTCAACGAAAGAAAGCGAAAGTCATCGTTTTTGTCACGATTTTATCCCACTTTCCACTATAATACGTACGTCATTTCAGCAATAATATTACATTTCCATATTCTGAGAAATAAATAGTAGTTTTGCTGAAACGTGATGTATTTCAATGTAAATTAGGATAAACTACATGACGAAAACAGAAGACTTTACGAAACCTTCCGATGTTCAAGATATGTTACTCGTTTTTTTAATAGTTTTCAGTTAACATACTGTTATATTAGTGATATTCTATTCATACTGTGGTTGATATAATACATTCACGGAAATGTAATATTTTTTGCTGAAATGACGTACGTATTACAGTGGAAAGTGGGATAAAATTGTGACGAAAACAATGACTTTCGCCTTCTTTCGTTCAAAATATGTTACCGTAATCACTTTTCGAATGGTTTAGTTAGAAAACTGTTGTATTACAATAATATTCCCTCCTAATTGACTTGAATAAATACTTGAATGGAAATATACAATATTTTTGTTGAAACTACCCGCGTTTCAGTGTAAAGTGTCGTAATAATAAATGGTAAACAAGTTTATAGGACGTAGTGTTTTTCTGAAGGTTTTGTTGTTCCTTTACCCTCAAAACTTGGGTCGACCTATAAACGAGGAATATCATAAATTAACGATTTCTTGGTCAAAATATCGGGGTTGCCCTATATACGAAGGGGGGTTATAGACGAGTATATACGGTATATATATATACATACATACAGTTATGCACCGGTTAACGTCCTAGATACGTTCTTGGAAACGTGACGTTAACCGAAATGGACGTTGTCCGATCATCACATAAACTTTGTATTTATACTTACTGTACGTGCATGTGGAATACTATATACGTACAAATACACTTTTACTCTTAAATCACTACTATCATGTGATACAGGTAATTAATTTTTATCTCTTGTGCAAAATACATGACGTTTATATTAAAATTATTTACTGTTTTACAAGGATTCCAGCAATGCTGGGCAGTTGGGGGAGAGGGAGGGAGGGAGGGAGCGAGCGAGGGGGCTTGGGGGGAGGGGAGGTAGTACGTTTGACAGTTGGCACCGGCCCAAGGTCTAACGCGTGTACCTGTATATTTATCAGTTCTTATGTGACTAAGCTTCTCTCTTATAAAAAGTCCGTGACATGACCTGGGTGAATATAATTAACATTGTTGGGATTCTTGTAAGATACTGATTAATTTGAATATAAACATGCTATAATTTGCACTAGACATAACAATTTTAGTACCGTAATCCAATTAGTACATGTGCACTCCAGCTTTGCACTAAGGTCATTTATTTCTTTTACATTTCTTTTAGTATGGTGTGTGCATGTAAATGGATGAAAATAAATGAAGAAATTTATGTAAATCTATCCAAAAATGCAGTTGAAAAAATTTATATTATAAATGTACTACAGTACTGTACACTAATGTACAACAATTTATATCTCTTTGAGCAAAATATATGACGTTTATATTCAAATTATTGGCTGTCTTGCAAGGATTCCAGCAATGCAAATTATAATCTCCTAACTTTAATCTGAGATATTATATAAGATAAAAACTGTAAGCCTAAATAAACCCCAGGCTGAGCAGATTAGGGAGGGAGGGACCGAGCCAGCCAGCCAGAGAGGGGGGGGGAGGGGAGGGGGAGGGTTGAGGTGATATGTTTGACAGCTTGAGCCAAATGTCTTTGTGTGTTTATTTAGCAGTCCTACTAAGCTTCTCTCATTTTAAAATGCCAGTGAAATGACCTAGGAGAATATAATTAACATTGCTGGGATTCTTGTAAGATACTGATTTATTTGAATGTAAACATGCAGTAATTCACACTAGACATAACAATTTTAGTACCGTAATCAAATTAATACATGTGCACTCCAGCTTTGCACTAAGGTCATTTATTTCTTTTACGTTTAATTTAGTATGGTGTGTGCATGTAAATGGATGAAAATAAATGAAGAAATTTTTGTAAATCTACCCAAAAATAGAGTTGAAAAAATTTATATTATAGATGTACTACAGTATTGGACACTAATGTACTACATTGTTTATCTCTTGAGCAAAATATATGACGCCTATATTTAAATTAATCTCTGTCTTGCAAGGATTTCAGCAATGCAAATTATATTATCTTTAGTCTGAGATATTATGCAAAATAAACATAAAGAAATCACCAATCTTTTGTCTGGGAAGACAAGGAGGGAAGTAGCCAGGAGTGTGTGGGAAGAGGGGGGCAGCAGGGGGGGGGGGTGACAGAATGTCTGGCGTTTGTTTGTTTATTTATTTGAGATAAGATTTGACACTTGGCACTGAAGGCCTGCCTGCGTGTTTATTTATCATAACTTAAGAGTGACTAAGCTCTTATCATAATTTGCCACCCAAACGACCTGGGTGAATATAACTTACATTGGTGGAATTCTTGTAAGATAGTATTTTATTTCAATACCTGTATAAACAAGCTATATTTGCAATAGACATACCAATTTTAGTACCGTAATCATTTAGTACAGGTTTGCACTTAGGTCCATTGTAACTGTACAATATTGACTAAATTCACTAGATAACGTACGCCTGGCAGCACAATCTATAAGAATACGCGATGCATACGTGACTTTGCCCGCTCTAGGGCTATTTAGGTTCGCTACGTCCCATTATTTGAATGTTTTTTTTTTTTTAAATTTAAATTTTAATTGTTTATTCCTTGATAGAGGAAGAGGGATCCTAGTTATGTCACTTGGTACCCCTGTGCCATAACACCAGAAGCAACTGGCCAGTGTCACAAGTATATACAGTACAATCATCCCTTGGTTATCGTGACTAATTGGGACCCCGCCGAGTGCGTGATAACGAAAAACGTAATAACGAAAGTACAGAACCCATGGGATTTATTCAAATTGGTTCCAGGCACCCAAGACCCAACCCCAAGTTTCCCATTTTACGACCATTTAGACCCACTAAATATATATATATATATAATGTTTTGGTAAATATCATAAACACACACAGGCATGGCTAGGTTTATTCCAAAGTGATGAAAAGGGTACCTCAATACTGTAGTCCACAAAACATGTAGCTATGCTTTTTTTAGTTGGTTCCCCATCATATGAGTCCGTTTTCTCTCACATCAGGACGCCTGAGTCCTACAACTAGATATGTCTGATTACAGCAAATGTGTCATTGTCAATTTATAGGTGAAAGATTTTATCCTCAATAGATGTAGGTTAACATTACACCTGGAGGCAAATGCTTAAAAAAAGCCTAAGGAAGGAACCATATTCCTTTAACACATAATTATCTGACCATTATGGGGAGGATCATCATGTCTCCGTCAGGGGGTCGTGGAGTGGTGGTCCAGCAGGCGTCCCGGAAGTGTTTTGAAGCACGGGCGTATATGAATCGGGCGTTGTTAGGTTGGGCGTTAACGGCAGCATATATATATATATATATATATATATATATATATATATATATATATATATATATATATATATATGTAATATTCAGAAATTTCAGAGTAATTTCAAATGCCCCGCCATTGCGTACTGACGTTCAAGGTCATCTGAGGGGAGAGAGCGCTGCCTGCTCATAGCGAGAGATTGCGGAACTAGGCCTATATGATATTAAATGTAATTTACCGAATTAATAATGATGCGATTCATGAAGTAAGGGACTATTATTGAATTTGAAATTATTATAGATCGTTTATCAGTCTGAATAATGTTACGGGTGTCCCAAGGAGTTATTAGTTAGGCGGAAAATATATCACGTAGGCCCAAGCTAACGCCTTGAGAGGACACGAGGCGGGTTCTCTCTCAGTCGCGGGGAGGAGTCAAGCAAACAAGACGTCCCTGCGCGTCCGTCACAGAAATAGTCACGTGGCCTAGTCACCTGTGTTGCGCTATTGCCGTATAACAAGTAAGTCTCATGCGATCTCAGACAGGGTTAGATAGGGCAGTGGTAAAGTAAACTAGAGCTAACAGTGAGTTCATTTCAGGGTTTCCGTCAGAACCCACTTGACTGGAGTTGACCGGAGTTGACCGGAGTTTGACTGCGAGAGATTGACTGCCGTTTGAGACTGCCGTTGATGATTGAGGGTGGCGATTGTCGCCATTGGACCGATCAGAGTAGGCCTGTCACTGTTTAGCGGGGTACCAAAGGATCTCTTGAGGGAATCTAGCCGTCTGGGTGCCCAGCTGACGTCGGCTCACAACACCACATGTCCCGAGCCGCTTAGTGAAACCCTCTTGCTAACGGGAAGCTAAAGCTCCTCTCAACTGCACAAGGTCTGATTGGCTCACTCTCTTCCTGCCCATGGACGCACTGGGAGTACACTGAGGCTATCTGAGTATATTAATGGTCACACACTGAGACCGTGAGTTTAGGACTCTAGGAGATACCTAGAGGAACATTTTATCTTCCTTATTACGGGTGTAGTTAACACCATTTCTCAGTTACTGATATTATCTTGACGTGTGTAGGTTAATATTTCTTAAATAATTTTGATAGTAGTGTTTTTTGAATGTTTGTGTCATTAAGTGGAACCAGAGTGATACTGTGAATTGATTCTTTTAATGCATCTGATTGTTCTTCATAATTCTGATCTCAAGTATAACCTTGTTCCCCAGAGTAGTGGTTAAGTTAGGTTAGGAAGTGTGCATCTGTTGGGGTGTTATAATTTTGTTGAGTGCCCTTAAGGCCTATTCATTGTAGAGTATTTAATTTCTTATTTTTTATTACCATTTCCTCAGTGCCTGGTATTATTTTGTTGAAAGCCCTTAAGGCCTATTCATTGTAGAGTATTTAATTTCTTAATTTTTATTACCATTTCCTCGGTGACTGATATTATTTTGTTGAAAGCCCTTAAGGCCTATTCATTGTGGAGTATTTAATTTCTTATTTTTTAGTACCATTTCCTAAGTGACTGATATTATTTTGTGAAAGCCCTTAAGGCCTGTTCATGTGTGCAATTAACATTTCCTAATACTTCAAATTTATTGTTGCCTGTGTTTCTAATAATTTCTATGTCATTTATAACTTTTATTCCCCAGAGTAGTGTTTTAAGTTTAAGTTAAGAGGTGCGCATATTGGTGTACCATTATTTGATTGTGTTTGTAGTGTTGGAGGGAATATAAGTGCCTAAATTTTACAGTGTCTCATTCATCCCAGTCACAGACGCTATCCTTCCACGGGTCACGGACAATTCATTTTGTGTAGTAGATTTAAGTGTTCTTGTGCTGGTTCAGGATTTTTCTCAAAGGGGCGCTTCCACTGCCATTACCATCTATTAATTTTTAATAAACCCCAAGTCAAGTGAGAAATTAAAGTCCAGCACGCTTCCACTGCGCCACTCTGATATATATATATATATATATATATATATATATATATATATATATATATATATATATATATATATATATATATATATATATATATTTCATGTAGATCCACAATGAAAACGTGGATAAGATAAATCTAGATAAAATCACACGGGAAAAGGGAAACAACGGAGCATCTTAGCTCCGTTGTTTCCCTTTTCCCGTGTGATTTTATCTAGATTTGTCTTATCCACGTTTTCATTGTGGATCTACATGAAATATGGAACTTACACGTCTCTCCTACGCTGTGTCCTTAATCTGTCAACAACATCCTCATCTTCGCCCCATCTACCGTAACTACAAGAAGAGTTTGCTGAAGGCTCATAGTCTCAAAAACAAGTTGAAGTTTTTGAAAGATTGCAGAGATGATAAAATTGTTCCCAAGTCCTGTCTTCCAAGTAGACTAAGAAATCTGGACAATCAAGCATTCTCTGAGTTGGATAAGGTGTTGCTAGATTCCCTTATCAAGAGTTCAAGTGATAGTGTGAAATTAGCCTTCAAGCACAGTGCTCAGTGTAAAATACTTATGCAAAACAGTGTTTGTGGTGATAAGTGGCACACCATTCGTGATTTTGTATATCAACTTCTTAGTGAAACTGACAAAGCCCAAAAAAGGCTAAATGCCAAATTAAATGCTCTGTTTGACGAGAGTTACTGGACCATATTGAGTGATCCAAATTTGTTCATAAACTTATCATCTTATGATCTACAGACAAATGAGAAACTTGTTCTTGGTTTTGGTAGGAAGTTTTCTATCACTCAACGGTGCGTTAATCCGCTTACTATTGCTAAAGGTTTAATCAACCTGGAAAAGAAGAAGTCGTCTGATGTTACAAATGAAGATATTTCCATAGCTAAAGGTTGTATACATAGTGTTTTAAATAAGAAATTTGCTTCAAACATTCCAAAAAGATTTGAAACAGCCTTGATAAACTTGAAAAGAAATAAGAATATCCATATTACCAAGGCTGATAAGTCTAATGCTATTGTTATCTTGGATAAAAGTGACTACAATGATAAGATGAATTCATTACTTAGTGATGAAAGCACGTATTGTGAGCTTACGAAAGATCCCCTGGAAAACATTAATAAGTTATCTAATTCCAAAATGAAGATGTTATTGAAAAAGAACCCCGATCTCACCAAACAGCTCTCTCAAATCAATCCCACTTTACCTTATATGTATGGATTGATCAAAACACACAAGCTTAATAATCCTTTACGTCCTATCGTGAGTTCTGTGGGTTCTGTTACTTACAAATTATCCAAGTGGCTGGTAAAATTGATATCCCCTCTTAAAGGCCAAATATCTAATTCACATATACGCAATAGCAGTGATTTAATTGATAAACTCAAGAAACACAATGAACCTTGCGAATTAATAAGTTTTGATGTAAATTCACTGTTCACTAGAGTACCTGTGAAAGACTTACTTTCATTTCTTAAAGATAAATTACAACTGCTAGATTTAACTATTGAACATGATACTTTCCTGAAATTGATAGAA
>NW_024738434.1:0-2487 GCF_018991925.1 Homarus americanus
GTACAAACTTGGTTAAGTTCAACAGTAATAAAACTCAACATTTAGTTACACTTTGTAAATTAGACGATCTCACCAATTACATTTCAGGACGCTATCATCCTGCCAAATTCTGAAATAAATATATTAGGTCTACATTTCTCAATATGTCACAAATCACACATCGTTGATATAGCTAAAAGCTGCCTCCCGAAAGCTGAATGCTGTACAGATGCCATGCTTCGCCCCACTCCTGAGCAGTTGCTCCAAGTATAAAAGGATTCATTCGTCCCTAACTTGGAATTACCTCTCATATCTGGGGTGGCTCTTCGCTGTCAACTGTTAGATAGAGTGGAATCAATGGCATTTCGTCTTATTAACTCTCCTCCTTTAGTCGACAATCTCTCTTCCTTTCTTCGCCGCAATGTTGCTTCACTTCTCGTTTAGGTACTTTAACGGGCAATGTTCCGTGATTTCGCATCCTGTGTACTGCGGTGCCCACCATTTCTCTGTGGCTGTCGTCACACTAGAACAACTCCTTCACAATCGGTGGAGTCCTGAGTCCCACCTTGTTTAACACTCTCATGCACTCCATTGCATCACTCCCGTGGCCGACAGAAGTTGTCCACTCAGGATATGCCGACGATGTCCTCCTCCAAGCCCCTGACTACCTCAGCATGCAGGAAGCCCTTGATCTGGTCTCCAGAGAGTGTGATTCACTTGGTTTCCTTCTTTCAACTGCGAAAACAAAAGCCATGTGGCACGGTCGTGTTGTACCTCCACCCCTTTTCTTATCAGGAACGCCCTTGGACTGGGTTAATGAGACAAAATACCTGGGTGTGTATGTAACTCGCACACGTTGTCAGATCCCTGAAGTCCGCTATCTTCGAGACATATGTTTTCGGCGTCTCGCTCCCCTCTCTACCATGTGCAGGGGTTCCCTTGGTGCCAGCATCCCTGTACTTCTCACCATGTACAAGTCTTTTGTCCGTTCCTGTGTCGACTACGCCGCCCCTGCCCTCGTCAACATTAGTCGGACTGCTGTCAACCGTCTCGAAGTTATCCAGAGGAAAGCTGCTCGTATCATCCTTGGGGCTCCTCAGTGGACACGCTCTACTTCTCTATATACCGAACTTGGTCTTTCCCCCTTACAGGATCGTGTCCAGGAGTTTTACCTAAAAACTGCCGTTTCCATTCTACGGGATCCTAGGGGCAACTATGTCCAAACCAACTTGACTACTGCTGTCCGAGACCGACCTCCATCTAGAAGACAGTGGCGAGGGTCACTCATCCGAGCCCTTCAGGAACACGACCTCCTGCCTGATATTGTTGTCACCCCTGCTGTTGGTTCGTCTCCTTCTCCCTGGCTGGATTTTCAACCTGAAGTGATTGCCCTCGGTGGACCGCTCCCGAAATCCCAGGTGAACCCTGTTATTCTCTGCAAATACCACCTCTCCAGGATCGCTCACTGGTCCCCAGGTAGGGTCGTCCTCTACACTGATGGTTCTGTTGACCCCGCTACAGGTAGGGCCGGGGCTGGTGTCTACATCTCCCGTCCTCATGCCCCTGAGCCTATCAAACTGTCTCTCAGAGTTTCTGACGGGGCATCCTCCACTCAGGCTGAACTAATAGCCCTCCTTGCTGCCCTTCTCGCTGAGGAAGAAGCAGATGGTTTCTGCCCCTTGCTTGTCTGCTGCGATTCCAGGTCTGCTCTCGACGGGATCGCATTTGGATCTGGGGAAAATAAGGACCTCATCCTCCGAATACGAGGGTTAACATCCACACTTCAGGATGAAGGCCGTCCTGTGACATTCCTATGGATACCTAGTCATGTCGGTATCTTGGGGAATGAGGCAGCAGATGACCTTGCCAAGACTGGCTGCAACAAGGCCACACCTGACTACGTTGTTCCTCGAACACTCTTACAGATTAGGACCCAAATCCGCCGCAAACAGAGAGAAGCTCGGGAAGCAGCCATCCCCCTGGACTCCCCGCCCACATGGTACGATGTCCTCCGTAAACTTCCTGACTTCTCGTACGTCTACGGGAAAGGGTCGCGGAAGGGGGACGTGATTGCTGCCCGTATCATCATTGGGTATGACTTTGCTTGGGAGATTGGTATCCCCACATCCCCTGAGCAACGCTCTTGTGCGTTATGCAGAAGACCCGACAGCCGCACCCTTATTCACTACCTCCTAAGATGTCCCCACACACAACGCTTCCGTGACGCCTGCTGGACCACCACTCCACGACCCCCTGACGGAGACACGATGATCCTCCCAATACTGGCCAGATATTTTGTAAATAATATTAATTATGTGTTAAAGGAACATCCTTCCTTCCTTAGGCTTTAGTAAGCCCCTTTATAATATTTATACTGTATATACTTTTCACACTTGCCAGATGATTCTGGTGTCATTGTACAGGGGTACCTAGTGACAGCACTAGGATCCCGCTTCCTCTATCAAGGAATAAACAATTGAAATTGAAATTGAATTGAACAACCCGCCA
>NW_024738435.1:0-58193 GCF_018991925.1 Homarus americanus
GAAGCCATGCATTGCTAGCAGGTGAGAGGGCCGGGGAGAGGGGCCAGCAGGTGAGAGGGTCAGGGAGAGGGGCCAGCAGGTGAGAGGGCCGGGGAGAGGGGCAGCAGGTGAGAGGGGCTGGGGGAGAGGGGGCCAGCAGGTGAAAGGGCCGGGGAGAGGGGCAGCAGGTGAGAGGGCCGGGGAGGAGGGGGCCAGCAGGTGAGGGTCGGGGAGAGGGGCCAGCAGAGAGGGCTGGGAGAGGGGGCCAGCAGGTGAGAGGCTGGGGAGAGGGGGGCCAGCAGGGGGAGGGGGCGGGGGAGAGGGCAGCAGGTGAGAGGGCCGGGGAGAGGGGCAGCAGGTGAGAGGGCCGGGGAGAGGGGCAGCAGGAGAGGCTGGGGAGAGGGGGCCAGGTGAGAGGCCGGGGAGAGGGGGCAGCAGGTGAGGGCGCCGGGGAGAGGGGGCCAGCAGGTGAGAGGCTGGGGAGAGGGGCAGCAGAGAGGGGGAGGGGCCAGCAGGTGAGAGGGCCGGGGAGAGGGGCCAGCAGGTGAGGGCCGGGGAGAGGATGAGTTACACCTGTCTTGAGTGTTGTTCAGATTAACGTGAAAAATAAAGCCAAGGTGTAACAGAGGTGAAGTGTGTCTAAACACTCAACGCTGCTCCACACACTCCACACATGCCTTCAACATCCACATGTACCAACCCCCACACACATGCACTCAACTCTTCACACATGCACTCAACTTTCATGCACTCAACTCACACATGCACTCAACTCTTCACACATGCAGCACTCAACTCTCACACATGCACCATCTCTACACACACACACACACTCCACACATGCACTCAACCACCACACACACACACACACACACACACACACACACACACACACACACACACACACACACACACACACACACACACACACACACACACCACATACTCAACATACCGTCTTGACTTACACTGTTCAAAACATTTGTTTGTTTACAGAATTTCACAAATAAAGTTAAGAGGTTAGGTTAAGTTAGGTTAGGTTAGGGTTAAGGTTAAAGTTAGGGTTAAGTTAGGGAGTTACTTTTATTATCTCAAAAGAAAAATTCCTCCACTTATCTTTATAACTATTGAGAAGGGTGAGAGAATTACAACAACACAATAAAACATAGGAGGAGGAGGAGAAGAAACAGATGGAGAAAGAGACGTAGGACTAGGAGGAGGAGAAGGAGTAATAGTAGGAGGAGGAGGAGAGAGGAGACACTAATAAGAATAAAAAAAAAAAATAAAAAAGATAAGGTATTTTGGTCAGCCCCAGGAGCGCTACGAGGGACCACACAAGACACTAAGTGATGAAAAATGGGGGCAATAAAAGGAGGAAATAATTGTCAACAAAGATATGATTTACAACCTAAGTGGAGGCAGACTATAACACCTTCTGCCTTCCACCCCCTCCTCTCACGTAGTTAACAAATGTATTTCCCTGTGCATTTCTGTACAGGTTCTAGTGTGAGGTGCCAAGGGGGAGGTGTGCGAGGGGGAGGTGTGCCAAAGGGGTTGTGCCAAGGGGGGAGGTGCCAAGGGAGGTGTGCCAAAGGGGGAGGTGCCAAAGGGGGGTTAGCCAAGGGGGGAGGTGTGCCAAAGGGGTTGTGCAAAGGGGGGGAGGAGTTTTACTGACAGGAGAATGTCTTTCGTGTTTGTTTCTGTTTATCTAGGTTAATGTATTGATTATACGATACCGTTATTACGTAGTGTTATTTACTGCACACACACACACACACACACACACACACACACACACACACACACACACACACACACACACACACAAAAACTATAGTTCAACCTCGTTCGAAATATAAAGTAAATAATATATATCTCTGAATAGGTAAAATAAAGCTAGAGTAGTTCACCTATCATCGTCTCCTGAGGAAAAATGGAAGAGGCGGCGGCAACCGTGAGAAAATAATAATAATAATAAATCCGTTAAGTAATAAACAGCTGACCCAACACGACATCTTGGCCTTCACAGATGATAACCTGACATAATATTTGTCTTCGATAATAATGAAAACATCTTACTACTACTACTACTAATACTACTACTAATACCACTACTACCAACATACCACCACTACTGTCACTAACTTTACCTTATACTATTACAACTGACACTATTACTGCAGCAGCAACAACAACAGCAATAATAATAATAATAATAATAATAATAATAATAATAATAATAATAATAATAAACAGATGCACCCACTCCATCAGTTGATCTCATTCAGGAGAAAACATTTAAGGTATTCCATTGTAACGTGAACGTACCTGGGTTAGGTTAGGCAGGGATTAGGTTAGGATAGGTTGGGTTAACTCACTGAGATTCTTCTGCGTAGGACTAATTCTGATAAACCTGTCCTCATTCGTACAGTTAGTGTCCCTCCCCTCTTCATCTCTCACCCTCTCCTGCAACGCCGAGTCCCTCCCTGCCAGCCTGCCCACCCCGCCCCCTACAGGGACAGCGGCTGGTCTTAAATGAATGAGGGGGAGGTGGTGGGAATGGAGAGTCTGGTCTTCCTCCGCCTCTAGGCTACTGTCCAGCCTGCCCACACTCTGAGCACATCACCAGGTGGTGAAGAAGGGAAGAGTGCTAAGGGGTGGAGCTGGTGAGGGGTTAGGTTAAAGGTGAGAATGGAGGAGTGAGGTTGATGAGGGGTTAGAGATGAGGGGTGGAGTGAGTGGGGTTGATGGAGGAGGGGATGAGAAGGGAGGGGTGGAGAGAGGGGTTAAGGAGGAGGGTGAGGGGGTTAGAGATGAGGGAGTGGTGGGGTTAAGGGAGAGGGATGGGGGTGAGGGGTTAGAGATGAGGGTGGAGTGAGTGGGGTTGCTGGAGAGGGATGAGGGGTGAGGGGTGAGAGATGAGGGGTGGAGGAGGGGTTAAGCGGAGAGGGATGAGGAGGAGTGAGTAAGGAGAGGGATGGGGGGTGAGGGGTTAGAGAGATGAGGGGTGGAGTGAGGTTGCTGGAGAGGGAGAGGGGTGAGGGGTGAGATGAGGGGTGGAGTGAGTGTTGGAGAGGGATGAGGGGAAAGAGGGTTAGCAGATGAGGGGTGGAGTGAGGGGGATGCTGGAGAGGGATGAGGGTGAGGGTTCACGGTTAGGGCTAAATTAAAAGGTATTAATATTAAGGTGAAATAAACAAGGAGACTTACTCACGTGATCCTTGAAAAAACGCTGTTGTAACAAAGCTTATGAGGGGGAAGGAGGGAGGGAGGGAGGAGGGAGTAGGAAAAGGGAGGGCATTGATCAGAGAGAAAGAGAAGGTCACGCCATGGAGGATTTTGTCAAGGATACAAACTACATTATGTATCCTGTGTTGTGTAATGTGTTGTATATGTTCAAATGACACACACACACACACACACACACACACACACACACACACACACACACACACACACACACACACACACACACACACACTGGTTGAAGGTCTCAGTCTCTAGTTTAGGAACACCTGAGGCGAGCATCTGTTAATAAAGATAAGCCACAAAAACAACAAAATGATAAGAGATCTGATGTGTGTGTGTGTGTGTGTGTGTGTGTGTGTGTGTGTGTGTGTGTGTGTGTGTGTGTGTGTGTGTGTGTGTGATCAGAATAAGATAAAGATGTTAACGCCTCAACATCACAACAATCACAACCACAACAACCACACAATCACAACGACCACAATCGCAACAACAACCACAACAATCACAACCACAACAACCACAATCACAACGACTACAATACAATAACCACAATCACAACAACACCACAACAACCACAATCACAACGACCACAATCACAACAATACTTTCTAGACCCAACAGCAACATATTTGGCTTAATAACGAGACCCATCTGACATTTCTGCCGGACTCAGAGACCATCCGGCTTTCACACCAGAAGCCGGACCTTGACTCAAAGTGACCTCTGCCCTGGGTGGAGGTAAAGGAGGTAGAGGTAAAGAGGGGGGGAGGGAAGACATGCCCCTCACACGCCACCTCTATGAATGACCCCTTTCAGGAGGTGAGGGCGGCGTCTCAAGAGGTAAGAAGAACAGGAGGAGGAGGGGGAGGGGGGGAAGGAACAAGGGAGAGAGGACGAAGGGGGGAGAGAGGAGGAAGAGGGAGGAGGGGAGGAAGAGGAAGGGAGGAAGAGAGAGGACGAAGAGAAGAAACAAAGGACGATAATATGACCAGTGACAAGAAGACAAGAGAGAGAGAGAGAGAGAGAACGCTAAAACCACTCCTAAGACAGGTAGACTATCAGGATGCAAGCCACCACCTAAGGGAAGCCTTTAGAAGTCCTCACGACGTAAACAGGAACCAAGTCTCATATACTAGACACCACAAAAGCGCCTGACAGATAGACACATTAGGAGTCCAACCATATCACATTCTCTTCACGGATGTTGAGGAGACAATGGAGTGTAAAGGATTTAGAACGAGCAGCCTATTCACTGTTGAAAAGATAACACACACCTGTAGGTGCAGTAATCACTATGTGTGTGTGTGTGTGTGTGTGTGTGTGTGTGTGTGTGTGTGTGTGTGTGTGTATTAAGGGCTGACAGCCAAATTACACACCCCTCACAATCTCTCTAATAACAATCCTCACATCGACAAACAAAACTTTTATAAACTCAACAATCACAACCACGCCTACTCTCCATTAACCCCATAAAAACCAACAATTCAAACCAAATGAAAATACCTGTCCAAGCTACCTGCCTAATTAGTTCTAATCATCAAAAAGCAGCGAAGCTATTTAACGCTAACTCATACCCCGATAATACCAATCCGATTACAAACCATGTTAAATAAAACAAAAAAAAAAAATATCAATAATTTCATCAAGAAAAACAAACTGGAAATATTTGGGTGTCCATTTGTGGCTTAAAACAAACATAATCTACCAATTACAATACCATAACAAAAAAAAATTAATTATTAAAATAGTGATAATTAAATATATATAACCTTTCACCATATACATTTTAATCACTTTAATTACCTTCCATCACCAGGTAAGAAAACCTTTATACAGGAAAAATCCACCAGGTGATTATACCCAATTTTACCCAAATTTTAAAATGTGTAAACAACGTGACATACATAACCCAACCCCACTTTACTTTAGGCCAATAGGTCAGTCAGGTCAGGTCAGGTCAAATACCTTCCGACATCTTTTTCTAAGTCATGATAGAAACAATAATTCTGCAAAATGTCAAAATAACAAAATAATAAGTCAACTTTACCACACCTGTACCCTATCGAATCAACACCTACTGGCTGGCAGACGAATACGGCCGCTGATCTGATTAAAAAGACTTGCCAGAACACCCGCACAACACCGACACTAATGACTGCTGAAGAGAACTGCAAAAAAACTTATATACCATGATAAAAGAAGTCTCTCTCTCAATGATGACCACGAGTCAAGCAAGATGATGCTTACAAAGTTCCGATAAAACAGCAGAATAGACCAGCATGTGTGTGTGTGTGTGTGTGTGTGTGTGTGTGTGTGTGGTTAGTATTTACATTGGCCTGACGTGCAACATACAGGTAACGCACATGACGGACACACACACACACACACCACACACACAAACACACACACACACACACTTGGCCACACAGACGGGGACGGTATCAATAATTGCGCTGCGTGTCGGTGACGCTGCACGAGGTCTGATTAAGGGGTGTGGGACCGAGGGTGCGGAGAATACAAGCACCGCACCCCAGGAGAACGTATAAATCATTGAACTACCATAATAGACCAGAGGCTTAACGCTAACGAGGTCGGGTTATTTAAGCTTACTGATGATGGCCATTTGTCATCACCATCATCATTGTTATTATTATTATCATTATTATTTTCTCATTATTACATTTATTTTCAGATGTATTATTTTTCAACCACAACAAACAAACACACAAAAACAACACACACACACACAAAAACACACACACACAAACAAACACAATGATATTTACACTGCTTGATCATGAAACCTCGTCCTCCAAGCAACTTTAAACTTCAGAAAGTCTTGTTCCTCGATGATAGTTCTCTCTCTCTTCAGGTCACCACCACCCCTTGATCACCCTCGCAAGTCGGCTTCCCACCGAGTGATAACCCACAAGTCACCCTGTCCACCACACACACCAGCTATCAGTCCACGAATACAGATCTGTACACAAAGCTTGGGAGGGGGGAGGGAGGGGTGAGGAGGGAGGGGTGAGGAAGGGAGGGGGTGAGGGAGGGGGAGGAGGGAGGGGAAGAAGGGTGAGGGAGGGGAGGGGTGAGGGAGAGGGGTGAGGGAGGGAGGAGGGAGTGGAGGGGTGAGAGGAGGGAAGGGTGAGGGAGGGAAGGTGAGAGGAGGGAAGGGTGAGGAATGTCAGTGAGTACCTGGGAGTGTCAAAGGTGTACCTGGGAGTGTCAGAGGTGTACCTGGGAATATCGGAGGTGTACTTGGGAACATCAGAGGTGTACCAGGAGGTCAGAGGTAAGAAGTTAGAGACAGCGGTGTACCTGGGGAGGCGGAGGTGTACCGAGAGGAGAAGTGTACCTGGAGTGTCAGAGGTGTACCAGGAAGAACAGTGGAGCACCTGGGAGTGTCAGAGGTGTACTGGAGTGTCAGAGGATACAAGAATGTCAGGAGGACCTGGGAGAAGTCAGAGGTGTACCTGGGATTTCAGAGGTATCAGGAGTGACAGAGAAATACCCAGGGAGTCACTGGCAGGTGCTCCTGGGAGAGCCGAGGTACCTGGGAATATCAAAGGTGTACCTGGGAGTGTCAGAGGTGCAACCTGGGAGCACAGAGGCACTGGAGGCAGAGGTACCTGGGAGTGTCAGAGGTGTACCAGGAGAGCTGAGGCTCTGAGCCAGAGGTGTACCAGGAGCAGAGTACCTGAGCACAGGGGTGCACCTGGGAGTGTCAGGGCTAGGAGGCCAGAGGTGTACCTGGGAGTGTCAGAGGTGTGCCTGGGGAGTGTCCAGAGGTACCTGGGAGTGTCAGAGGTGTACCTGGGAGTGTCAGAGGTACCTGGGGAGTGTCAGAGGTGTACCTGGGAGGTCGGAGGTGTACCTGGGAGGTGCCGGAGGTGTACCTGGCAGTGTCAGCGGTGTACCTGGGAGTGTCAGAGGTACCAGGGAATGTCAGTGAGGCCTGGGAGTGTCAAGGTGTACCTGGGAGTGTCAGAGGTACCTGGGAATATCGGAGGTGTACTGGAATATCAGAGGTGTACCAGGGAGGCCAGAGGTGAACCTGGGAGTGACAGCGGTGTGACCTGGGAGTGTCGGAGGTGTACCTGGGAGAGGAGAAGTGTACCTGAAGATGTAGTACCAGGGAATGTCAGGTAGAACTGGGAGTGTCAGAGGTACCTGGGAGTAGAAGTGCCTGGAAGTGTCGGAGCAGAGGTGTCGGAGGTGTCACCTGGCAGTGTGAGCGGTACCTGGGAGGTCAGTACCAAGGAATGTCAGTGGAGTACCAGGGAGGCACCTAGGAGTGTCAGAGGTGTACCTGGGAATATCGGAGGTGTACTTGGGAATATCAGAGGTGTACCTGGGAGTGTCAGAGGTGTACCTCAGAGTGTCAGAGGGTTACCTGGGAGTGTCAGAGATGTACCTGGGAGTGTCAGAGGTGTATCTGGGAGTGATGGACGTGTACCTGGGAGTGTGAGAGGTGTACCAAGGAATGTCAGTGGAGTACCTGGGAATGTCAGAGGTGTACCTGAGAGTTTCAGAGGTACCTGAGTGACAGTGTACCTGGGAATGTCAGAGGTGTACCTGGGAGTGACAGAGGTACCTGGAAGTGTCGGAGGAATTGGTGAGTGTGAGAAGTGTACCTGGGAGTGTCTGGGGGCCTGGGAGTGTCTGCCTGGAGTGTCTGAGGTACCCAGAGGCAGACGTGTACCTGGGAGGTCAGAGGTGTACCTGGGAGGTCAGGTGTACAAGGAGTGTCAGTGGAGTACAAGGCAGTGTCAGGGGTGTACCTGGGAGGTCAGCAGTGTACATGGAGTGTCAGAGGTGTACCTTGCAGTGTCAGCGGTTACCTGGGAGGCCAGTTTGCCTGGGAGTGTCTGAGGTGTACCTGGGAGTGCTGGGAGGTACCTGGGAGTGTCTGAGGTCTGGGAGTGTCAGGGGTGTACCAGGGAGTGTCAGAGGAGTACCAGGAGGCTGGGGTGTACCTGGGAGGTCGGAGGTGTACATGGAGGTCAGAGGTGTACCTGGCAGTGTCAGCGGTGTACCTGGGAGTGCAGAGGTATGCCTGGGAGTGTCGGAGGTTTACCTGGGAGTGTCTGAGGTGTACCTGGGAGTGTCTGAGGTGTACCTGGGAGGTTGAGAAGGCCGAGGAAAGTCACAGGAGTGCCTGGGAGTGTGAGAGGTGTACCTTGGAGGTGAGAGGTGTACCTAGGAGGTTCGAGGTGCACTGGGAGGTCAGGAGGAGGCACATGGGAGGTCTGAGGTGTACCTGGGAGTGCCTGAGGTGTACCTGGGAGTGTTGGAGGTGTACCTGGGAGTGCCTGAGAGTACCTGGGAGTGTCAGAGGTGTACCTGTCAGTCAGAGGTGTACCTGGGACTGTCAGAGATGTACCTGGGAGTGTCAGAGGTGTACCTGGAGGAAGGGTGTACCTGGGAGTGTCGGAGGTGTACCTGGGAGTGTCGGAGGTGTACCTGGGAGTGTCGGAGGTGTACCTGGAGTGTCGGAGGTGTACCTGGCAGTGTCAGCGGTGTACCTGGGAGTGTCAGAGGTGCACCAGGGAATGTCAGGTGGAGACCTGGGAGGTCAAGCAACTGGGAGGTCAGAGGTGTACCTGGGAATATCGGAGGTGTACTTGGGAATATCAGAGTACCAGGGAGTGTCAGAGGTGTACCTGGGAGGTCGGAGGTACCTGAGAGTGAGAAGTGTACCTGGAGTGTCAGAGGTACCAGGAATGTCAGTGAGTACCTGGGAGTCTCAGAGGTGTACCTGGGAGTGTCAGAGGTGTACCTGGGAGGAGAAGGTACCTGGGAGGTCGGAGGTGTACATGGGAGTGTCGGAGGTGGCACCTGGCAGTGTCAGCGGTGTACCTGGGAGGTCAGAGGTGTACCAGGAATGTCAGGAGTACCTGGGAGTGTCAAATGTACCTGGGAGTGTCAGAGGTGTACCTGGGAATATCGGAGGTGCACTGGGAATCATCAGTACCAGGGAGTGTCAGAGGTGTACCTGTAGAGAGACAGCGTACCTGGGAGTGTCGGAGGTGTACCTGGGATAGGAGAAGGTACCTGGGAGTGTCAGAGGTGTACCAGGAATGTCAGTGAGTACCTGGGAGTGTCAGAGGTGTACCTGAGAGTCAGGAAGTGTACCAGGAATGTCAGTGTGAGTACCAGTAGGTCAGAGGTGTACCTGGGATTTTCAGAGGTGTATCAGGGAGTGACAGAGGAGTACCTAGGAGTGTCAGAGGTGTACCTGGGAGTGTCAGAGGTGTACCTGGGAATATCAGAGGTGTACCTGGGAGTGTCAGAGGTGTACCTGGGAGTGTCAGAGGGTTACCTGGGAGTGTCAGAGATGTACCTGGGAGTGTCAGAGGTGTATCTGGGAGTGATGGACGTGTACCTGGGAGTGTCAGGGGTGTACCAGGAATGTCAGTGGAGTACAAGGGAGTGTCAGGGGTGTACCTGGGAGTGCCAGAGGTGTACATGGAGTGTCAGAGGTGTACCTGGCAGTGTCAGCGGTGTACCTGGGAGTGTCAGAGGTGTGCCTGGGAGTGTCAGAGGTTTTCCTGGGAGTGTCTGAGGTACCTGAGAGGTCTGAGGTGCACCTGGGAGGGTCAGAGATGTCATTAGGGGAGGTCACAGAGTACCTGTGAGTGTCTGAGGAACCTGGAGTGCAGGGAACTGGGAATGTCAGAGGTGTACCAGGAGTGTCAGTGAGTACCTGGGAGTCTCAAAGGTGTACCTGGAGTATCGGAGGTGTAATGGAATATTGGAGGCATACCTGGAGTGTCAGAGGTGCCTGGGAGGTCGGAGGTGTACCTGGGAGTGTCACAGGAGTACCTGGGAGGTCAGAGGTGTACCTGGCTGTGTCAGAGGTGTACCTGGGACTGGTGAGATGTACCTGGGGTGTCAGGAGGGTCTGGGAGTGTCGGACGTGTACCTGGGAGCAGGTACCAAGGGAATGTCAGTGAGTACTCTAGAGTGTCAGAGGTGTACCTCGGAGTGCCAGAGCCTGGGAGTGTCAGAGGTGTACCTGGGAGGTCAGAGGTGTACCTGGGAGGTCAGAGGTGTACCTGGGAGTGGAGAAGTGTACCTTGAGTGTCAGGAGGTGCACCTGGGAGTGTCGGAGGTGTACATGGCAGTGTCAGCGGTGTACCTGGAGTGTCAGAGGTACCAGGGAATGTCAGTGAAGTACCTGGGAGTGTCAAAGGTGTACCTGGGAGTGTCAGAGGTGTACCTGGGAGTGTCAGAGGTGTACCTGGGAGTGTCAAAGGTGTACCTGGAAGTGTCAGAGGTGTACCTGGGAGTGTCAGAGGTGTACCTGGGAGTGTCAGAGGTACCTGGGAGGACAGCGGTGTACCTGGGAGTGTCGGAGGTGTACCTGGGAGGAAAAGTGTACCTGGGAATGTCCATGGTGTACCTGGGAATATCGGAGGTACCTGGGAGGTCAGAGGTGTACTTGGGAGCATCAGATGTGTACCTGGGAATCAAAGGTGTGACCTGGGAGTGTCTGAGGTGTACCTGGGGAGTGTCAGAGGTGTGCCTAGGGAGTTTCAGGGGTGCCCTTGGGAGTGTCAGAGGTGCACCTTGAGTGTCTGAGGTGTACCTGGGAGTGTCTGAGGTACTACATTGTCAGCGGTACTGAGTGTCAGCGGTGCACCTGGGAGTGTTAGAGGTATCAGGAGTGACAGAGTCCCTAGGAGTGTCAGAGGTGTACCTGGGAGCCAGGCAACGGGAGTGTCAGAGGTGTACCTGGGAGTGCCAGAGGTACCTGGGAGTGTCAGAGGTGTACCTGGGAGAGCAAGTCAGAGGTGTACCAGGGGAGTGTCTGAGGTGTACTGGGAGTGTCAGAGGTGTACCAGGGAGTGTCAGAGAATAATCTAGGAGGTAGAGGTGTACCTGGGAGGCTGTAGGTACCTAGAGCATCGGAGGTTTACCTGGGAGGTAGGAGTTGTTCCTGGAAGTGTCGGAGGCGGACCTGGAGTGTCAGAGGAACTGGGAATATCAGAGGTACCTGGGAGGTCAGAGGTGTACCTCGGAGTGTCAGAGGTTTACCTGGGAGTGTCAGAGATGTACCTGGGAGTGTCAGAGGTGTATCTGGGAGTGATGGACGTGCACCTGGGAGTGTGAGAGGTGTACCAAGGAATGTCAGTGGAGTACCTGGGAATGTCAGAGGTGTACCTGAGAATTTCAGAGGTGTACCTGGGAGTGTCAGAGGTGTACCTGGGAATGTCAGAGGTGTACCTGGGAGTGACAGAGGTGTACCTGGAAGTGTCGGAGGTGTAATTGCGAGTGTGAGAAGTGTACCTGGGAGGTCTGGGTACCTGGGAGGTGTACCTGGGAGAGTCTGAGGTACCTGGCAGAGTCTGCAGGTACCTGGGAGTGTCAGAGTGACCAGGAATGTCAGTGGAGTACCTGGGAGTGTCAAAGGTGTACCTGGGGTGTCAGAGGTACCTGGAGACCGGAGGTGTACTTGGGAATACTGAGAGGTGTACCAGGAGTGTCAGAGGTGTACCTGTGGAGTGACAGCGGTGACCTGGGAGTGTCGGAGGTGTACCTGGGAGAGTGGAGAAGTACCTGGGAGTGTCAGAGGTGTACCAGGAATGTCAGGAGTACCTGGGAGGTCAGAGGTGTACCTGGGAGTGTCAGAGGTGTACCAGGAATGTCAGTGGTGTACCTGGGAGTGCCGGAGGTGTCTGGGAGTTTCAGAGGTATAAGGGAGTGACAGAGGTGCACTGGGAGTCAGAGGTGTACCAGGAGGTTAGTTGAGTACCTGGAGTCTCAAGGTGTACCTGGGAGTATCGGAGGTGTAACTGGGAATATCGGAGGTGTACCTAGGAGTGTCAGAGGTGTACCTGGGAGTGTCGGAGGTGTACCTGGGAGTGCACAGGAGTACCTGGGAGGTCAGAGGTGACCTGGCTGTGTCAGAGGTGTACCGGGACTGTCAGAGATACCTGGGGTGTCTAGGTGTATCTGGGAGTGTCGGACGTACCTGGGAGTGTCAGAGGTAGCCCAGGAATGTCAGTGGAGTACTTGTGGAGGCCGAGGTGTACCCGGAGTGTCAGAGGTGTACCTTGAAGTGTCAGGAGGTACCTGGGAGGCTGTAGGTACCTGGGAGTGTCAGAGGTGTACCTGGGAGTGAGGGGTCTTGGAGGTCGGAGGTGTACCTGGGAGTGTCGGAGGTGTACATGGCAGTGTCAGAGGTGTACCTGGGAGTGTCAGGAGGTGTACTAGGAATGTCAGTGAAGTACCTGGGAGTGTCAAAGGTGTACCTGGGAGTGTCAGAGGTGTACCTGGGAGTGTCAGAGGTGTACCTGGAGGCACCTGGAAGTGTCAGAGGTGCACTGGGAGTGTCAGAGGTGTACCTGGGAGGTCAGGAGGTGTACTGGGAGTGACAGCGGTACCTGGGAGTGTCAGAGGTGTACCTGGGAGTGTGAGAAGTGTACCTGGGAATGTCGGCGGTGTACCTGGAAATATCGGAGGTGTACCTGGGAGTGTCAGAGGTGTACTTGGGAGTATCAGATGTGTACCTGGGAGTGTCAGCGGTGTACCTGGGAGTGTCTGAGGTGTACCTGGAGTGTCAGAGGTGTGTCTAGGAGTTTCAGAGGTGCGCTGGGAGTGTCAGAGGCACCTTGGAGTGTCTGAGGTGTACCTGGGAGGCCGAGGTGTACCTGGCATTGTCAGCGGTACCCGGAGTGTCAGCGGTGCACCTGGGAGTGTAAGAGGTGTATCAGGAGTGACAAAGGAGTACCCAGGGAGTGTCAGAGGTGTACCTGGGAGTGTCAGGAGGTAAAACGGAGTGTCAGAGGTGTACCTGGGAGTGTCAGAGGTGTACCTGGGAGCAAGGAGGTACCTGGGAGTGTCAGAGGTGTGCACCAAGGAGTATCTGAGTGTACCTGGAGGATGGAGGTACCAGGAGTGTCAGAGGAATACCTAGGGAGGCCAGAGATGTACCTGGGAGTGTCAGAGGTGTATCTGGGAGTGAGGACGTGCACCTGGGAGTGTGTGAGAGGTGTACCAAGGAATGTCAGTGAGTACCTGGGAATGTCAGAGGTGTACCTGAGAATTTCAGAGGTGTACTGGGAGGTCAGAGGTGTACCTGGGAATGCAGGGGTAACCTGGGAGTGACAGAGGCACCTGGAAGTGTCGGAGGTGTAATTGCAGGAGAAGTGTACCTGGAGTGTCGGGGTGTACCTGGGAGTGTCTGGGGTGAACCTGGGAGGTCTGAGGTGTACCTGGTGAGTGTCAGACGTACCTGAGTGTCAGAGGAGTACAGGAGTGTCAGAGGCAGTGTCAGTGAGTCACCTGGGAGGCTGGGAGTGCCTGGAGTGTCTGGAGGTGTACCTGGGAGGTCAGAGAAGTACCAGGAGTGTCACAGGAGCACCTGGGAGTGTGAGAGGTGTACTTGAGTGAGGTGTACCTAGGAGTGTTTGAGGTACCTGGAAGGTCAGAGGTGTACCTGGGAGTGTCTGAGGTGTATCTGGGAGTGTCAGGGGTGTACCAGGGAGGTCAGTGAGCACCAGGAGGTCAGGGTGTACCTGGGAGGTCGGAGGTGTACATGGGAGTGAGAGGTGTACCTGGCAGTGTCAGCGGTGTACCTGGGAGGTCAGGAGGCATGCCTGGGAGTGTAGAGGTTTACCTGGAGGTCCGAGGGTACCTGGGAGTGTCTGAGGTGTACCTGGGAGCATCAAGTGGTGTACCTTGGAGTGTGAGAGGTGCACGTGAGTGTCTGAGGTGTACCGAGTGTCAGGAGGTGACATGGAGTGTCTGAGGTGTGCCCGGAGTGTCTGAGGTGTACCTGGGAGTGTCGGAGGTGTACCTGGGAGTGTCACAGGAGGCCTGAGTGTCAGAGGTGTACCTGGTTGTGTCAGAGGTGTACCTGGGACTCAGAGATGTACCTGGGAGGTCAGAGGTGTATCTGGGAGTGTCGGACGTACCTGGGAGTGTCAGAGGTGTACCAGGAATGTTGAGTGGGAGACACTGGGAGGCTGAGGTGAACCTGGGAGTGTCAGGAGGTACCTTGGAGTGTCAGAGGTGTACCTGGGAGGTCAGAGGTGTACCTGGGAGGTCAGAGGTGTACCTGGGAGTGTGAGAAGGCACCTGGAGTGCCTGGAGGACTGAGTGTCGGAGGTACCTGGGAGTGTCGGAGGTGTACCTGGGAGGCCGGAGGTACCTGGCAGGCTGGCGGTGTACCTGGGAGGTCAGAGGTGTACCAGGAAGGAGTACCTGGGAGTGTCAAAGGTGTACCTGGAGTGTCAGAGGTACCTGGGAATATCGGAGGTGTACTTGGGAATATCAGAGGTGTACCAGGGAGGTCAGAGGTGTACCTGGGAGGACAGCGGTGTACCTGGGAGGTCGGAGGTGTACCTGGGAGAGAGAAGTGTACCTGGGAGTGTCAGAGGTGTACCAGGGAATGCTGGGTGGAGTACCTGGGAGGCCAGAGGTGTACCTGGGAGTGTCAGAGGTACCTGGGAGTGTGAGAAGTGTACCTGGGAGAGTCGGAGGTGTACAGGGAGTGTCGGAGGTACCTGGCAGTGTCAGCGGTGTACCTGGGAGGTCAGAGGTGTACCAGGGAATGCTCAGGAGTACCTGGGAGTGTCAAAGGTGTACCTGGGAGGTTGTAAGGTGTACCTGGGAAAATCGGAGGTGTACTTGGGAATATCAGAGGTACCTGGGAGGTTGAGGTGTACCTGGGAGGACAGAGGTGTACCTGGGAGTCGGAGGTGTACCTGGGAGAGTGAGAAGTGTACCTGGGAGGTCAGAGGTACCAGGAATGTCAGTGGAGTACCTGGGAGTGTCAGAGGTGTACCTGGGAGTGTCAGAGTGTACCAGGGAATGTCAGGTGAGTACTGGGAGGACAGAGGTGCCTGGGATTTCGAGATGTATCAGGGAGTGACAGAGGAGTACCCAGGAGTCAAGTAGGTGTACCTGGGAGTGTCAGAGGTACCTGGAATAGCAGAGTGTACCTGGGAGGTCAGGAGGTGTACCTGGAGTGTCAGAGGGTTACCTGGGAGTGTCAGGAGATGTACCTGGGAGGCCAGAGGTGTATCTGGGAGGATGGACGTGTACCTGGGAGTGTCAGGGGGTACCAGGAATGTCAGTGACACAAGGGAGTGACAGGGGTACCTGGGAGTGCCAGAGGTGTACATGGAGTGTCAGGAGGGTGTACCTGGCAGTGTCAGAGGTGTACCTGGAGTGTCAGAGGTGCCTGGGAGTGTCAGAGGTTTACCTGGGAGGTCTGAGGTACCTGGGAGTGTCTGAGGTGTACCTGGGAGGTCAGAGATGTATCAGGGAGTGTCACAGGAGTACCTGTGAGCCAGAAGGTGTACCTGGAGTGTCAGAGGTGTAACTGAATGGGAGGTGCCTGGGAGGTGAGAAGTGTACCTGGGAGAGTGTCGGAGGTGTACCAGGGAATGTCAGGAGTACTGGGAGTGTCAGAGGTGAACCTGGGAGTGTCAGAGAGGTGTACCTTGGAGTGTCGGAGGTGTACCGAGTGTCAGAGGTGTACCTGGGAGTGTCAGAGGTACCTGGGAGTGTGAGAAGTACCTGGGAGTGTCGGAGGTGTACCTGGTGTCGGAGGTACCTGGGAGTGTCGGAGGTGTACCTGGGAGTGTCGGAGGTGTACCTGGCAGTGTCAGCGGTGTACCTGGGAGTGTGAGGTGTACCAGGGAATGTCAGTGAGTACCTGGGAGTGTCAAAGGTACCTGGGAGTGTCAGAGGTTACCTGGGAATATCGGAGGTGTACTTGGGAATATCAGAGGTGTACCAGGAGTGTCAGAGGTGTACCTGGGAGTGACAGCGGTGTACCTGGGAGTGTCGGAGGTGTACCTGGAGAGTGAGAAGTACCTGGAGTGTCAGAGGTGTACCAGGAATGTCAGTGGAGAACCTGGGAGGTCAGTACCTGGGAGTGTCAGGTGTACCTGGAGGTGAGAAGTGTACCTGGGAGAGTCGGAGGTGTACAGGGAGCAGAGGTGTACCTGGCAGTGTCAGCGGTGTACCTGGGAGGCCAGAGGTGTACCAGGAATGTCAGTGGAGTACCTGGGAGTGTCAAAGGTGTACCTGGGAGTGTCAGAGGTGTACCTGGGAATATCGGAGGTGTACTTGGGAATATCAGAGGTGTACCAGGGAGTGTCAGAGGTGTACCTGGGAGTGACAGCGGTGTACCTGGGAGTGTCGGAGGTGTACCTGGGAGAGTGAGAAGTGTACCTGGGAGAGCTGTGAGTGTATCACCTGGGAGTGTCAGAGGTGTACCAGGGAATGTCAGTGGAGTACCTGGGAGTGTCAGAGGTGTACCTGGGATTTTCAGAGGTGTATCAGGGAGTGACAGAGGAGTACCTAGGAGTCAGAGGTGTACCTGGGAGTGTCAGAGGTGTACCTGGGAATATCAGAGGTGTACCTGGAGTGTCAGAGGTGTACCTGGGAGTGTCAGAGGGTTACCTGGGAGTGTCAGAGGTGTACCTGGGAATGTCAGAGGTGTATCTGGGAGATGGATGTACCTGGAGTGTCAGGTGTACCAGGGAATGTCAGTGGAGTACAAGGAGTGTCAGGTGTACCTGGAGTGCCAGAGGTGTACATGGAGGTCAGAGGTGTACCTGGCAGTGTCAGCGGTGTACCGAGGTCAGAGGTGTGCCTGAGTGTCAGAGGTTTACCTGGGAGTGTCTGAGGTGTACCTGGAGTGTCTGAGGTGTACCTGGGAGTGTCAGAGATGTCATCAGGGAGTGTCACAGAGTACCTGTGAGGTCTGAGGTGTAACTGGGAGGTCAGAGGTGTAACTGGGAATGTCGAGGTGTACCAGGAGGTCAGTGGAGTACCTGGGAGTCTCAAAGGTGTACCTGGGAGTATCGGAGGTGTAACTGGGAATATCGGAGGTGTACCTGGAGGTCAGAGGTGTACCTGGAGTGTCGGAGGTGTACCGGGAGTGTCGGAGGTGTACCTGGGAGTGTCACAGGAGTCCTGGGAGTGTCAGAGGTGTACCTGGTGTACGGAGGACTGTCAGAGATGTACCTGGGAGGTCAGAGGTGTATCTGGGAGTGTCGGACGTACCTGGGAGTGTCAGAGGTGTACCAGGGAACAGTGGAGTATTTGAGGTCAGAGGAACCTGGGAGTGTCAGAGGTGTACCTTGGAGTGTCAGAGGTGTACCTGGGAGTGTCAGAGGTGTACCTGGGAGTGTCAGAGGTGTACCTGGAGTGTGAGAAGTGTACTTGGAGTGTCGGAGGTGTACCTGGGAGTGTCGGAGTGTGCACTGGGAGTGTCAGAGGTGCCTGGGAGTGTCAGAGGTGCACCTGGGAGTGTCAGAGGTGCACCTGGAGGTCAGAGGTGTACCAGGGAATGTCAGGAGGTACCTGGGAGTGTCAAAGGTGTACCTGGAGTGTCAGAGGTGTACCTGGGAATATCGGAGGTGTACCTGGGAATGTCAGGTGTACCAGGAGGTCAGAGGTGTACCTGGGAGGACAGCGGTGTACCTGGGAGTGTCGGAGGTGTACCTGGGAGTGTGAGAAGTGTACCTGGGAATGTCGGCGGTGTACCTGGAATATCGGAGGTGTACCTGGGAGTGTCAGAGGTGTACTTGGGAGTGTCAGATGTGTACCTGGGAGTGTCAGAGGTGTACCTGGGAGTGTCAGAGGTGCGCTTGGGAGTGTCAGGAGGTGCACCTTGGAGTGTCTGGAGGTGTACCTGGGAGTGTCTGAGGTGTACCTGGCATTGTCAGCGGTGTACCTGGAGTGTCAGCTGTGCACCTGGGAGTGTTAGGAGGTGTATCAGGGAGTGACAAAGGAGTACCTAGGAGTGTCAGAGGTGTACCTGGGAGTGTCAGAGGTACCTGGGAGGTGTCAGAGGTGTACCTGGGAGTGGCCAGAGGTGTACCAGGGAGGTCTGAGGTACCTGGGAGTGTCAGAGGTGTACCAGGGAGTGTCAGAGTGAATACCTGGAGTGTCAGAGGTGTACCTGGGAGTGTCAGAGGTGTACCTAGGAGTATCGGAGGTTTACCTGGGAGTGTAGGAGTTGTACCTGGAAGTGTCGGAGGCGGACCTGGGAGGTCAGAGGTGTACCTGGGAGTGTCGAGGTGTACCTGGAGGTCAGAGGAGTACCTGGGAGGTCAGAGGTGTACCTGGAGTGTCAGAGGGTTACCTGGGAGGTCAGAGATGTACCTGGGAGTGTCAGAGGTGTATCTGGGAGGATGGACGTGCACCTGGGAGTGTCAGAGGTGTACTAAGGAATGTCAGTGGAGTACCTGGGAATGTCAGAGGTGTACCTGAGAATTTCAGAGGTGTACCTGGGAGTGTCAGAGGTGTACCTGGGAATGTCAGAGGTGTACCTGGGAGTGTCTGGGGTGTACCTGGGAGTGTCTGGGTAAACCTGGGAGTGTCTGAGGTGTACCTGGTGAGTGTCAGAGGTGTACCTGGGAGTGTCAGAGGTGTACCTGGGAGTGTCAGGGTACAAGGGAGTGTCAGTGGAGGCCAAGGGAGTGTCAGGGGTGTACCTGGGAGTGTCAGAGGTGTACATGGAGTGTCAGAGGTGTACCTGGCAGTGTCAGCGGTTACCTGGGAGTGTCAGAGGTGTGCCTGGGAGTGTCAGAGGTTTACCTGGGAGTGTCTGAGGTGTACCTGGGAGTGTCTGAGGTGTACCTGGGAGGTCAGAGAAGTACCAGGAGGTCACAGGAGTACCTGGGGGTGTCAAGGGAGTGCCTGGGAGGTTCAGAGGTGTACCTTGGAGAGTCAGAGGTGTACCTGGGAGTGTCAGAGGTGTACCAGGGAGTGTCTGAGGTGTACCTGGGAATGTGAGAAGTGTACCTGGGAGTGTAAGAAGTGTACCTGTGAGTGTCGGAAGTGTACCTGGGAGTGTAAGAAGTGTACCAGGGAGTTTCGGAGGTGTACTTGGGAGTGTCAGAGGTGTACCTGGGAGTGTAAGAAGTGTACCTAGGAGTGTCTGAGGTGTACCTGGGAGTGTCAGAGGTGTGCCTGGGAGTGTCAGAGGTGCACTTGGGAGTGTCAGAGGTGCTCTTTGAAGTGTCTGAGGTGTACCTGGGTGTGTCTGAGAAGTACCTGGAAGTGTCTGAGGTGTACCTGGCAGTGTCTGAGGTGTACCTGGCAGTGTCAGCGGTGTACCTGGGAGTGTCAGCGGTGTACCTGGGAGTGTTAGAGGTGTATCAGGGAGTGACAGAGGAGTACCTAGGAGTGTCAGAAGTGTACCTAGGAGTGTGAGAAGTGGACCTGGGAGTGACTGGGGTGTACCTGTGAGTGACAAAGGTGTACCTGTGAGTGTCAGGGGTGTACCAGGAAGTGTCAGTGGAGTACCAGGGAGTGTCAGAGATGTACCTGGGAGTGTCAGAGGTGTACCTGGGAGTGTCAGAGGTGTACCTGGGAGTGTCTGAGGTGTACCTGGGAGTGTCTGAGGTGTACCTGGCAGTGTCTGAGGTGTACCTGGCAGTGTCAGGAGGTGTATCAGGGAGTGACAGAGGAGTACCTAGGAGTGTCAGAGGTGTACCTGGGAGTGTCAGAGGTGTACCTGGAAGTGAAGGTGTGCCTGGGGTGTCAGATGTGTGCCTGGGAGTGTCTGGGAGTACCTGGGAGTGTCAGAGGTGTACCTGGCAGTGTCAGAGGTGTACCTGGGAGTGTCAGAGATGTGCCTGGGAGTGTCAGAGGTCTATCTGGGAGTGTCGGACGTGTACCTGGGAGTGTCAGAGGTGTACCAGGGAATGTCAGTGGAGTACTTGGGAGTGTCAGAGGTGTACCTGGGAGTGTCAGAGGTGTACCTTGGAGTGTCAGAGGTGTACCTGGGAGTGTCAGAGGTGTACCTGGGAGTGTCAGAGGTGTACCTGGGAGTGTGAGAAGTGTACCTGGGAGTGTCGGAGGTGTACCTGGGAGTGTAGGAGGTTTACCTGGCAGTGTCAGCGGTGTACCTGGGAATGTCAGAGGTGTACCAGGGAATGTCAGTGGAGTACCTGGGAGTGTCAAAGGTGTACATTGGAGTGTCAGAGGTGTACCTGGGAGCGACGGCGGTGTACCTGGGAGTGTCGGAGGTGTACCTGGGAGTGTTTGAAGTGTACCTGGGCGTGTCGGCGGTGTACCTTGGAGTGTCGGAGGTGTACCTGGGAGTGTCAGAGGTGTGCTTGGGAGTGTTAGAGGTGTACCTGGGAGTGTCAGCGGTGTACCTGGGAGTGTGTGAGGTGTACCTGGGAGTGTCAGACGTGTGTCTAGGAGTGTCAGAGGTGCACTTGGGAGTGTCAGAGGTGCACCTTGGAGTGTCTGAGGTGTACCTGGGAGTGTCTGAGGTGTACCTGGCAGTGACTGAGGTGTACCTGGCAGTGTCTGAGGTGTAACTGGCAGTGTCAGCGGTGTACCTGGGAGTGTCAGCGGTGCACCTGGGAGTGTTAGAGGTGTATCAGGGAGTGACAAAGGAGTACCTAGGAGTGTTAGAGGTGTACCTAGGAGTGTCAGAGGTGTACCTGGGAGTGTTAGAGGTGTACCTGGGAGTGTCAGAGGTGTACCTGGGAGTGTCAGAGGTGTACCTGGAATATCGTAGGTACCTGGGAACATCGGAGGTGTACCTGGGAGGTCAGGAGGTGTACCTGGGAGCAATGGAGGTGTACCTGGGAGTGTCACAGGAGTACCTGGATTTCTAGGAGGTGTACCCAAGAAAATGACGGCACCTGGGAGTGTCAGGAGATGCACCTGGGAGTGTCAGAGGTGTATCTGGGAGTGTCGGAGGTGTACCTGGGAGTGTGAGAAGTGTACCTGGGAGTGTCGGAGGTGTACCTGGGAGTGTCGGAGGTGTGCCTGGCAATGTCAGCGGTGTACCTGGGAGTGTCAGAGGTGTACCAGGGAATGTCAGTGGAGTACCTGGGAGTGTCAAAGGTGTACCTGGGAGTTTCAGAGGTGTACCTGGGAGTGTCAGAGGTGTACCTGGGAATATCGGAGATGTACCTAGGAGTGTCAGAGGTGTACCTGGGAGTGTCGGAGGAGTACCAGGGAGTGTCAGAGGAATACCTAGGAGTGTCAGAGGTGTACCTGGGAGTGTCAGAGGTGTACCTAGGAGTATCAGAGGTTTACCTGGGCGTGTTGGAGTTGTACCTGGGAGTGTTGGAGGCGGACCTGGGAGTGTCAGAGGTGTACCTCGGAGTATTAGAGGTGTGCCTGGGAGTGTCAGAGGTGTACCTGGGAATGTCAGAGGTATACCAGGGAGTGTCAGTGAAGTACCTGGGAGTGTCAAAGGTGTACCTGGGAGTATCGGAGATGTACCTGGGAATATCGGAGGTGTACCTGGCAGTGTCAGACGTGTACCTGGGAGTGTCAGAGATGTACCTGGGAGTGTCAGAGGTGTATCTGGGAGTGTCGGAGGTGTACCTGGGAGTGTGGAGAAGGCATTTGGGAGGCCGGAGGTGTACCTGGGAGTGTCTGAGGTATACATGGAGTGTCAAAGGTGTACCTGGGAGTATCGGAGGTGTACCTGGGAATATCGGAGGTGTTCCTGGGAGTATTAGAGGTGTACCTGGGAATGTCGGAGGTGTACCTGGGAGTGTCACAGGTGTACCTGGGAGTGTCACAGGTGTACCTGGCAGTGTCACAGGTGTACCTGGCAGTGTCAGAGGTGTACCTGGGAGTGTCAGGAGTGTACCTGGGAGTGTCAGGGGTGTACCTGGGAGTGTCAGGGGTGTACCTGGGAGTGTCAGTGGTGTACCAGGGAGTATCGCAGAGGATTGCCTGGGAGGCCGGGAGTTGTTCCTGGAGTGTCGGAGGCGGACCTGGGAGTGTCAGAGGTGTACCTCGGAGTATCAGAGGTGTACTTGGGAGTGTCAGAGCTGTACCTGGGAATGTCAGAGGTATACCAGGGAGTGTCAGTGAAGTACATGGGAGTTTCAAAGGTGTACCTGGGAGTATCGGAGGTGTACCTGGGAATATCGGAGGTGTACTTGGGAATATCGGAGGTGTACCATGGAGTGTCAGAGGTATACCTGGAAGTCTCAGAGGTTTACCAGGCAGTGTCAGAGGAGTACCTTAGAGTGTCAGAGGTGTACCTGGGAGTATCGGAGGTGTGCCTGGGAGTATCGGAGGTGTATCTGGGAGTGTCAGAGGTGTACCTGGGAGTATCAGAGGTGTACCTGGGAGTGTCAGAGGTGTACTTGGGAGTGTCAGGGGTGTAACTGGGAGTCTCGGAGGTGTAACTGGGAATGTCAGAGGTGTACCAGATAGTGTCAGTCGAGTACCTGAGAGTCTCAAAGGTGTACCTGGGAGTATCAGAGATGTACCTGGGAATATCGGAGGTGTACCTGGGAATATCGGAGGTGTACCTGGGAGTGCCAGAGGTGTACCTGGGAGTGTCGGAGGTGTACATGGGAGTGTAACAGGAGTACCTGGGATTGTCAGAGGTGTAGCTGGCAGTGTCAGAGGTGTACCTGGGGAGGTCAGGAGATGCACCTGGGAGGTCAGAGGCCTGGGAGCCAGAGGTGTTCCTGGGAGGCCAAGGAGCACCTGGGAGGTCTGAGGTACCTGGGAGGTTGTAGGAGGTGTACCTGGCAGTGTCTGAGGTGTATCTGGCAGTGTCAGCGGTGTACCTGGGAGTGTCAGCGGTGCACCTGGGAGTGTTAGAGGTGTATCAGGGAATGACAGAGGAGTACCTAGGAGTGTCAGAGGTGTACCTGGGAGTGTCAGAGGTGTACCTGGGAGTGTCAGAGGTGTACCTGGGATTGTCAGAGGTATACCTGGGAGTGTCTGGGGTGTACCTGGAGTGTCTGGGGTAACCTGGGAGTGTCTGGGGTGCACCGAGAGTGTCAGACGTGTACCTGGGAGGTCAGAGGTGTACCTGGGAGTGTCAGGGTGTACAAGGGAGGTCAGGAGTACAAGGGAGGTCAGGGGTGTACCTGGGAGTGTCAGAGGTGTACATGGGAGGTCAGGAGGTGTACCTGGCAGGTCAGCGGTTACCTGGGAGGCTCAGAGGTGTGCCTGGATTGTCGGGAGGTTTACCTGGGAGTGTCTGAGGTGTATCTGGGAGGCTGGGTGTACCAGGGAGGTCAGTGGAGTACCAGGGGTGTCAGGGGTGTACCTGGGAGTGTCGGAGGTGTACATGGAGTGTCAGAGGTGTACCTGGCAGTGTCAGGGGTGTACCTGGGAGTGTCAGAGGTATGCCTGGGAGTGTCAGAGGTTTACCTGGGAGTGTCTGAGGTTACCTGGGAGTGTCTGAGGTGTACCTGGGAGTGTCAGAGAAGTACCAGGGAGGTCACAGGAGGCCTGGGAGTGTGAGGTGTACCTGGAGGTGAGAGGTGTACCTAGGAGTGTCTGAGGTGTACCTGGGAGGTCAGAGGTGTACATGGGAGGCCAGGTGAACCTGGGAGTGTCAGAGGTACCTGGGAGGACAGCGAGGTACCTGGGAGTGTCAGAGGTGTACCTGGAAGTGTCAGAGGTGTACCTGGCAGTGACAGGTGTACCTGGATTGTCGGAGGTGTACCTGGAGTGTGAGAAGTGTACCTGGGAATGTCGGCAGTGTACTGGGAGTGTCGGAGGTGTACCTGGGAGTGTCAGAGGTTCACCTTGGGAGGTCAGAGGTGCACCTGAGTGTCTAGGTGTACCTGGGAGTGTCTGAGTGCAACCTGGCAGAGTCTGAGGTGTACCTGGCAGTGTCTGAGGTGTACCTGGTAGTGTCAGAGGTGTACCTGGGAGTGTCAGCGCACCTGGGAGTATCGAGGTGTACCTGGAGTGTCAGAGGTGTACCTGGGAGTACCAGAGGTGTACCTGGGAGTGTGGGGTGTAATCGGAGTCTCGGAGGCAACATGGAGATGCGGTAACTGGGGAATATCGAGGTAACCTGGGAACAGGAGGTGTACCTGGGAGTGTGTGGAGGTGTACCTGGGAGTGTCGGAGGATACCTGGGAGGTCACAGGAGAACCTGGATTGTCAGAGGTGTACCTGGCAGTGTCAGAGGTGTACCTGGGAGTGGTCAGAGATGTACCTGGGAGTGTCAGAGGTGTATCTGGGAGGTCGGAGGTGTACCTGGGAGGCTGCGGAGGTGTACCGGATGTCAGTGGAGTACTGGGAGTGTCAGAGGTGTACCTGGGAGTGTCAGGTACCTTGGAGTGTCAGAGGTACCTGGGAGTGTCAGAGGTGTACCTGGGAGGTCAGAGGTACCTGGGAGTGTGAGAAGGTACCTGGGGTGTCGGAGGCCTGGGAGTGTCGGAGGTGTACCTGGGAGTGTCAGAGATGTACTCTGGGAGGTCAGAGGTGTACCAGGAATGTCAGTGAGCTACCTGGGAGGTCAGAAGGTGTACCTGGGAGGTGAGGTGACCTGAGGCCAGAGGGGTGCACCTGAGGTCAAAGGTGTATCTGGGAGGTCAGAGGCACTGGAGTGTCAGAGGTGTATTGGGAGGTCAGAGGTGTACCTGGGAGTGTCGGAGGTGCACTGGGAGTGAGTGGATAAGTGTACCTGGGAGTGTCGGCAGCGGTACCTGGGAGGCCAGAGGCACCTGGGAGAGTGAGAAGGTACCTGGGAGTGTCGGCAGTACCTGGGAGTGTCGGAGGTGTACATGGATTGTCAGAGGTGTACTTGGCAATGTCAGAGGTGTACCTGGGAGTGTCTGAGGTGTACCTGGGAGGTCAGAGAAGTACCAGGGAGTGATACAGGAGTACCTGGGAGTGTGAGGGGTGTACCTTGGAGTGTGGGAGGGGCACCTGGGAGGTCTGGAGGTGTACCTGGGAGGTCAGAGTGTACCTGGGAGTGTCTGAGGTGTACCTGGGAGTGTCAGAGGTACCTGGTGTCAGAGGTGCCTGGGAGTGCAGAGGTTACCTGGGAGGTCTGAGGTGTACCTGGGAATGTCTGAGGTGTACCTGGGAGTTTGAGGTGTACCTGGGAGTGTCGGCAGTGTACCTGGGAGGTCGGAGGCACTGATTGTCAGAGGTACCTGGGAGTGTCAGAGGCACTGGGAGGTCAGAGGTACCTGGGAGTGTGAGAAGTGCACCTGGGAGAGTCGGAGGTGCACAGGGTGTTGAGGCGTACCTGGCAGTGTCAGCGGTGTACCAGGGAGTGTCAGAGGTGTACCAGGTAATGTCAGTGGAGTACCTGGGAGTGTCAAAGGTACCTGGGAGTGTCAGAGGTGTACCTGGGAATATCGGAGGTGTACTTGGGAATATCAGAGGTGTACCAGGAGGTCAGAGGTGTACCTGGGAGTGACAGCGGTGCACTGGGAGTGTCTGGAGGTGTACCTGGGAGAGGAGAAGTGCTACCTGGGAGTGTCAGAGGTGCACCAGGAATGTCAGTGAGTACCTGGGAGTGTCAGAGGTACTTGGGGATGTCAGAGGTGTACCAGGGAATGTCAGTGGAGGCCTGGGAGTGTCAGAGGTACCTGACTTTCAGAGATGTATCAGGGAGTGACAGAGGATACCTAGAGTCATAGGTGTACCTGGGAGGTCAGAGATGTACCTGGGAATATCAGAGGTGTACCTGGGAGGTCAGAGGTGCACTGGGAGTGACAGAGGGTTACCTGGGAGTGTCAGAGATGTACCTGGGAGTGTCAGAGGTGTATCTGGGAGTGATGGACGTGTACCTGGGAGGTCAGGGGTGTACCAGGAATGTCAGTGAGTACAAGGAGTGTCAGGGGTGCACTGGGAGTGCCAGAGGTGTACATGGAGTGTCAGAGGTGTACCTGGCAGTGTCAGCGTGTACCTGGGAGGTCAGGAGGCCTGGGAGGTCAGAGGGTTTACCTGGGAGTGTCTGAGGTGTATCTGGAGTGTCTGAGGGGTGTACCTGGGAGTGTCAGAGGATGGAATAGGAGGCTCAGGAGTACCTGTGGAGTGTCTGAGGTGTAACTGGGAGGTCAGGAGGTGTAACTGGAATGTCAGAGGTGTACCAGGAGTGTCAGTGAGTACCTGGGAGTCTCAAAGGTGTACCTGGGAGACGGAGGTGTACCTGGAATATCGGAGGTGTACCTGGGAGTGTCAGAGGTGTACCTGTTGTGTCAGAGGTGTACCTGGGACTGTCAGATGTACCTGGGAGTGTCAGAGGTGTATCTGGGAGTGTCGGACGTGTACCTGGGAGTGTCAGAGGTGTACCAGGAATGTCAGTGGAGCACTTGGGAGGTCAGAGGAACCTGGGAGGTCAGAGGTGTACCTTGGAGGTCAGAGGTGCACCTGGGAGTGTCAGAGGTGTACCTGGGAGTGTCAGAGGTGTACCTGGGAGGTGAGAGGTGAACCTGGGAGTGTCGGAGGTGTACCTGGGAGCACGGAGGCCTGGGAGTGTTGGAGGTGCACTGGGAGTGTCGGAGGTGTACCTGGCAGTGTCAGTGGTGTACCTGGGAGGTCAGAGGTGTACCAGGGAATGTCAGTGGAGTACCTGGGAGGCTCAAGGTGTACCTGGGAGTGTCAGAGGTGTACCTGGGAATATCGGAGGTGTAATTTGGGAATATCAGGGTGTACCAGGGAGGTCAGAGGTGTACCTGGGAGGACAGCGGTGTACCTGGGAGTGTCGGAGGTGTACCTGGGAGGAGCAGAAGGTACCTGGAAGTGTCAGAGGGTGTACCCAGGAATGTCAGTGAGTACCTGGGAGGTCAGAGGTGTACCTGGGAGGTCAGAGGTGGCCTGGGAGGTGTGAGAAGGCACCTGGAGTGTCGGAGGTGTACATGGGAGTGTCGGAGGTGTACCTGGGCAGTGTTACGGTGTACCTGGGAGTGTCAGAGGTGTACCAGGGAATGTCGTGGAGTACCGGGAGTGTCACAAAACCTGGGAGGCCAGAGGTGTACCGAACATCGGAGTGTACCGGGAATATCAGAGGTGTACCAGGGAGCCTGTGAGGAGGCACCTGGGAGTGAAAGCGGTGTACCTGGGAGGCTCGGAGGTGTACCTGGGAGAGGAGAAGCACCTGGGAGGCCAGAGGTACCAGGGAATGTCAGTGGAGTACCTGGGAGGCCGAGGTGTACTTGGGAGGCCAGAGGTATACCAGGGAATGTCAGTGGAGGACCTGGGAGTGTCAGAGGTGTACCTGGGATTTTGAGAGGTGTATCAGGGAGTGACAGAGGAGTACCTAGGAGTCATAGGTGTACCTGGGAGTGTCAGAGGTGTACCTGGGAATATCAAAGGTGTACCTGAGGCTCAGAGGTGCACCTGTGAGTGTCAGAGGTGTACCTGGGAGTGTCAGAGGTACCTGGGAGGTCAGAGGTGTACCAGGAGTGTCTGAGGTGCACCCGGGAGTGTCAGGAGGTGCCCAGGGGAGGCCGAGGAATTAGGAGCCAGGAGGTGACCTGGGAGGTCAGAGGTGTACCTAGGAGGCCGAGGTGTACCTGGGAGGCCGGAGGGTGTACCTGGGAGTGTCAGAGGTGTACCTGGGAGGCCGAGGTGTACCAGGGAGGTCTGAGGTGCACCTGGGAGGCCAGAGGTGTACCAGGAGGTCAGAGGAATACCTAGGAGCGAGGTACCTGGGAGTGTCAGAGGTGCCTAGAGTATCGGAGGTTTCATCAGAGGAGTTGTTCCTGAAGGCTGGAGGCGGACCTGGGAGGCAGAGGTTGTACCTGGAATACTGTGAGGCAACCTGGGAGGCCAGAGGTGTACCTCTGAGTGTCAGAGGTTACCTGGGGAGTGTCAGAGATGCACCTGGAGTGTCAGAGGTGTATCTGGGAGTGATGGACGTGCACCTGGGAGTATGAGGAACCAAGGAATGTCAGTGGAGTACCTGGGAATGTCAGAGGTGCACCTGAGAATTTCAGAGGTGTACCTGGGAGTGCCTGAGGTGTACCTGGAATGCTCAGAGGTACCTGGGAGTGACAGAGGTGTACCTGGCTGCCGGAGGTGTAATTTGCGGTGTGAGAAGTACCTGGGAGGTCTGGTGTGTACCTGGGAGGTCTGGGGTGACCTGGGAGAGTCTGAGGTGTACCTGGTGAGTGTCAGACGTACCTGGGAGGCCAGAGGTGTACCTGGGAGGTCAGGTGTGCAAGGGAGTGTCAGTGGAGCACAAGGGAGTGTCAGGGTGTACCTGGGAGGTCAGAGGTGTACATGGAGTGTCAGAGGTGTACCTGGCAGTGTCAGCGGTTACCTGGGAGGTCAGGAGGTGTGCCTGGGAGTGCCAGAGGTTTACCTGGGAGGTCTGAGGTGCACCTGGGAGTGTCTGAGGTGTACCTGGGGAGCCGAGAAGCACCAGGGAGGTCACAGGAGGCCTGGGAGTGTGAGGAGTACCTTGAGTGTGAGAGGTGTACCCAGGGAGTGTCTGAGGTGTCCTGGGAGTCAGAGGTGTACCTGGGAGGTCTGAGGTATCTGGGAGCATCAGGAGTGTACCAGGAGTGTCAAGTGAGTACCAGGAGTGTCAGGGGTGTACCTGGGAGTGTCGGAGGTGTACATGGGAGGCAGGAGGTGTACCTGGCAGGCTCAGCGGTGTACCTGAGGTCAGAGGTATGCAAGTGCTAGTCAGGAGGTGCACCTGGGAGTGTCTGAGTGCCCTGGGAGTGTCTGAGGTACTTGGGAGGCTCAGAGAAGCACCAGGAGTGTCACAGGAGCACCTGGGAGTGTGAGAGGTGTACCTTGGAGTGTGAGAGGTGCACCTAGGAGGTCTGAGGTGTACCTGGGAGGTCAGAGGTACATGGAGTGTCAGAGGTGTACCTGGGAGTGTCAGAGGTACCTGGGAGTGACAGCGGTGTACCTGGGAGTGCCAGGTACCAAGCAGAGGTGTACCTGGGAGTGACAGCGGTGTACCTGGATTGTCGGAGGTGTACCTGGGAGTGTGAGAAGTGTACCTGGGAATGTCGGCAGTGTACTGGGAGGTCGGAGGTGTACCTGGGAGGTCAGAGGTTCACCTTGGAGGCAGAGGTCCACCTTGGAGGTCTTAGGTGTACATGGGAGTGTCTGAGGTGTACCTGGCAGTGCGTCTGAGGTGTACCTGGCAGTGTCTGGAGGTGTACCTGGTAGTATCAGCGGTGACCTAGAGTGTCAGCGGTGCACCTGGGAGTATCGGAGGTAACCTGGGAGTGTCAGAGGTGTACCTGGGAGTACCCAGAGGTGTACCTGGGAGTCAGGGTGTAACTGGGAGTCTCGGAGGTGTAACTGGGAATGTGAGAGGTGTAACTGGGAATATCAGGTGTACCTGGGAATATCGAGGTGTACCTGGGAGGTCAGAGGTACCTGGGAGTGTCGGAGGTGCACTGGGAGGCTCACAGGAGAACCTGGATTGTCAGAGGTGTACCTGGGAGTGTCAGAGATGCACCTGAGAGTGTCAGAGGTGTATCTGGGAGGTCGGAGGTGCAACCTGGAGCGAGGTGTACCTGGGAGGTCAGGTGTATCTGGGAGGCCAGAGTGCACCTGGTAGTGTCAGAGGTGTACCTGGGAGGCTGTGGTGTACCTGGGAGTGCCTGAGGCACCTGGGAGTGATATGCACCTGGGAGTGTCGGCAGCGTACCTGGGAGTGTCGGAGGTGTGACCTGGATTGTCTAGGTGTAACTTGGGAGGTCAGAGGTGCACCTGGGAGGTCAGAGGTGCACCTGGGAGTGTCAGCGGTGTACCTGGGAGGTTAGGAGGTAAACCTGGGAGTGTCAGGAGGTGCCTGGAGGGGAGGTTTACCTGGGAGTGCCGAGGCACCTGGGAGGTCTGAGGTACCTGGGAGTTTCAGAGGTGCACCTGGGAGGTCGGCAGTACCTGGGAGTGTCGGATAAAAATCTGGATTGCCGGTGTACTTGGGAGTGTCAGAGGGTACCTGAGTGTCAGAGGTGCACCTGGGAGTGTCAGCGGTGTACCTGGGAGCAGGAGTATAAGGGAGCAGAGAGAGCACCTAGGAGTGTCAGAGGTGTACCTGGGAGGTCAGAGGTGTACCTGGGAACATCAGAGGTGTACCAGGGAGTGTCAGAGGTGACCTGGTGTGCCGAGGGTCCTGGGAGTGTCAGAGGTGTACCTGAGAGTGTCAGAGATGCACCTGGAGGCCTGCAGAGGTGCACCTGGGAGTGTCAGATTATAATCCTTCAGAACCCAGAGCGTGAGGTAAACCTGGGAGTGTCAGAGGTGTACCTGGGAGGCCAGAGGTGCACCTGGAAGCGTCGGAGGTGCACTGCGAGTGTGAGAAGTGTACCTGGGATGTCTGGGTGTACCTGGAGAGTGTCTGGGGCACCTGGGAGTGTCTGAGGTGTACCTGGGAGTGTCTGAGGTACCTGGGAGGTCTGAGTGTACTGGGAGGCCTGAGGTGGCCTGGAGACTGAGAAGTACCAGAGGTCACAGGAGTACTTGGGAGAGGAGGTGTACCTTGGAGTGTGAGCTGCACCTAGGAGGTCTGAGTGCACCTGGGAGGACAGAGGTGTACCTGGGAGGTCTGAGGTATCTGGGAGTGCCTGAGGTGTAATCAGGGAGTGTCTGAGGTACCTGGGAGGTCCGAGGCACCTGGGAGTGTCCGAGGTGCACCTGGGAGTGTCTGGGGTGTCATCAGGAGTGTCTGAGGAGCACCAGGGAGTTCAGGGGTGCACCTGGGATGTCGGAGGGGTGTACATGGAGTGTCGGAGGTGTACCTGGCAGTGCCAGCGGTGCACCTGGGAGTGCCAGAGAGGTGCCCTGAGGCTGGGATGTTTACCTGGGAGGTCTGAGGCAAATCTGGGAGGTCTGAGGGTGCACCCGGGAGGGCTCAGAGAAGTAACAGGGAGGTCACAGGAGCACCTGGGAGGTGGAGGGACCTGGAGGTGAGAGGTGTACCTAGGAGGTCTGAGGTGTACCTGGGAGGCCAGAGGTACATGGGAGTGTCTGAGGTGACCTGGGAGTGCTCAGGGAGAAACCAGGGAGTGAAAGAGGTGTACCTGGAGGCCGGGAGGTGCCCTGGGTCAGGTGATCACTGAGATGTCTGGGGTGCACCTGGGAGGTCTGAGGTACCTGGGAGGTCAGGTAACAGGAGTGTCACAGGATAACCTGGGAGTGTGAGGTGTACCGGAGGTGAGAGGTGACCCAGGAGTGTCTGAGGTGTACCGGGAGGCCAGGAGGTGTACATGGGAGTGTCTGAGGTGCACCTGGGAGGCCAGGGGTGAACCAGGAGTGAAAGAGGTGTACCTGGGAGGTCAGAGGTGTACCTGGGAGTGTCAGAGGTGCCCTGGGAGGCCGAGGGTACCTAAAGCCTGAGGAGTACTGGCGAATGTGAGAAGCCACCTGGAGTGCCTGGGGTGTACCTGGGATTGTCTGGGGGTGTACCTGGGAGTGTCTGAGGTGTACCGGGAGAGTCAGAGGTACCTGGAAGTGTCGGAGGAACACTCTGCGAGGTGAGAAGCTTCACCTGGGAGTGTCTGGGGTGTACCTGGGAGTGTCTGGGGTGTACCTGGGAGTGTCTGAGGTGTCTGGTGAGTGTCAGACGTGCACCTGGGAGGCTCAGAGGTGCACCTGGGAGGCCAGGGGTGTACCAGGAGGCCTGGAGCACAAGGAGGTCAGGGTGTAAACTGGGAGTGTCGGAGGTACATAGGATCAGAGGTGTACCGGGAGGTCAGATAGGGCACCAGGGAGGTCAGGGGTGCACCTGGGAGTGTCGAGGAGCACATGGAGGTCAGAGGTGCACCTGGCAGTGCAAAGGTTGTGCCTGGGAGGCCTGTGAGGTGTGCCTGGGAGGCCAGAGGTTTACCTGGGAGGTCTGAGGTACCTGTGAGTGTCTGAGGTGTACCTGGGAGGCCAGAGAAGCACCAGGAGTGCAACAGGAGCACCTGGGAGTGTGAGGTGTACCTTGGAGTGTGGAGAGGTGACCTAGGAGGTCTGAGGTGACCTGGGAGTGCCAGAGGTGCACATGGGAGTGTATGAGGTGTACCTGGGAGTGTCTGAGGTGACCTGGGAGTGCCGGGGAGAACCAGGAGTGAAAGAGGTGCACCTGGGAGGCCAGAGGTGTACCAGGGAGTGGTCTGAGGTGTACCTGGGAGGTCAGAGGTACCAGGAGGTCATGGAATAACCTAGGAGGTCAGGAGGTGACCTGGAGTGCCAGGAGGTGTACCTAGGAGTGACCGGAGGTTTACCTGGGAGTGTCGGAGTTGTACCTGGGAGTGTCGGAGGCGGGACCTGGGAGGTCAGAGGGTGTACCTGGGAGTCAGAGGTGTACCTGGGAGTGCTCAGAGGAGCACTGGGAATGTCAGAGGTATACCAGGGAGGCCAGTGAAGTACCTGGGAATCCCAAAGGTAACTGGGAGTATCGGAGGTGTACCTGGGAATATCGGAGGTGTACTTGGGCATATCAGAGGTGTACCCAGGAGGTCAGAGGTGTACCTGGGAGTGCCAGCTGTACTTGGGAGTGTCGGAGCTGTGCCTGGGAGAGTGAGAAGTGTACCTGGGAGGTCGGCAGTGTACCTGGGAGGCTCGGAGGTGTACCTGGATTGAAAGAGGTACTTGGGAGGTCAGAGGTGTACCTAGGAGTGTCAGAGGTGTACCTGGGAGTGTTAGGAGGTGTATCAGGAGTGACAGAGATGTACCGGGAATGTCAGTCGAGTACCTGGAATGTCAGAGGTGACCTGGGAGTGTCAGAGGTGTACCTGGAGGTCAGAGGTGTATCTGGGAGTGATGGACGTGTACCTGGGAGGTTAGAGGTGCACCAGGAATGTCAGTGAGTACCTGGGAGGCTCAGAGGTGTACTGGGAGTGAGGTGTACCTGGGAGGTCAGAGGTGTACCTGGGAGTGTCTGAGGTGTACCTGGGAGTGTCGGAGGTGTACCTGGAGTGTCACAGGAGACCTGGGAGTGTCAGAGGTGTACCTGGCTGTGTCAGAGGTGTACCTGGACTGTCAGAGATGTACCTGGGAGTGCCGGAGGTGTATCTGGGAGTGTCGGACGTGTACCTGGGAGGTGTGAGGTGTACCAGGGAATCAGTGGAGTAACTTGGGAGGTCAGAGGTGTACCTGGGAGGCCAGAGGTGTACCCATCGGAGGTGTACCTGGGAATATCAGAGGTACCTGGGAGTGTCGAGGTGCACCTGGGAGTGACAGCGGTGCACCTGGAGTGTCGGAGGGCGTACCTGGGAGAGCGAGAAGTGCACCTGGGAGTGTCGGCAGTGTACCTGGGAGGTCGGAGGTACATGGAGTCAGAGGTGTAATGGGAATGTCAGAGGTGCACTGGGAGGTCAGAGGTGTACCTGGTGTCGGAGGTGTACCTGGGAGTGTGAGGCACCTGGGAGTCTCTGGGTGTACCTGGGAGTGTCTGGTGTACCTGGATGTCTGAGTGTACCTGGGAGTGTCAGAGGTGTACCTGGGAGGTCAGGAGGTGTACCTGGGAGTGTCAGAGGTGTACCAGGAGGTCAGAGGAGTACAAGGAGGTCAGGGGTGCACCTGGGAGGTCAGAGGTACCTGGAGGTCAGAGGTGCACCTGGGAGTGTCAGAGGTGTACCTGGGAGTGTCAGAGGTGTACCTGGGAGTGTCAGGAGGTTACCTGGGAGTGTCAGAGGTGTAACCTGAGAGTGTCAGAGGTGCACCTGGGAGTGTCAGAGTAGCACTCAGGAGTGACACAGGAGTCTGGGAGGTCAGAGGTGTACCTGGAGGTCAGAGGTGCAACCTGGCAGTGTCATGTACCTGGGAGGCTGTGGAGGCCTGGGAGTGTCAGGAGGTAACTTGGGAGTGTCGGAGGTGCAACCTGGGAGTGTCAGGAGGTGTACCTGGGAGTGTCAGAGGTGCACCTGGGAGGCTAGGAGATGCATCAGGAGTGACAGAGGAGTACCCAGGGAGGCCGAGTGTACCTGGGAGGCAGGAGGTGTCTGGGAGGTCAGAGGTGTACCTGGGTGATGGACGTACAGGGAGTAAGGAGGTGTACCAGAAGCTGTGGAGTACCTGGAGTGACCTGGAGGTGTACCTGGGAGGCTGGGCAGGAGTACCTGGGAGTGTCAGAGGTGTACCTGGCAGTGTCAGGAGGTGCACCTGGGAGTGTCAGAGGTGTACCTGGGAGTTCAGAGGTGTACCTGGAGCCTGGAGGTGTACCTGGGAGGTCAGAGGTACCAGGGAATGTCAGTGGAGTACTGGGAGTGAGAGGTGCACTGGGAGGTCAGAAGTGTACCTGGGAGAGCCGGAGGTGTACCTGGGAGTGTCGGAGGTGTACCTGGAGTGTCAGAGGTGTACCTGGGAGTGTCAGAGGTGTACCAGGAATGTCAGTGAGTACCTGGGAGGCCAGAGGTACCTGAGTGTCAGAGGTGTACCTGGGAGAAGTCAGAGGTGTACCAGGAAATGTCAGTGGAGTACCCGGAGGTCAGAGGTGTACCTGGGAGGTCAGGAGGTACCTGGGAGTGTCAGAAGGTACCTGGGAGTGTCGGAGGTACCTGAGTGTCGGAGGTACCTGGCAAAGCTGAAGTGTGTACCTGGGAATGTCAGAGGAGTACCTGGAGTGTCAGAGGTGTACCTGGGAGTGTCAGAGGTGTATCTGGGAGTGTCGGACGGTACCTGGGAGTGTCAGAGGTGTACCAGGGAATGTCAGTGAGTACTTGGGAGGTTGGAGAGGTACCTGGGAGTGTCAGAGGTACCTTGGAGTGCCAGAGGTACCTGGGAGTGTCAGAGGTGTCTGGGAGGTGAGAGGTACCTGGGAGTGTGGAGAAGGTACCTGGGAGTGTCGGAGGTGTACCTGGGAGTGTCGGAGGTGTACCTGGCAGTGTCAGAGGTGTACCTGGGAGGCCAGAGGGGGTACCAGGAATGTCAGTGGAGTACCTGGGAGGTCAAAAGGTGTACCTGGGAGTGTCAGAGGTACCTGGGAGGTCAGAGGTACCAGGAATGTCAGTGGAGTACCTGGGAGGCTGAGGAGGTACCTGGGAGGTCAGAGGTGTACCTGGGAGTGTGAGAAGTGTACCTGGGAGGCCGGAGGTACCTGGAGTGTCGGAGGTGTACCTGGCAGTGTCAGCGGTGTACCTGGGAGGTCAGAGGTGTACCAGGGTCAGTGAGTACCTGGGAGTGTCAAATGTGTACCTGGGAGGCAGAGGTGTACCTGGGAATATCGGAGGTGTACTTGGGAATATCAGAGGTGTACCAGGGGGTCTCAGAGGTGTACCTGGGAGTGACAGCGGTGCACCTGGGAGTGTCGGAGGCGTACCTGGGAGAGTGAGAAGGTACCTGGGAGTGTCGGCAGTGTACCTGGGAGTGTCGGAGGTGTACATGGGATTGTCAGAGGTGTACTTGGGAAGTGTCAGAGGTGTACCTGGGAGTGTCAGAGGTGTACCTGGGAGGCTGAGGTGTACCTGGGAGTGTCAGAGGTGTACCTGGAAGTGTCGGAGGTACTCTATGAGGTGGAGAAGGTACCTGGGAGTGTCTGGGTGTACCTGGGAGTGTCTGGGGTGTACCTGGGAGGTCCGAGTTGTACCCAGGAGGTCAGACGTGTACCTGGGAGGTCAGACGTGTACCTGGGAGTGTCAGAGGTGTACCTGGGAGGTCAGGTAGCAGGAGGTCAGTGGAGGCCAAGGAGGTACCCCGGAGTGTCAGAGGTGTACATGGAGTGCAGAGGTGTACCTGGCAGGTCAGCGGTGTACCTGGGAGGTCAGAGGTGTGCCTGGGAGTGTCAGAGGTTTACCTGGGAGGTTCAGGTGTACCTGGAGTGTCTGAGGTGTACCTGGGAGGTCAGAGAAGCACCAGGAGGACACAGGAGTACCTGGGAGTGTGAGAGGTGTACCTGAGGAGAGGTGCACAGGAGGTTCCTGAGGTGTACCTGGGAGTGTCAGAGGTGTACCTGGGAGGTCTGAGGTGTGCATCGGAGTGTCAGGGGTGTACCAGGGAGTGTCAGTGGAGTACCAGGGAGTGTCAGGGGTGTACTTGGGAGGTCGGAGGTGTACATGGAGGTCAGAGGTGTACCTGGTGCAGCAGGGTGTACCTGGGAGGTCAGAGGTGTGCCTGGAGTGTCAGATTTTACCTGGGAGGTCTGAGGTGTACCTGGGAGTGTCTGAGGTACCTGGGAGTGTCAGAGAAGCACCAGGGAGGTCACAGGAGTACCTGGGAGTGGAGAGGTGTACCTGGAGGTGAGAGGTTTACCTAGGAGTGTCTGAGGTGTACCTGGGAGGTCAGAGGTGTACATGGGAAGGTTCAGTGTACCTGGGAGTGTCTGAGGTGTACCGGGAGGTCAGGGGAGAACCAGGGAGGAAAGAAGTGTACCTGGGAGGTCAGGAGGTACCAGGGAGTGTCTGAGGTGTACCTGGGAGCTCAGAGGTGTACCAGGAGTGCTCAGGAGAATACCTAGGAGTGTCGGAGGTGTACCTGGGAGTGTCAGAGGTACCTAGGAGTGATCGGAGGTTTACCTGGGAGTGTCGGAGTTGTACCTGGGAGGTCGGAGGTGGACCTGGGAGTGTCAGAGGTGTACCTGGGAGTTTCAGAGGTGTACCTGGGAGTGTCAGAGGAGTACCTGGGAAATTCAGAGGTATACCAGGGAGTGTCAGTGAAGTACCTGGGAGTCTCAAAGGTATAACTGGGAGTATCGGAGGTGTACCTGGAGGTCAGAGGGTTACCTGGGAGTGTCAGAGATGTACCTGGGAGTGTCAGAGGTGTATCTGGGAGTGATGGACGTGTACCTGGGAGTGTCAAGGGTGTACCAGGGAGTGTCAGTGGAGTACAAGGGAGTGTCAGGGGTGTACCTGGGAGTGTCAGAGGTGTACATGGAGTGTCAGAGGTGTACCAGGGAGTGTCAGTGAAGTACCTGGGAGTCTCAAAGGTGTAACTGGGAGACGGTGGTGTACCTGGGAATATCGGATGTGTACTTGGGCATATCAGAGGTGTACCAGGAGTGCCGAGGTGTACCTGGGAGTGCCAGCGGTACCTGGGAGTGTCGGAGGTACCTGGGAGTGAGAAGGTAGATGGGAGTGGCAGTGTACCTGGAGTGTCGGAGGTGTACCTGGGATTGTCAGAAGTGTACTTGGGAGGTCGGAGGTGTACCTGGGAGTGTCGGAGGTGTACCTGGGAGGTCAGGTGTACCTGGGAGTTTTAGGGAGGTATCAGGAGGACAGAGGAGTACCTAGGAGTGTCAGAGGTGTACCTGGGAGGTCAGAGGTGTACTCGGGAGGTCAGAGGTGTATCTCTGAGTGATGGACGTACCAGGGAGAAGTAGAGGTGTACCAGGGAATGTCAGTGGAGTACCTGGGAGTGTCAGAGGTGTACCTGGGAGTTTCAGAGGTGTACCTGGGAGTGTCAGAGGTGTACCTGGGAGTGTCTGAGGTGTACCTGGGAGTGTCGGAGGTGTACCTGGGAGTGTCACAGGAGTACCTGGGAGTGTCAGAGGTGTACCTGGCTGTGTCAGAGGTGTACCTGGGACTGTCAGAGATGTACCTGGGAGTGTCAGAGATGTATCTGGGAGTGTCGGACGTGTACCCGGGAGTGTCAGAGGTGTACCAGGGAATGTCAGTGGAGTACTTGGGAGTGTCAGAGGTGTACCTGGGAGGTCAGAGGTGTACCTTGGAGTGTCAGAGGTGTACCTGGGAGTGTCAGAGGTGCACCTGGGATAGTGAGAGGCACCTGGGAGGTGGAGAAGTGTACCTGGGGGTGTCGGAGGTGTACCTGGAGTGTCGGAGGTACCTGGCAGTGTCAGCGGTGTAACTGGGAGTGTCAGAGGTACCAGGAATGTCAGTGGAGTACCGGGAGTGTCAAAGGTACCTGGGTGTCAGAGGTGTACCTGGGAGGTCAGAGGTGTACCAGAATGTCAGGTGAGTACCTGGGAGTGTCAGAGGTGTACCTGGGAGGTCAGAGGTGTACCTGGGAGTGAGAAGTGGTACCTGGGAGTGTCGGAGGTGTACCTGGGAGTGTCGGAGGTGTACCTGGTAGTGTGAGCGGGTGTACCTGGGAGTGTCAGAGGTGTACCAGGAAGTCAGTGGAGTACCTGGGAGGTCAAAGGTGTACCTGGAGGTCAGGAGGTACCTGGGAATATCGGAGGCTTGAATATCAGAGGCACCAGGGAGTCTCAGAGGTGTACCTGGGAGTGACAGCGTGCACCTGGGAGGTCGGAGGCGTACCTGGGAGAGTGAGAAGGTACCTGGGAGTGTCGGCAGTGTACCTGGGAGGTCGGAGGTACATGGATTGTCAGAGGTACTTGGGAATGTCAGAGGTGTACCTGGGAGTGTCAGAGGTGCACTGGGAGTGTCAGAGGTGTACCTGGGAGGCCGAGGTGTACCTGGAAGTGTCGGAGGTAATCATGAGTGTGAGAAGTGTACCTGGGAGTGTCTGAGGTGTACCTGGGAGTGTCTGAGGTGTACCTGGGAGTGTCTGAGGTACCTGGGAGTGTCTGAGGTGTACCTGGGAGTATCAGAGAAGCACCAGAGAGTGTCACAGGAGTACCTGGGAGTGTAAGAGGTGTACCTTGGGAGGTCAGAGAGGTACCTAGGAGTGTCTGAGGTGTACCTGGGAGTGTCAGAGGTGTACCTGGGAGTGTCTGAGGTATCTGGGAGTGTCAGGTGTATCAGGGAGTGGTCAGTGGAGTACCAGGGAGTGTCAGGGGTGTACCTGGGAGTGTCAGAGGTGCCTGGGAGTGTCAGAGGTTTACCTGGGAGTGTCTGAGGTACCTGGGAGTGTCCTGAGGTGTACCTGGGAGTGTCAGAGAAGTAACAGGGAGTGTCACAGGAGTGACCTGGGAGGTGGAGAGGTGTACCTGGAGGTGAGAGGTGTACCTAGGAGTGTTCAAGGTGTACCTGGGAGTGTCAGGGAGAACAAGGGAGGAAAGAGGTACCTGGGAGTGTCAGAGGTGTACCTGGGAGGTCAGATGTGTACCTGGGAGGTCTGAGGTGCCTGGGTGCTCAGAGAAGTAACAGGGAGGCCGAGGAGTACCTGGGAGTGTGTGAGAGGTGTACCCTGAGTGTGAGAGGTGCACCTAGAGTGTTCGAGGTGTACCTGGGAGTGTCAGAGGTGTACCTGGGAGTGTCTGAGGTGTACCTGGAGTGTCAGGGGGAACCAGGGAGTGAAAGAGGTACCTGGAGGTCAGAGGTACCTGGGAGGTCAGAGGTGTACCTGGGAGGTCAGAGGTGTACCTGGAAGTGTCGGAGGAGTACCTGGGAAGGTGTGAGAGGTTTACCTGGGAGTGTCTGGGTGTACCTGGGAGTGTCTGGGGTGTACCTGGGAGTGTCTGAGGGTACCTGGGAGAGTCAGAGGTGTACCTGGAAGTGTCGGAGGAGTACCATGAGTGTGAGAAGTGTACCTGGGAGTGTCTGGGGTGTACCTGGGAGTGTCTGGGGTGTACTGGGAGTGTCTGAGGTGTACCCAGAGTGTCAGGACGTGTACCTGGGAGGTCAGAGGTGTACCTGGGAGGTCAGGGGGTACCAGGGAGTGTCAGAGGAGCACAAGGAGGTCAGGGGTGTACCTGGGAGTGTCGGAGGTGCACATGGAGTGTCAGAGGTGTACCTGGGAGGTCAGAGGAGTACCAGGGAGTGTCACAGGAGTACCTGGGAGTGTCAGAGGTGTACCTGGGAGGTGTGAGAGGTGTACCTAGGAGGTCTGAGGTGTACCTGGAGGTCAGAGGTGCACCTGGGAGTGTCTGAGGTGTACCTGAATGTCAGGGGTGTACCAGGAGTGCTCAGGGAGCACGGGAGGTCAGGTGTACCTGGAGGTCGGAGGTGTACACGGAGTGTCAGAGGTGTACCTGGCAGTGCTGGGGCAGGACTGGGGGTGTCAGAGGTGTGCCTGGGAGTGTCAGAGGTTTACCTGGAGTGTCTGAGGTGTACCTGTGAGTGTCTGAGGTGTACCTGGGAGGCCAGGAGAAGTACCAGGGAGTGTCACAGGAGTACCTGGGAGTGTGAGAGGTGTACCTGAATGTGAGAGGTACCTGGGGAGTCTGAGGCCTGGGAGTGTCAGAGGTGTACATGGGAGTAAGGAGGTGTACCTGGGAGTGTCTGAGGTGTACCTGGAGAGCAGGGGAGAACCAGGAGAAAGAGGTGTACTGGGAGGTCAGAGGTGTACCAGGGAGTGTCTGAGGTGTACCTGGGAGTGCCAGAGGTACCAGGGAGGCCATGAATACCCAGGAGGTCAGAGGTGTACCTGGGAGTGTCAGGAGGTACCTAGGAGTATCGGAGGTTTACCTGGGAGTGTCGGAGTTGTACCTGGGAGTGTCGGAGGCGGACCTGGGAGGCCAGAGGTGTACCTGGGAGTTTCAGGTGTACCTGGGAGTGTCATGAGTACCTGGGAATGTCAGAGGTATTCCAGGAGGTCAGTGAAGTACCTGGGAGTCTCAAAGGTGAACTGGGAGTATCGGAGGTGTACCTGGAATATCGGAGGTACTTGGGCATATCAGAGGTGTACCAGGAGTGTCAGAGGTGTACCTGGGAGTGCCAGCGGTGTACTTGGGAGGTTCGGAGGTGTGCCTGGGAGAGTGAGAAGTGTACCTGGGAGTGTCGGCAGGTACCGGAGGTCGGAGGTGTACCTGGGATTGAAAGAGGTACTTGGGAGTGTCAGAGGTACCTAGGAGTGTCAGCGGTGTACCTGGGAGGGAGGTATCAGGAGTGACAGAGATGTACCCAGGAGTCACTGAGCGGCCTGGGAATGTCAGAGGTGTACCTGGGAGTGTCAGAGAGGTACCTGGGAGGTCAGAGGTATCTGGGAGTGATGGACGGTACCTGGGAGTGTCAGAGGTGTACCAGGAATGTCAGTGGAGTACCTGGGACAGAGGTGTACCTGGGAGTGTCAGAGGTGTACCTGGGAGTGCCTGAGGACCTGGGAGGTCTGAGGTACCTGGGAGTGTCGGAGGTGTACCTAGGAGTGTCACAGGAGTACCTGGGAGTGTTAGAGGTGTACCTGGCTGTGGCCAGAGGTGTACCTGGGACTGTCAGAGATGTACCTGGGAGTGTCAGAGGTGTATCTGGGAGGCGGACTGTACCTGGGAGTGTCAGAGGTACCAGGAATGTCAGTGGAGTACTTGGGAGTGTCAGGAGGTGTACCTGGAGTGCCGGAGGTGTACCTTGGAGTGTCAGAGGTGTACCTGGAGTGTCAGAGGTGTACCTGGGAGGTGTGAGAGGTGATCTGGGAGTGTGAGAAGGTACCTGGGAGTGTCGGAGGTGTACCTGAGTGTCGGAGGTGTACCTGGCAGTGTCAGAAGTGTACCTGGGAGCTCAGAGGTGTACCAGGGAATGTAAGTGGAGTACCTGGGAGTGTCAGGAGGTACCTGGGAGTGTCAGAGGTACCTGGGAGTGCTGCAGAGGTGTACCAGGAATGTCAATGGAGTACCTGGGAGTGTCAGAGGTACCTGGGAGTGTCAGAGGTGTACCTGGGAGTGTGAGGAGAAGTGTACCTGGGAGTGTCGGAGGTGGTACCTGAGTGTCGGAGGTACCGCAGTGTCAGCGGTGTACCTGGGAGGTCAGAGGTGTACCAGGGAATGTCAGGGAGTACCTGGGAGTGTCAAAGGTGTACCTGGGAGGTGCGGAGGTGTACCTGGGAATAATGGAGGTGTACTTGAATATCAGAGGTGTACCAGGAGTGTCAGAGGTACCTGAGTGACAGGCAACCTGGGAGTGTCGGAGGCGTACCTGGGAGAGTGAGAAGGTACCTGGAGTGTCGGCAGCCTGGGAGTGTCGGAGGTGGCTACGGGATTGCTTGAGGTGTACTTGGCAATGTCAGAGGTGTACCCAGTGTCAGAGTGTACCTGGGAGGTGCAGAGGTGTTCCTGGGAGTGTCAGAGGTACCTGAAGTGTCGGAGGTGTACTTGGGAGTGTGAGAAGTGTACCTGGGAGTCTCGGGGTGTACCTGGGAGTGTCTGGGGTGTACCTGGGAGTGTCTGAGTTGTACCTGGTGAGTGTCAGACGTGTACCTGGGAGGTCAGAGGTGTACCTGGGAGGTCAGGGGTGTACCAGGGAGTGTCAGGAGCACAAGGAGGTCAGGGGGTACCTGGGAGGTCAGAGGTGGACATGGAGTGTCAGAGGTGTACCTGGCAGGTCAGCGGTGTACCTGGGAGTGTCAGGAGGTGTGCCTGGAGTGTCAGGAGGTACCTGGGAGTGTCGGAGGTGTACCTGGGAGGTCAGAGGGGTACCTGGGAGAGTCAGCGTGTACCTGGGAGTGTTAGAGATGTATCAGGAGTTACAGAGGAGTACCTGGGAGGTTAGAGGTGTACCTGGGAGGTCAGAGGTGTACCTGGGAGTGTCAGAGGTGCATCCTGAGTGATGGACGTGTACCAGGAGTGTTAGAGGAACAGGGAATGTCAGGGAGTACCTGGGAGGTCAGAGGTGTACCTGGAGTGTCTGAGGTGTACCTGGGAGTGTCGGAGGTGTACCTGGGAGTGTCACAGGAGTACCTGGAGGTCAGAGGTACCTGGTCTGTCAGAGGTACCTGGACTGTCAGAGATGTACCTGGGAGGTCAGAGGTGTATCTGGGAGTGTCGGACGGTACCTGGGAGGTCAGAGGTGTACCAGGAATGTCAGTGGAGTACTTGGGAGTGTGAGAGGTGTACCTGGGAGTGTCAGAGGTGTACCTGGAGTGTCAGAGGTGTACCTGGGAGTCTCAAGGTGTACCTGGGAGGTGAGAGGTACCTGGAGTGTGAGAAGGTACCTGAGTGTCGGAGGTGTACCTGGGAGTGTCGGAGGTGTACCTGGCAGTGTCAGCGGTGTACCTGGGAGGTCAGAGGTGTACCAGGGAATGTCAGTGGAGTACCTGGGAGTGTCAAAGGTGTACCTGGGAGTGTCAGAGGTGTAACCTGGGAGTGTCAGAGGTGTACCAGGAATGTCAGTGGAGTACCTGGGAGTGTCAGAGGTGTACCTGGGAGGTCAGAGGTGTACCTGGAGTATGAGAAGTGTACCTGGGGAGTGGGAGATGTACCTGGGAGTGTCGGAGGTGTACCTGGCAGTGTCAGCGGTGTACCAGGGAATGTCAGTGGAGTACCTGGGAGTGTCGGACGTGTACCTGGGAGTGTCAGAGGTGTATATACTGCAACAACCACTATACTGCTACAGCCACCATACTGCTACAGCCACCATACTGCTACAGCCACCATACTGCAACAGCCACCATATAACTAACCACCATACTGCTACAAACCACCATACTGCTACAGCCACCATACTGCCACAGCCGCCATACTGCTACAGCCGCATACTGCAACAACCACCATACTGCTACAGCTACCATACTGCCATACACACCACACTGCTACAGCCACCATACTGCTACAGCCACCATATCATACAGCCACCATACTGCTACAGCCACCATACTGCTACAGCCACCATACTGCTACAGCCACCATACTGCTACAGCCAACCATACTGCCATAACCACCATACTGCTACAGCCACCATACTGCAACAGCCACCATACTGCTACAGCCGCCAATCATACAGCCGCCATACTGCAACAACCACCATACTGCTACAGCCACCATACTGCTACAGCCGCCATAATTGCAACAACCACCATACTGCAACAACCACTATACTGCAACAACCACCATACCGCTGCAGCCATTATACTGCTACAGCCGCCATACTGCAACAACCACCATACTGCTACAGCCAATTATACCAACATACAGCCGCCACTGCAATACCACCATATAACAACAATTACACTGCTACAGCCACCATACTACAGCCAATTATAGCACAGCCGCCATACTGCAACAACCAACTATACTGCAACAACCACCATACTGCAACAACCACCATACTGTTACAGCCAATACATACTGCTGCAGCCACCATACTCATACAGCCGCCATTCTGCAACAACAATCATACTAACAATCAATCATACTGCAACAACTAATTATACTGCTACAGCCAATTATACTGCAACAACCAATTATACTGCTACAGCCACCATACTGCAACAACCAATTATACTGCTACAGCCAATCATACTGCAACAACCACCATATCATACAGCCACCATACTGCAACAACCACCATACTGCTACAGCCGCCATACTGCAACAACCACCATACCGCAACAGCTGCCATACTGCTGCAGCCACCATACCGCAACAACCACCATACTGCTACAGCCACCATACTGCAACAACCACCATACTGCAACAACCACCACATACTGCTGCAGCCGCCATACTGCAACAACCAACTATACTGCAACAAAGCCACATACTGCAGCCACCATACTGCAACAACCACCATACTGCTACAGCCACCATACTGCAACAACCACCATACTGCAACAACCACCATACTGCTACAGCCACCACTGCAACAACCACTATACTGCTACAGCCACCATACTGCAACAACCACCATACTGCTACAGCCGCCATACTGCACAACAACCACTATACTGCAACAGCCGCCATACTGCTGCAGCCAACCATATGCAACAACCACTATACTGCTACAGCCACCATACTGCAACAACCAATTATACTGCAACAACCACCATAGTGTTGCAGCCATACTGCAACAACCACCATACTGCAAAAGCACATAATGCTGCAGCCACCATACTGCAACAACCACCATACTGCTACAGCCACCATACTGCAACAACCACTATACTGCAACAACCACCATACTGATACAGCCGCCATACTGCTGCAGCCACCATACTGCTACAGCCGCCATACTGCAACAACCACCATACTGCAACAACAATCATACTGCAACAGCAATTATACACAGCACCATACTGCTACAGCCGCCATACTGCAACAACCAATTATACTGCAACAACCACTATACTCGTACAGCCACCATACTGCAACAACCACCATACTGCAACAACCACCATACTGCAACAGCCAATCATACTGCTACAGCACCATACTGCTACAGCCGCCATACTGCAACAACCAATTCTAAACAACCAATTATACTGCTACAGCCGCCATACTGCAACAACCACCATACTGCAACAAACAACTATACGACAACAATATACCTACAGCAGCACCATACTGCAACAGCCAATTATACTGCAACAGCCACCATACTGCAACAACCACCATACTGCAACAACCTACTGCACAACAGCCACCATATCAAACAGCCAATTATACTGCAACAACCACCATACTGCAACAACCAATTACACTGCTACAGCCGCCATACTGCAACAACCACCATACTGCAACAACCACCATACTGCAACAACCACCATACTGCTGCAGCCACCATACTGTTAGCCAACCATACTCGCTACAGCCGCCATACTGCAACAGCCGCCATACTGCAACAACCACCATACTGCAACAATGCCACGCCGCCGCCCGCAACAACCACCATACTGCAACAGCCGCCATACTGCTACAGCCGCCATACTGCAACAGCCACCATACTGCTACAGCCACCATACTGCAACAGCCGCCATACTGCAACAACCACCATACTGCAACAACAACCATACCGCAACAACCACCATACTGCTACAGCCACCATACTGCAACAGCCGCCATACTGCAACAACCACCATACTGCAACAACCACCATACTGCAACAACCACCATACTGCTACAGCCGCCATACTGCAACAACCACCATACTGCAACAAACCACCATACCGCAACAACCACCATACTGCTACAGCCACCATACTGCTAAACCACCATACTGCAACAGCCGCCATACTGCTACAGCCGCCATACTGCAACAGCCACCATACTGCTACAGCCACCATACTGCAACAGCCGCCATACTGCAACAACCACCATACTGCAACAAATCACCATACTGTTACAGCCGCCATACTGCTACAGCCGCCATACTGCAACAACCACCATACTGCTACAGCCGCCATACTCGCTACAGCCACCATACTGCAACAAATACCATAGCGAGCATACTGCTACAGCCGCCATACTGCAACAGCGCCATTGCAACAACCACCATACTGCAACAGCCACCATACTGCTGCAGCCACCATACGCTACAGCCGCCATACTGCAACAACCACCATACTGCTACAGCCACCATACTGCAACAGCCGCCATACTGCAACAACCAATCCATACTGCAACACGACCATACTGCAACAGCCACCATACTGCAACAACCACCATACTGCAACAACCACCGTACTGCTACAGCCGCCATACTGCAAAGCCGCCACTGCAACAACCAATTACACTGCAACAGCCACCATACTGCTGCAGCCACCATACTGCTACAGCCGCATACAGCCACCATACATGCTACAGCCACTATACTGCAACAGCCGCCATACTGCAACAACCACCATACTGCAACAACCACCATACTGCAACAACCACTATATCACACAGCCGCCATACTGCAACAATTATATCGTACAATAACCACCATACTGGATACAGCCACCATACTGCAACAGCCGCCACACTGCAACAACCACCATTGCTACAGCCACATTCGCAACAGCCGCCATACTGCAACAACCACCATACTGCAACAACCAATTATACTGCAACAACCCACCATACTGCTACAGCCGCCATACTGCAACAACCACCATACTGCAACAACCAATTGCCATCACAGCCATCATACTGCAACAGCCGCCATACTGCAACAACCACCATACTGCAACAACCACCATACTGAACAACCAAAACCATATTACACCCCATACTGCAACAGCCACCATACTGCGCACACTATACTGCAAACAAACCACCAATTTCTAGGCGCCACCATACTGCAACAACCACCATACTGCAACAACCACCATACTGCAACAACCACCATACCGCTACAGCCACCATACTGCAACAACCACCATACTGATACAGCCGTCATACTGCACAGCCACCATATCGCTGCAGCCACCATACTGCAACAGCCGCCATACTGCAACAACCACCATACTGCAACAGCCGCCATACTGCAACAGCCACCATACCGCTACAGCCACCATACTGCTACAGCCCATACTGATACACGTCATACTGCAACAGCCACATACTGCTGCACACCATACTGCAACAACCACCATACTGCTACAGCCGCCATACTGCAACAGCCACCATACTGCTACAGCCACCATACTGCTACAGTCACCATACTGTAAAACCACCATTGCCACAGCCGCCATACTGCAACAGCCACCATACTGCAACAGCCACCATATCGCTACAGCCAATACATTGCTAGTCACCATACTTTCAACCACCATACTGCTACAGCCGCCATACTGCAACAGCCACCATACTGCAACAGCCACCATACTCGCCACAGCCACCATACTGCTATAGCCGCCATACTGTTCAGCCACCATACTGCTACAGCCACCATACTGCTACAGTCACCACACTGTTACAGCCACCATATCGCCGCCATACTGCTACAGCCAATACTGCAACAGCCGCCATACTGCTACAGCCACCATACTGCTACAGTCACCATACATAACCACCATACCGTTACAGCCACCATACTGCAACAGCCGCCATACCGCAACAGCCACCATACTGCTTCAGCCACCATACCGCCAGCCACCATACTGCTACAGCCAACACACTGTTACAGCCACCACTACAGCCGCTATACTGCTACAGCCGCCATACTGTTAGCCACCATACTGCCACAAGCCACCATACTGCTACAGCCACTATACTGCTACAGCCACCATACTGCTACAGCCACCATACTGCTACAGCCACCATATCACAACAACCACTACTGCTAGTAATACACGTTACAGCCACCATACTGCTGCAGCCACCATACTGCTACAGCCACCATACTGCTACAGCCACCATACTGCTACAGCCACCATACTGCTACAGCCACCATACTGCTACAGCCGCCATACTGCTACAGCCACCATTGTATAGCCATATAGCCATAACCATACTGCTACAGCCACCATACTGCTACAGCCACCATACTGCTACAGCCACCATACTGCTACAGCCACCATACTGCTACAGCCACCATACTGCTACAGCCACCATACTGCTACAGCCGCCACATTGCCAGCTGCCATACTGCTACAGCCACCATACTGCTACAGCCACCATACTGCTACAGGCCACCACCATATCGCTACAGCCACCATACTGCTACAGCCACCATACTGCCAACCACCATACTGCTACAGCCACCATACTGCTACAGCCACCATATTGCTACAGCACTATACTGCCATAAACCACCATACTGCTACAGCCACCATACTGCTACAGCCACCATACTGCTACAGCCACCATACTGCTACAGCCACCATACTGCTACAGCCACCATACGTTACAGCCACCATATCACATAGCCACCATACTGCTACAGCCACCATACTGCTACAGCCACCATACCGTTACAGCCGCCATACTGCTACAGCCACCATACTGCTACAGCCACCATACTGCTACAGCCACCATATATCATACAGCCACCATACCGCTACAGCCACCATACTGCTACAGCCACCATACTGCTACAGCCACCATACTGCTACAGCCACCATACTGCCAGCCACCATACTGCTACAGCCACCATACTGCTACAGCCACCATACTGCTACAGCCACCATACTGCTACAGCCACCATACTGCTACAGCCACCATACTGCTACAGCCACCATATTGCTACAGCCACCATACTGCTACAGCCACCTATACTGCTACAGCCACCATACTGCTACAGCCACCATACTGCTACAGCACCATACTCTACAGCTACATGCCACAGCCACCATACTGCTACAGCCACCATACTGCTACAGCCACCATACTGCCAGCCACCATACTGCTACAGCCACCATACTGCTACAGCCACCATACTGCTACAGCCACCATACTGCTACAGCCACCATACTGCTACAGCCACCATACTGCATAGCCACCATACTGCTACAGCCACCATACTGCTACAGCCACCATACTACAGCCACCATAATTACAGCCACCATACTGCTACAGCCGCCATACTGCTACAGCGACCATACTGCTACAGCCACCATACTGCTACACACCATACGTTACAGCCGCCATACTGCTACAGCCACCATACTGCTACAGCCACCATACTGTTACAGCCACTATACTGCTACAGCCACCATACTGTTACAGCCACCATACTGCTACAGCCACCATACTGCTACAGCCACCATACTGCTACAGCCACCATACTGCTACAGCCACCATACTGCTACAGCCAATACGCTCAGCCACCATACTGCTACAGCCGCCATACTGCACAGCCACCATATGCACAGCCACCATACTGCTACAGCCACCATACTGCTACAGCCACCATACTGCTACAGCCACCATACTGCAACAGCCACCATACTCACAGCCACCATACTGCTATGCCACCATACTGCTACAGCCACCATACTGCTACAGCCACCATACTGCTACAGCCACCATACTGCTACAGCCGCCATTGCTACAGCCACCATACTGCTACAGCCACCATACTGCTACAGCCACCATACTACAAGCCACCATACCGTTAAGCCGCCATACTGCAACAGCCACCATACTGGCGCCACCATACTGCTGCCAGCTACCATATCACAAGCCACCATACTGCTACAGCCACCATACTGCTACAGCCACCATACTGTTACAGCCACCATACTGCTACAGCCACCATACTGCTACAGCCACCATACCACAGCCACCATACTGCTACAGCCACCATATTCTGCTAGTGCCACCACTGCTACAGCCACCATACTGCTACAGCCACCATACTGCCATACGCCATACTGCTACAGCCACCATACTGCTACAGCCACCATACTGCTACAGCCACCATACTGCTACAGCCACCATACTGCTACAGCCACCATACTGCTACAGCCACCATACTGCTACAAGCCGCCATACTGCTACAGCCACCATACCGTTACAGCGCCATACTGCTACAGCCACCATACTGCTACAGCCACCATACTGCTACAGCCACCATACTGCTACAGCCACCATATCTGCAATAGCCACCATATTGCTACAGCCGCCATACTGCTACAGCCACCATACTGCTACAGCCACCATACTGCTACAGCCACCATACTGCTACAGCCACCATACTGCTACAGCCGCCATACTCACAGCCACCATACTGCTACAGCCACCATACTGCTACAGCCACCATACTGCTACAGCCACCATACTGCTACAGCCACCATACTGCTACAGCCACTACATTGCTACAGCCACCATACTACATAGCCACCATACTGCTACAAGCCAATACATTGCTACAGCCACCATACTGCAAGCCACCATACTGCTACAGCCACCATACTGTTACAGCCACCATACTTACAAGCCACCATACTGTTACAGCCACCATACTGCTACAGTCACCATACTACATAGCCACCATACTGCAACAGCCACTACATTGCTACAGCCACCATACTGCTACAGCCACCATACTGCTACAGCCACCATACTGCTACAGCCACCATACTGCTACAGCCACCTATACTGCTACAGCCACCATATTGCTACAGGCCACTATACTGCTACAGCCACCATACTGCTACAGCCACCATACTGCTACAGCCACCATACTGCTACAGCCACCATACTGCTACAGCCACCATACTGCTACAGCCGCCACTGCTACAGCCACCATACTGCAACAGCCACCATACTGCCACAGCCACCATACTGCTACAGCCACATACTACAGCCACCATATTGCTACAGCCACTACATACAATACAGTTACTATACTGTTACAGCCACCATATTGCAACAGCCACCATACTGCTACAGCCACCATACTGCATACAGCCACCATACTGCTACAGCCACCATACTGCTACAGCCACCATACTGTTACAGCCACCATACTGCTACAACCACTATACTGCTACAAGCCACCATACATGCCATACAGCCACCATACTGCTACAGCCGCCATACTACAGCCACCATATACTGCAACAGCCACCATACTGCTACAGCCACCATACTACAGCCGCCATACTGCTACAGCCACCATACTGCTACAGCCACCATACTGCTACAGTTACCATATCACATAGCCACCATACTGCAACAGCCACCATATACTGCTACAGCCACCATACTGCTACAGCCACCATACTGCTACAGCCACTCCACTGCTGCGCACCATACTGCTACAGCCACCATACTGCTACAGCCACCACTGCTACAGCCACCATACTGCTACAGCCACCATATCATACAAGCCACCATACTGCTACAGCCACCATACTGCTACAGCCACCACTGCTACAGCCACCAAGTACAGCCGCCATACTGCTACAGCCACCATACTGCAACAGCCACCATACTGCTACAGCCACCATACTGCTACAGCCACCATACTGCTACATAGCTACATACTACAAACCACCATACTGCTACAGCCACCATACTACAGCCACCATACTGCTACAGCCACTATACTGCTACAGCCACCATACTGCTACAGCCAATCATACTACAGTGCTACATGCTACCCACCATACTGCTACAGCCACCATACTGCTACAGCACCATACTGCTAACAGCCGCCATACTGCTACAGCCACCATACTGCTACAGCCACCATACTGCTACAGCCACCATACTCGCAACAGCCACCATACTACAGCCGCCATACTGCTACAGCCACCATACTGCTACAGCCACCATACTGCTACAGCCACCATACTGCTACAGCCACCATACTTGCAGCCACCATACTGCTACAGCCGCCATATTGCTACAGCCACCATACTGCTACAGCCACCATACTGCTATACAGCCATACTGCTACAGCCACCATACTGCTACAGCCACCATACCGTTACAGCCACCATACTGCTACAGCCGCCACATTGCCACAGCCACCATACTGCTACAGCCACCATACTGCTACAGCCACCATACTGCTACAGCGCCATACTGCTACAGCCACCATACTGCTACAGCCACCATACTGCGTTGCGCCACCATAACTGCTACAGCCACCATACTGCTACAGCCACCATACTGCTACAGCCACCATACCGTTACAGCCGCCATCGTGCTAAACCACCATACTGCTACAGCCACCATACTGCTACAGCCACCATACTGCTACAGCCACCATACTGCTACAGCCACCATACTGCTACAGCCACCATACTGCTACAGCCACCATACTGCTACAGCCACCATACTGCTACAGCCACTATACTGCTACAGCCGCCATACTGCTACAGCCACCATACTACAGCTAACACTGTTACAGCTACCAACACAGCCATTACTGTTACAGCCACCATACTGCCATAGCTACATATCATACAGCCACCATACTGCTACAGCCACCATACTGTTACAACCACATACTGTTACAGACAATACTGCTACAGCACCATACTGCTACAGCCGCCATACTGCTACAGCCACCATACTGCTACAGCCACCATACTGCTACAGCCACCATACTGCTACAACCGCCATACTGCTACAGCCACCATACTACAGCCACTATACTGCATACAGCCACCATACTGCTACAGCCACCATACTGCTACAGCCACCATACTGCTACAGCCACCATATTACAGCTGCCATATTACAGCCACCATACTGCTACAGCCACCATACTGCTACAGCCACCATATTGCTACAGCCACCATACTGCTACAGCCACCATACTGCTACAGCCACCATACTGCTACAGCCACCATACTGCCAGCCACCCACGCGCCACTACACTGCTACAGCCACCATATCTGTTACAGCCACCATACCTGTTACAGCCACCATACTGCTACAGCCACCATACTGCTACAGCGCCATACTGCTACAGCCACCATACTGTTACAGCCACCATACGTGCCAGCCACCATACTGCTACAGCCACCATACCGTTACAGCCACCATACTGCTACAGCCACCATACTGCTACAGCCATACATACTGCTACAGCCGCCATATCGTTACAGCCACCATAATTGCTACACACATATGTAGCTACAGTACAACTATACTGCATACAGCCACCATACTGCTACAGCCACCATATTGCTACAGCCACCATACTGCTACAGCCGCCATACTGCTACAGCCAATTGCTACAGTTACATTGTGCAGCACTATACTGCTACAGCCACCATATACAGCCACATTGCATACAGCCGCCATACATGCTATGTAGCCACCATACTGCTACAGCCACCATACTACATAGCCACCATACTGCCATACACCATACTGCTACAGCCACCATACTGCTACAGCCACCATACTGCTACAGCCACCATACTGCTACATACCATACTACAGCCACTACTGCTACAGCCACCATACTGTTACAGCACATTGCTACAGCCACCATACAGCCACTATACTGCTACATTCACATACTGCTACAGCCACTACTGCTACAGCCACTATACTGTTACAGCCACCACACTGCTACATAGTTACCATATCATAGCCACCATACTGCTACAGCCACCATATTGCTACAGCCACCATACTGCCATAGCCACCATACTAAGTAGTACATTACAGCCACTATATTGCTAACCATCCATATACTGCTACAGCCACCATACTGCTACAGCTACCATACTGCTACAGCCACCATACTGCTACAGCCACCATACTGCTACAGCCACTATACTGCTACAGCCACTATACTGCTATAGCCACCATACTGCTACAGCCACCATACTGCTACAGCCACCATACTGCTACAGTTGCTATACTGCTACAGCACCATACTGCTACAGCCACCATATTCTGCATACACTATATTACAGCCACCATACTGCTACAGCCACCATACTGCTACAGCGCTATACTGTTGTGCCACCATACTGCTACAGCCACTATACTGTTACAGCCACCATACTGCTACAGCCACTATACTGCTACAGCTACTATATATTGCTACAACCACCATACTGCTATTAGCCACCATACTGCTACAGCCACCTACATTGCTACAGCCACCATATTGCTACAATCCACCATATCATACAGCCACCATACTGCACAGCCACCATATCAACAGTTACTATACTGCTACAGCCACCATACTGCTACAGCCACCATACTACAGCCACCATACTGCTACAGCCACCATACTGCTACAGCCACCATACTGCTAATAGCCACCATACTGCTACAGCCACCATACTTACAGTCACTATACTGTTACAGCCACCATATCATACAGCCACCATACTGCTACAGCTGCCATTGCCAGCCACCATACTAAGCAGCCACTATACTACAGCCACCATACTGCTACAGCCACCATACTACAGCACCATACTGCTACAGCCACCATACTGCAAGGTTACATTGCTACAGCCACCATACTGTTACAGCCACCATACTGCTACAGCCACCATACTGCCACAGCCACCATACTGCTAAGCACATACTGTTGCAGCCACTATACTGCTACAGCCACCATACTGCTACAGCCACCATACTGCTACAGCCATACTGCTACAGCCACCATATGCTACATAGCCACCATACTGCTACAGCCACCATACTGCTATACATAGTTACCATACTGTTATCAGCCACTATACTGCAACAGCCACCATACTACATAGCCACCATACTACAGCCACCATACTGCTACAGCCACCATACTGCTACAACCACCATACTGCTACAGCCACCATACTGCTACAGCCACCATACTGCTACAGCCACCATACTGCTACAGCCACCACATTGCTACAGCCACCATACTGCTACAGCCACCATATTGCCATACTGCTACAGCCACCATACTGCTACAGCCACCATACTGCTACAGCCACCATACTGCTACAATTCACCATACTGCTACAGCCACCATACTGCTACAGCCACCATACTGCTACAGCCACCATACGTTACAGTTGCTACACCGTTACAGCCGCCATACTGCACAGCCAATATTATGTAAACACCATACTGCTACAGCCACTACTGCTACAGCCACCAATGCTACAGCCAACACTGCTACAGCCGCTATACTGCTACAGCCACCATACTGCTACAGCCACCATACTGCTACAGCCACCATACTGTTACAGCACCATACTGCTACAGCCACCATACACTCATACTACAGCCACCATATTCAGCGCACATGCTACAGCCACCATACTGCTACAGCCGTCACATTGCGCTACAGCCATCACACCATTACAGCCACCATACTGCTACAGCGTCACACAGCTACAGCTCACATTACAGCCGCCATACTGTTACAGCCACCATACTGCTACAGCTATCACACAGCTACAGCCACCATACTGTTACAGCTCTCACATCAGCTACAGCCACACTGCTACAGCCACCATATCTACAGCCGTCACACAGCTACAGCCACCATACTGCGCATACAACCACCATACTGCTACAGCCACCATACTGCTGCACACCATACTGTTACAGCCGCCATACTGCTACAGCCACCATACTGCTACAGCCATCATACTGCTACAGCCGCCATACTGCTACAGCCACTACTGCTACAACCACCATACGTTACAGCCACTCATACAGCTGTCACACAGCTACAGCCACCATACTGCTACAGCGTCACACAGCTACAGCCACCATACTGCTACAGCCACCATACTGCACAGCCACCATACTGCTACAGCTGCCACACAGCTTACAGCCACCATATTGCTACAGCTGCCATGCACAGCTATTGCCACACTGCTACAGCCACCATACTGCTACAGCCACCACACAGCTGCAGCCACCACACCGATACAGCCACCACATACTGCTACAGCCGCCATACTGGCACAGCCACCATTGCTACAGCCACCATATTGCTACAGCCACCATACTGCTACATGCCGTCACACAGCTACAGCCACCATATTGCTACAGCAGTCACACATACATACAGCCACCATACTGCAACAACCACACCATACTGCAACAGCCACCATACTGTTACAGCCACCATATATTGCTGCTGTACCGTCACACAGCGCTACAGCCACCATATTGCTACAGCCATCATACTGCAACAGCCACCATACTGCTACAGCCACCATACTGCTACAACCAACCATACTGCTACAGCCACCATATTGCTACAGTTGCCGCAATAGCCACTTATACTGCTACAACCACCATACAGCCACCATATTGCTACAATTGTGCCATAGCCGTCATACTGTTACAGCCACCATACTGCAACAGCCACCACACTGCTACAGCCATCACACTGTTACAGCCACCATACGCTGGGCTACAGCCACCATACTGCAACAGCCACCATACCGTTACAGCCACCATACTGCTGAAGCGTTACACACTACAGCTACCAGTTGCTATACCCTCACACAGCACAGCCACCATACTGCTACAGCCACCATACTGATTTTCAGCCACCATACTGCTACAGCCACCATACTGCTACAGCCGTCACATTGCCATAGCCAACATACTGCTACAACCGTCACACTGTTACAGCCACCATACTGCTACAGCTGCCATATCAGTTACAGCCACCATATCATACAACCAATTACATTGCTACAGCCACCATACTGCTACAGCCACCAAACTGCTACAGCCACCATACTGCTACAAACGTCCACTGTTACGCCACCATATTGCTACAGCCGTCACACAGCCCAGCCATCACACTGTTACAGCCACCATAATCGCTACAGCCGCCATACTGCTGCTGTGCCACCATACGCTACAGCCACTATACTGCTACAGCCACCATACTGCAACAGCCACCATAATGCACAGAACCAAACACGCCACACAGCCATGCCGCAAACTAAACCACCATATTGCTACACTGCCACATACACCGTCACACCGTTACAGCCATTACTGTTACAGCCACCAAACTGCCACAGCCAATTACACTGCCACAGTCGACAAACTCTATCATCAAAAAGAACACAACAATCATTTTATCCACAATGTTGCTGTGTCAGCATCTTTCTATTGTCTTGGCTACACCTGTGGCTACACTACCAGAGCATATGAACCACTGTTCTATGCGGCATTGAACAATTATATTACCCACATGACTCTGACCTATACACAAATGAGACTGATAGAAAACGGAGTCAACACAACAGACATTCGTGAGTTTCTTTTTTTCGTAAATACTGTTGCAGCCACTTTTGACAGCTTAAAGTTTATTACAAAGTCCATGAAGTCACAGTAACAGTAGAAAAAATTCCCAGGTGGGATTCATTCTGGTTTTGTCGGAAAACTTGTAGCATTGGCCGTCCAATCCTCACCAGCCTAGAACATAATTACGCAGGTGGCGCAGTAAAAGCTGAAATGGGATGTATACAACCCATAAGAAGAAAAGACTTACAGGATTGTTAAGCTTTTCAGAGGAGGAATATGAAATGTATGTAAGGTAACATTTATACACTGAAAACAAAACATGAACAAATAGTTGGCTTTCAACTATTAAGAAACAATAAGGTGGTGATGACATTTGTAGTGGCTACTGTTGATAAATATTGGGGAATATGAAGACAAACTATAAGAATTCCTATCGGTGATGAGAGACTTAAGATGGTGAATTTTAGTAAAATTTCTTTCATTTATGTATCAGTTAAAAATGCCCCTTTGATAAGGGAAATGAAATTATAATGAATACTATAACAATATGGTAAAGTGGAAGGAGGAGGCTGAACAAGTATATAAAGGACCAGCGGCTGATTCGATGAATGGAACAAGAACTCCAAGGTAAATTTAAAGAGCAAATATTCCATCATCAGCGCAACAGTAGGCGGCTATAGTTTTTAATTCTTCTTTATGCTGACAGAAGAAAACTTGTTATAAATTCGGATGATGAAGGTCATTTTGGCAATTGATTGTCGCACCGAGAAAAGAGATGTTGAAATTTTAATGAGGAAGACTTCCCTGTTATACAATTTTCAGGAGATCCACAGCTCAAGGGCAGCAAAGAAGCGAGAACAAAGTGTCACAGTAAGCTCAGGTTCCAGGCCAACCCGGCATGGGGTAGAAGGGAAGAAGTGCTCATGAGACTATAACCCAGGATGCTGTAGATGCAGATGGCACCACACCCAGATTGTTCAGGAAAATGTACAGAAACCTCCACATGTGAGGCTGCCGAGACACATACAGAGAGGAATGATGTGGATCAAACTAAAGGTAAATATCTATGGTAAATATGGAATATGATAAAGCAGGGGACACAGGATAAATAAATATGACAGGGATAGAGGTGAAGTGGCAGAGGTGAAAACATGGATGGAATGGAGGAAATTGTAGAGGTTACCTGTATTATGTGACCAAGCAGAAACAGGGT
>NW_024738436.1:0-3919 GCF_018991925.1 Homarus americanus
CCACTATCACCACCAACACTACCACCACTATCACCACCAACATTACCACTACTACCACCACTTTAACCACCAACACTATCACCACTATCACCACTATCACCACCAACAATACCACCACTATCACCACCATCACTACCACTACTATCACCACCAACACTACCACCACTATAACCACCAACACTACCACCACTATCACCATCACCACTATCAATACCACCACTACCACCATCATCACTACCACCACTATCACTACCACCACTATCATCACCAACAATACCACCACTACCACCACCAACACTACCACCAATATCACCACCATCACTACCACTATCACCATCTTCACTACCACCACTATCAGTACTATTGTAACCAGTTTAGACTAGTTTAGTCTGTAACATCAACCACAGTATTATTACACGACGGACGAATAAGTTTTCATTATACATTTTACATTGACCCGCAGGGGTCAGATATGTTTTCATAGCAAGCATGTAGTAAGCATTTATTTAGCCTGCTCAGACGCAGCTGCTTTAGTCACGTACACGGTCAGGCGACAGTATGTCCACCAGAGATGTCTCAATATGACGATATCACCTTTGAAGCTCATTAATTATTCAATTAATGGCTCCTACTTGATAACTAGGTACTTTGGTTATCACTAGTAGACTTCCGAGTATTTGATGTTAATTATTAGTCAGATTTGTTAGATATTTGCAACGTCAATTAAAGGATGATTCACGGCTCTAACGAGATCATTTCAGTAACGCTGGTAACACTGATTCAGGTGTTCATGCCAAGGAATTGACTCATACCGACCCTCCCTGCTGGTAGAAGCTTCTAGAAGCTTGGACCCATGCATCATCCTTCGTGACGTCATCGTCAGTTAGCTCCGGAGTAGATCCACCCTGGTATAGCTAGTCAGTCTTTAGCTGGACACCACACATTACTGATCTACCACTGAGCAGTAGCCTGAGAGACCCCTTCAGTCCTAGCAGATCTAAATAGCGTCTCTAACACTGCTCTCAAGCTCCCAGTCCTCAGTCCCAGATCAAGTGGCCAGCCTCTCTGTAGATATAAATATATATACCTGTACATATAACTGCCTGTATCTGTCCACCCATCTCAGAGAAGTCAACTAAGACAGACGGTTTCTTTTAACAATATCTGGTACTTCCCTAATTAAATGTGAGTCTTCAGAGGAAGTTACACTATCACCACCACTGTCACCATCACTAACACCATCACTAACACCACTATCACTTCCACCTATCAGCACCTTCACTACCACCACTATCAACACCATCATTATCACCACCACCACTATCAACAGCACCACTACCAAAACCAACACAACCACTACTATCACTACCACCACTATCACCACCAACATTACCACCACTGTCACCACCACCACTATCACCACCATCACAATCACCACCATAAATATCACCACCATCACTACCACCACTATCACTATCACCACTATCACTATTACCACCACCAATATCACCACCATCACTATCACCACCACCAATATCACCACGAACACTATCACCACCATCACTATCACCACCATCTCTATTACCACTATCACTATCACCACCATCACTATCACCACCATCACCACTACCACCACCACCATCAACACCATCATTATCACCACCATCACCGCCTCACCACCATCAACATTCCACCACCACCATCAAACCATCACTGCCACCACCATCACACCACCATCACAATCACCACACCATAAATACATCACCACTAATTACCACGCACTACCATCACTATCAACACCACTATCACTATTACCACCATCAATATCACCACACCATCAATATCAACACCACCACCAATATCACCACGAACACCATCAACACCTTCATCACTACCACTTCACCATCACTACCACCACCATCACTATCACCACTCATCACTATCAACACCATCACTATCACCACCACCACTATCAACACCACATCATTATCACCATTCATCACTACCACCACCATCAATATCTCCACCACCACCATCGTCCATCACTGCCACCACCATCACTACTATCATCTCTACCCTCAACACTACCACCACACACCATCACACCACCATCACTATCACCACCACCATCACTATCACCACCTCACCAATATCACCACCATCACCATCACCACCACCACTATCACCACCATCAATATCACCACCACCAACCACCACCATCAATATCACCACCATCACCATCACCACCACCACTCATCACTATCACCACTATCACTACCACCACCATCACCATCACCACCACCGATATCACCACCATCACTATCAACACCATCACTGTCACCACCATCACTACCACCACTATCACTATCACCACCACCAATATCACCACCATATCTATCACCACCATCACTATCACCACCACCAATATCACCACCATGACTATCACTATCATCACTATCACCACCATCACTATGACCACCATCACTATCACCACCATCACTACCATTACTCCTACCCCAACACTACCATTACTACCACTATCACCATCACTACTACTACCAGCAGTAACATAAACATCACCACCAGTCAGTGGCATACATAAGGGGGCAGTGTGGCCGTCCCCCTAACCCCCTTTGTTTGCTACTGCCCTCAACTCATTCAACCTAACACAACCTGTTCACTTATAAAGTAATTCAGGACCATAGTGAGTGGGCAGTATCGCCACAGTAATATTTCTACACTGTGCACATTGTACAACAGTATTTATTTTTTCCCCACATAAAGCTCAGTATGGCTAGAGCCTCTAGCCTAGAGGTATATTATACTTAAGCTTCCCCTCACCAGATCCGCTGACGACAACGGTATGTGTCTGGTCCTGTGTGTGCTGTTGATCATAAAATATGTCCTAGTATTTATTGTAGTTTATCTCAAAAAGTCCCTGAATCTGGCCACATCATCACCACCATTACTTAACCTGTTTCTATCTGCTGGCAGTTTGGTTACAACCCTGACTTAAGACACTGAGAATAATCCCACGTCGTCCGTAAGCCTAAAGTGGGGTGTCTAATGTTTAGGGATAATAAGCTGGGGTGTCTAATGTTTAGGGATAATAAGCTGGGGTGTCTAATATTGAGGGATAATAAGCTGGGGTGTTTAATGTTTAGGGATAATTAGCTGGGGTGTCTAATGTTTAGGGATAATAAGCTGGGGTGTTTAATGTTTAGGGATAATAAGCTGGGGTGTCTAATGTTTAGGGATAATAAGCTGGGGTGTCTAATATTGAGGGATAATAAGCTGGGGTGTTTAATGTTTAGGGATAATAAGCTGGGGTGTCTAATGTTTAGGGATAATAAGCTGGAGTGTCTAATGTTTAGGGATAATAAGCTGGGGTGTTTAATGTTTAGGTATAATAAGCTGGGGTGTTTAATGTTTAGTGATAATAAGCTGGGGTGTTTAATGTTGGGATAATAAGCTGGGGTCGTGTTTGTGTTTAGGGATAATAAGCTGGGAGTGTTGTTTAATGTTAGGGATAATAAGCTGGGGTGTTTTAATATTTAGGGATAATAAGCTGGGGTGTCTAATATTTAGATATAATAAGCTGTGGTGTTGAATATTTAGGTATAATAAGCTGGGGTGTTTAATATTTAGGGATAATATGCTGGGGTGTTTAATATTTAGGGATAATAAGCTGGGGTGTTTAATATTTAGGGATAATAAGCTGGGGTATTTAATATTTAGGGATAATAAGCTGGGGTGTTTAATATTTAGGGATAATAAGCTGGGGTGTTTAATATTTAGAGATAATAAGCTGGGGTGTTTAATCTTTAGGGATAATAAGCTGGGGTGTTTAATATTAAGGGATAATAAGCTGGGGTATTTAATATTTAGGGATAATAAGCTGGGGTGTTTAGTATTTAGG
>NW_024738437.1:0-10896 GCF_018991925.1 Homarus americanus
CTCCTGTCACCTCATGTCTACATTATTAGTATAATGGACAAACAGGGAGGAAAAGAACTCCTGTAGGCAACTGTATATATAGTCATCATTACCCTATCTTAAGCTGCAGTTATTTAAATACAAGACTATAACTGAAATACATTGTTTTCCTTTTAACCTTTCCTTCTGTGTATCACCCACCACACTGACTGGTGTCCTTAGCTAAAGTTATATGCAAGATTAAACTCTCTATTAGTATTATTTTCTATGTGAGATACTGAGATAACAAAGTACAGTATATAGAACCATAAAATGTTCTGTTTATAAGAGGTGAGAGGTAGGCGAGGAAGTCTGCCTGCTGACGTCAGCATAGCTCCACCCACCTTGGCCTAGGCTAGCCTAGTCTAACCTGACCTAACCTAACCTAACCTAACCTTGTGTAAAACAAGTCTAGCCTAGCCTAGCCTAGCCTAACCTGACCTTATCTAACCAAAACTAACCTAACCTTGATCTGATCTGATCTGATCTAATATAGTGATTAGTTTTAATCAGATTGTTATACGTCTTTTTGATCAGTCTAAGTTTCTTTCATCTTACTCTTCATTTTTTCTCTGTTGTTCATCTTTGTTATATTGTTTTCTTTATGCTTTCTTTTCTTTCCCTCCTCCTCCTCTTCTTATTCCTCTATTGTTCTTTAAGAAATCAGGATAACTGTTAAGATTTGTTGACCAATTTTCTCTACATTTTCATTAAGAGATTACTTATTAAAACAACATTATCTGTATTTATATTATCTGAAGAGGAGTCCCGGCCACAACAAACGTCCCCCACACTAGCATAATGAAACACTCCAGTAATTATGTAAATATTCAAAAGGATTTGGATTTAATTGTAGTTTGTTTAATTTTAGGAACATTTCATTAGTGTTAACGGGAGGCAGGTAATGGCTATTATTAAAACGCTTCCCTTATAATGACTACGGTCCCTCCAGCCAGACTTATACTAGCGTCTAAAGCCAAGGTGTGGTAGAGTCAAGGTTACCCACTGAAAAGTTTATTTGGATAAGTTCGGTGTGATTCTATTAGGTTTGGCTCCATTAGGCAGTGTAAGGTTACCTGGAGTGGATGATTATGTGTTGGGTGGGGCGGAGAGGAGTCACACCAGGTTAGTTAGACTCCAGTTAGTGGGTATTTTATCTCTTTAACTCTCAAAGGAAAGTTAAATCGATTAGTTGTTTTATAAGATAATTATTTAATTTTAATTCATCGGTTTATACTTTCATGATGTTACGTAAGTCTATAAATTCACTTAATTATTTTAATGGCAGGATAATAAAAAGATACCTGCTGTAATTACCGTGTTGTTAACTACAATTAGACAACCAAAACAGCATCATCGGCCATTACAGAGCGTTATTTTGTATAATGTAAGCACTTAAGTCAGTGGCCTAAAGCCTCAGGGCTGCTGTGTGAGGTGGTTCAGTCACGATACAAACATTACCAACATGTTTATCTTCACCAGGTGAGCTTAACATGACCAGGTGATGCCTTACTAACTCTTGGATTATTATTGTTGTTTAGTGAATTTGTATGAAGCTGCAAGATCATCTTACACCTCTTGGAGAAAATTGGGTAAAAAAAATTTTTCATCCCAATTTCCCCAATTGGTAGATATTTTTTTTTTGTATTTTGGTATTCTTTAACCTACCTTACCTGACCTCACCTGACCTAACCTGAAAATAATCCTAGTGATAATGGTAAAAAATGCCAAATACCTATTGGAATAAAAACGAATATTAACCGATATTTTTGTATTATGGAGAAAACAAAATCTTCAAAAAAGTACAAAAAGTTAAAACATAAATCAATATTTATAACAACTCCTCCAGGTATCTTTTGTTAGTTTCACCTTCAGTGTCCTCATGACTGTCCTTGTCATTTTACTATTGTTTGTCTTCCTGTATCTTGGATGTTCTCTATGTCACAGTTTGTGTTTGTTCTTTATTTTACTTCGTCACTGTCCATGTTTTACTGCATTATATTTCTTTGTTGTGATAAAATAGTTCCAAGACCTTCAGTTATAAACAATAATCATATGAAAGTCTTTGACAACAACTTAAATTATTCCTTATTTTCGTTACTTAGATCCATTGAATTCTTGTGTCCGTGTCCGTGACAATGATAATGAAAGGACTCATACTGAGTAGTCTCTCAGGTTTTCATTCGACTGTAAACATACAGTAAACATACAAAGCTGTAGTGAGACTGCTGGAGTTATGCTGCATCATATTAATGCAGCATGCAGCATAATGCGACCTCCTCTCCCTCCCTCCCCGACATGACAGCATAATGCAGCTCCCTCTACCTCCCTCCCCAGCATGACAACATAATGCAACTCCCTCTCCCTCCCTCCCCGACATGACAGCATAATGCAGCTCCCTCTACCTCCCTCCCCAGCATGACAACATAATGCAACTCCCTCTCACTCCCTACCCAGCATGACAACATTATGCAGCTCCCTCTCCATCCCTCCCCAGCATGACAGCATAATGCAGCTCCCTCTCCCTCCCTCCCCAGCATGACACCATAATGCAGCTCCCTCTCCATCCCTCCCCAGCATGACAGCATAATGCAGCTCCCACTCCCTCTCTCCCCAGCATGACAGAATAATGCAGCTCCCTCTCCCTCCATCCCCAGCTTGACAGCATAATGCAACCTACCCTCCCTTCTCATCATGACAGCTGTGCAGCGCCCTCTCCTCCTCCTCCCCAGCGACGGCATAATGCAGCTCCCCTCTCCCCTCCCTCCCCTCCCCCCAGCACTGACAGCATAATGCAGCTCCTCTCCCTCCATCCCCAGCATGACAGCATAATGCAGCGCCCTCTCCCTCCCTCCCTCCCCCAGCATGACAGCATAATGCAGCTCCCTCTCACTCCCTACCCAGCATGACAACATTATGCAGCTCCCTCTCCATCCCTCCCCAGCATGACAGCATAATGCAGCTCCCTCTCCCTCCCTCCCCAGCATGACAGCATAATGCAGCTCCCTCTCCCTCCCTCCCTCCCCAGCATGACAGCATAATGCAGCTCCCTCTCCCTCCCTCCCTCCTCAGCATGACAGTATAATGCAGCTCCCTCTCCCTCCCTCCCCAGCATGACAACATTATGCAGCTCCCTCTCCCTCCCTCCCCAGCATGACAGCATAATGCAGCTCCCTCTCCCTCCCTCCCCTCCATGACAGCATACTGCAGCTCCCTCTCCCTCCCTCCCGAGCATGACAGCATAATGCAGCTCCCTCTCCCTCCTTCTCATCATGACAGCATATTCTGCAGCGCCCTCTCCTCCTCCCTCCCCAGCATGACAGCATAATGCAGCTCCTCTCCTCCATCCCCAGCATGACAGCATAATGCAGCTCCTCCTCCCCACATCCCTCCCCAGCATGGCTTGTAATGCAGCTCCCTCTCCATCCCTCCCAACATGACCAGCATAATGCAGCTCCCTCTCCCTCTCCCCAGCTTGACAGCATAAATGCAGCTCCCTCTCCCTCCCTTCAGCATGCAGCATAATGCGACCTCCTCTCCCTCACTCCCCGACATGACAGCATAATGCAGCTCCCTCTCCCTCCCTCCCCAGCATGACAGCATAATGCAGCTCCCTCTCCATCCCTCCCCAGCATGACAGCATAATGCAGCTCCCTCTCCCTCTCTCCCCAGCATGACAGCATAATGCAGCTCCCTCTCCCTCCATCCCCAGCTTGACAGCATAATGCAGTTCCCTCTCCCTCCTTCCCGAGCATGACAGCATAATGCAGCTTCCTCTCCCTCCCTTCCCAGCATGACATCATAATGCAGCTCCCTCTCCCTCCCTCGCCAGCATGACAGCATAATGCAGCTCCCTCTCCCTCCTTGCCCAGCAACATGACAGCATAATGCAGCTCCCTCTCCTCCCTCCCCAGCATGACAACATAATGCAACTCCCTCTCCCTCCTCCCCAGCATGACAACATTATGCAGCTCCCTCTCCCTCCCTCCCAGCATGACAGCATAATGCAGCTCCCTCTCCCCCTCCCAGCATGACAACATTATGCAGCTCCCTCTCCCTCCCTCCCCAACATGACAGCATAATGCAGCTCCCTCTCCCTCCCTCCCCAGCATGACAGCACCCTGAAGTTCCTTAATGAGTTGGGCTCCAGACTTATTGAAACTACCAGAGACTCCAGGGCATCGATCTACTATTTACAAGACAACCAATTGGGAGATGATGGTAAGGGAAGGCGAAAGACATCAGGTAGATTTTTACAGAACTTAATTTGGTTGGGACACAAAGACAGGCTGGAAGGGTGAGGTATGAAGATCTGGTAGGGTGGAATGTGAGGGACTGGAATGGTAGGGTATGAGGGATTAACAGGGTAGGGTATGAGGGACTAACAGGGTAGGGTATGAGGAACTAGAAGGGTAGGGTATGAGGACTGGCAGGGTGGGGCATAAGAGACTAACAAAACTGGGTAGAAGGTTGTGACAATCTCCTCTTCTACACTAATCACGCCACACGTTCTCCCTAAGTCATCAAAAAATATACATTTGTCATGGTGTTCAAAAATTCCTCTTTTACCAACACAAGCTCTCGTTCTTGTAGCCATTGTGATTTAGGCTGAGGGGATAGAGAGAGATAGTGAAAGAAGTAGGAACAGATAAAGAGAATGACAGACATAGATATGAGGATATAATAATTGTGGAAGGGAAAGGAAAGAGGAGGTGGAGATAGTGGTAGAGGAAGCAGGGAAGGAGAGTAGGGGAGAGAGAGTGATGATACATTAAGGTTAATAGAGACAAGGGGGGATAGGATAGGTAAAGAGGATACGACAGGGCAGATTTAATCTAATTTCATGGGTAAGAGATGGCAGGAGACCTAGTGAGTGAGTGGGACAACCATTGATCGTGATCACGCCCCAGTCCACAAGATCGTACACACAAGATAGAGTCAAAGGAACAGAGGAACATATTCGGTTTGTTGTCGAACACTTGAATCAAAGGAGCAATAAGTTATTACTGAGTCACTGCACGTTGACTACATATTATAGTGTTTGTAAAGATCTTTCTTGTTACACTGGTCGAGAAGATCAGATAGCGACCGTACGTGAGCTATGGCCCATATCTACAGAACCTCGACCATATTAGTTGGTAAAATTGTCTTCGTTTTCTTTGGTGAGTGATCGTGTATTTCCAGATGTAATAACTGAAATGTGTTCAGTGTCTCCAGCAGGACCCGGCTGTACTCTCTTATTGCTGGGACCTCTATCAATCTGCCTACACGAATATCAATAAGACCCGTTTCAACTTCTCTACAAACTTTAAGAGCGTTCGGTCGAGGAGTTCCGGTACGAAAAAAGTATGTTAAGTGAGAATAAATTAACACGAGGCCAGTCAGTGTGTCAAAACAAGGTCGGGCCCACATCAACTGGCAATATAATCACATAAGGCGGATCATGACTATAACACATTTGTGCTTATTGTTTCATCAAAGTACTTAGGCAACATGTTAAATCTATTGTTTGTGTGAAAGTAAAAGGAGAAGCTGTACAGGTTGATCCACAGTTCCTGTTTCAACATCTAACAAAAGCATCAGGGAGAGTGTAAGGCAGGTGAGTGGTGTAACCAACCGCTGTACTCTCAAGAGTCTGGCCTAAGAAACACCTTATGGACTATGAGCTGTACACTGCTGCATCACATTAACCACTAGGAGTTGTAAACAAACACTCCTAAAGTGCCTTTATGGAGGAGACCGATGAATTTCAAAATGAACTCTGTGACTCCTGTTGTCTCAGTAGGGTCGTCAAAATCCTTCGTCTGTTGTGTCATATCGTCTAACACAAAATCGTAAACATGCTTTTTGGAGCGTATCTACATCTTACAGCATGATGACACTAAATGGCCGCCTTAAAATGTTATTCTCAAAGACTTAATTATCCAATGAAAAAATTCACCCACTAAAATTTAAGATCACGTTGAAGATAAACTCATTAAAGTTTTATACTGTACTATAATGGAAATTAAAGTTCACTCACTCGCACTCTTGGGCAGAAATTATAATTTAAGTTCTCATTTTAGAACAGTCTTGGCTGTTTTTAGGTCCTGCTATGGTTACTATCTGAGTCATAATCAACCTCACTTGGCATCTTCTATTTCATTTTGGCGCATTTCATGTTGGTGTATTTCATGTTGGTGTATTTCATGTTGGTGTATTTCATGTTGGTGATCACCTGCCACCCACCAGAGACTTGGGAAGGTTAGAAATAGTATCATCTCTGTGTTTTATGACGTCTTCGATGTTTATATCTTCACCTCACCTCCTGAACCACATCCTCAAGACGGACCATTTCTTACCCCTGGTCGTCTTCTTAGCTAATCAGGCTTATTTAATTCTTCTCTCACAGCGCTGCGCCCCCTGGCGAGAAACTCTCCCTCATTTCTTGTAACTTTTAGAGAAGGAAAGTTTATTCTCAACTGGTTGTACAGATGAAGCGTCACAACTTCTTGATATCTTTGCTTTGTGATTATAATACCAACGTGTCTGAGTCGTGTATTTGTTTATAAACTTAATGGAATAATATTTACCCAAGTTTAAGAGGCACTAAAGACATTATACGGGCTGGATATTTCAAATTATTTGCATCTCTTGAATCACTTGAATCAGGAGTGAGAAAATGAAATTAAAACAAAAAAGAATTGTAAATGAATGAAATATCGAAATCCTTGAAAAAACTAAATTTCTTAAAACAGTAATGGACTAAGACAGCAGTGGAAGGTAAGGAGATTGGTGGAAAAGAAAGAAGACCACCGAAGGAGGAAGGTAAAAGGAGGGAAGATGGAGGGGTAAAATAAAGGGGAAAGGAAGATGAAGGGGGGAGAAATGAATGGGGGAGATGGAAGGGAGGAAGAAGGGAGGGAAGATGAAGGGGTAAGATGGAGGAGAAAGACGATGGGGAGAAGAAGATGAAGGAGAAGATGAAAGGTGGAAGATGAAAGGCAGGAAGCGACAGTGCAAAATAGATCGGCAAGAGACACAGTTGTACCAGAGGTGGTAAAAATATACACCAGGAAGGAATCAGGTGTGGCAATGTAATACACACACTCTGTCTCTCTCTCTCTCTCTCTCTCTCTCTCTCCATATTATGTTGCTCAGATTTCTCTCTCTTTTTCTAAAAATACAAAACTCGACTCAATAAAGGCAACACATGTACTGTACTATGACTGCCAGTGTATTACAGCATCAACATTATTATATAAGAGTATATATTATACTTAAGCCCCACCCCCCCACCCCCAGGTATCGCCGGGATGGTTAATCTTCAGGTGGGATACGCTGGGCGGCGAGGGGAGTGACAATCTACCTGTGTCATTAAGGTCTCTGTTACCTTTTCCTGGGGCGACACTTCAGGTGAGTTATTATATAAAAAAGAGACTCACTTTATACAATACATGAAAAAATAACACCATCATTTAACTTACATAAATTAACACACAATACAGTACTGAATGCCTAACTAGCTTAGCTCCCCCACCCCAGCCTCCCTTGAGCGAGCAGGAGCGTGCTGTGTATGGCCACCACCCCAACCAATCACCTCGACTCAGCTAGGTGGACAGCCCACCTGCTATTACTCCCTACTACTTTACTTCCCGTTTCTATTCTTTCCTTCTCTCTTTCCTCTCCTCTCTCATGGCAAAGTCATTTCCCACTTTACTTCATCATCGTTACTCAGTAAGACAGCAGTAGACCACGACGCTTAACACTGTACCTGCCTGACTCTGGTGTTACCTGTACTGTGTTAATTAGCTTGAAGAACATACAGCTCTAAAACGTGATATGAATTGTTAAAGTTTTCATAGGAAGATGAACTAGACAAAAAACGACCTTTATAACTAAATGTCAGACCAAATACTGTCAAGAGGTGTGAACAGCTTCCATATGGAGAGGAGAGGATCTTTAATTGAAGTCTAATGTGTCACTTCACGCAATAACTCTGTGGGGTGGACACATCGACAACACAAGAGTGACCGACATATAAACACTTCCGAGACAACGATAACTAATGACTTTTTTTGTTTGTCCTTTCAGAACAAAGTTCACTCCTGGTATTATCTCTCATAAACGAAGCATCACCAAGCACAAGCACCACACACCTGTATAGGCCTTCAGTATCGTCAACCAGCAACTGTCTATATGATAATAGTCCAGACAAAACCTTGCTTTTACTTTAACCCGGAAATAAACATCGACAGGTTTATTATAAATAATTATGACGACAGTAAGTTTTCAAGGTTCAAGTGTCCTTATTTCCTGCCAATGGTTCCAGGAAAACCTTAAAACTTACAATTAATAAATAATTAAAGATTTTTGTTTCTTGTATCTATATATATAAAACAAAGAAGTATGTATTTTTGTTTGTGTGTCCGCACGAGAATCTCGGAAACTACTATACCGATCTGTAGTGATGATGGATGGTGTTATATGTAGTGATGATGGATGATGTTATATATAGTGATGATGGATGGTGTTATATGTAGTGATGATGGATGATGTTATATGTAGTGATGATGGATGGTGTTATATGTAGTGATGATGGATGATGTTATATGTAGTGATGATGGGTGGTGTTATATGTAGTGATGATGGATGATGTTATATGTAGTGATGATGGGTGGTGTTATATGTAGTGATGATCTATCTTCTATCGATATAAAACAAAGAAGTATGTCTGTTTGTGTGTGTGTGTGTGTGTTTGCTTGTGTGTCCGCACGAGAATCTCGAAAACTTCTCTACCGATCTGTAGTGATGATGGATGATGTTATATGTAGTGATGATAGATGGTGTTATATGTAGTGATGATGGATGGTGTTATATGTAGTGATGATGGATGATGTTATATGTGTTATAAGTGTTTAAATAACATGGTAGATATTACTGAGCCTTCATCAGGGTTGGTGCCTCCCTCCAGGTTCCCAGAGGTACAACTATTGGTGACATTTTCTTATTCGATGGCAGCAGTTGAGTTAGATTCATTGGTTGGAGGTACAGACAGAGTGTAAGTAGCTGTGGAAGTTTCGCGCTCCCTGATGTCGCCCAAATTGTCATAATTGAAGGTAACTGACTTGGCAACGGTAGTGCGTACGTTGGTCTTCTTAAGGATAGAGGCGGGTTGTTGGTCGGCAACATTGGATAGAACAATGAACTCAGCAGCTTGGCGGTCAAGGTTGTTCAAGGTACCATGGGCACTGTAGTAGTTAACTTCCAGCTTGTTGGTTGATTTTCGGCTGCGGCCAATGCTGTCACCATCCAATCGTCCAACAGCCTTATCACAGGAGGCTTCGTCAAAGTATCGGATGTATGCGAAGCCATAGTGTTCATTTTTGTTGTCTTTTGCCGGCATCACAAATAGGTCGATCTGTCCACATTCCTCAAACAATGGTCGAATCTGCTTAGGGGCCACACCAGGGTAGATGTTTGTTGCAACCACCACAAAGCTGGTGTCGAAGTCTACAACGAAATCCTTGCAAGCCTTCACCTCCACCTCAGACACCTTCGATACGGTGCGTCGGAACACCATTGTGATGTACTGACACTAACAGCTCTCTCACTGAGGTCAAATCAAAATTTGACCATACAGAAAGAATTACGGTTTAATAAGGTTGGAATTTAATGAAATTGACAACAAAATGAAGCGCTGTTTATCACTATAGTGATGAGGGATGGTGTTGTAGAGATGATGGATGGTGTTATAATATGTAGTGATGATGGATGGTGTTATATGTAGTGATGAAGGATGGCGTTATATGTAGTGATGATGGATGGTGTTATATGTAGTGTTGATAGGAGGGTAATATATGTAGTGATGATGGATGGTGTTATATGTAGTGATGATGAATGACATTATATGTAGTGATGATAGGATGGTTCTATATGTAGTGATGATGGATGGTTTTATATGTAGTGATGATGGATGGTGTTATATGTAGTGATGATGCATGATGTTATATGTAGTGATGATGGGTGGTGTTATATGTAGTGATGCTGGATGGTGTCATATGTAGTGATGATGGATGGAGTTATATGTAGTGATGATGGATGACATTATATGTAGTGATGATGGGTGGTGTTATATGTAGTGATGTTGGATGGTGTTATATGTAGTGATGATGGATGATATTATATGTAGTGATGATAGGTTGGTTTTATATGTAGTGTTGATGGATGGTGTTATATGTATTGATGATGCATGATGTTATATGTAGTGATGATGGGTGGTGTTATATGTAGTGATGCTGGATGGTGTCATATGTAGTGATGATGCATGATGTTATATGTAGTGAATATGGGTGGTGTTATATGTAGTGATGCTGGATGGTGTCATATGTAGTGATGATGGATGGAGTTATATGTAGTGATGATGGATGATATTATATGTAGTGATGATGGTTGGTGTTATATGTAGTGATGTTGGATGGTGTTATATGTCGTGATGGATGGTTCTATATGTAGTGATGGTGGATGATGTTATATGTAGTGATGATGGATCGTGTTATATGTAGTGATGATGGATAGTGTTATATGTAGTGATGATGATGGATGGTGTTATAAGTAGTGATGATGGATGTTGTTATATGTAGTGATGCAGGATGGTGTTAGTGAAGATTGTGAAGTGAGATGTTAGTGAAGATTGTGAATTGAGAAGTAGTGAAGATTGTGAAGTGGGATGTAGTGAAGATTGTGAAGTGAGATGTGGTGAGATTGTGAAGTGAGATGTGGTGAAGATTGTGAAGTGAGATATGGTGAAGATTGTGAAGTGAGATGTAGTGAAGATTGTGAAGTGAGATGTAGTGAAGATTGTGAAGTGAGATGTAGTGAAGGTTGTGAAGTGAGATG
>NW_024738438.1:0-4816 GCF_018991925.1 Homarus americanus
TGACACTCCCAGGTACACCTCCGATACTCCCAGGTACACCTCTGACACTCCCAGGTACACCTCTGACTATCCTAGGGACTCCTCTGTCACTCCCTGATACACCTCTAACACTCCCAGGTACACCGCTGACAATCCCAGGTACACCGCTGACACTGCCAGGTACACCTCAGCCACTCCCAGGTACACCTCAGACACCCCAGGTACACCTCACACACTTCCAGGTACACCCCAGACACTCCCAGGTACACCCCAGACACTCCCAGGTACAATTCTCACACTTCCATGTACACCTCTGACACTCCCAGGTACACCTCTGACACTCCCAGGTACACTCCTGACACTCCCAGGTACCCACGGACCAATACGGTCAGACTCATGAGCCTACTGATAACGACGGAGAAATGAGCACAATTTGAATAAATATTTTCAACAGTTTTCACCACCGAAAATCTAAACATGATACCCGAGGCACCGACTCTATTCAGAAAATAGTGAAGAACACAAATTAAGTGAGATAGTAGTGACTAGTAACGATGTTAGTAAGCAAATAGACAAACCAAAGCCTAATAAGTCACCTGGTCCCGATGAGATATTGCCAGAGTATTAGGAATGTAAGGAAGAGCTTAGTATGCCTTAGCAAAGTTGTTTAACATGTCCTTAAAACAGGTGTAGTACCAGAATCCTGGAGGATAGCGAATGTAATACCGATTTTCAGAAGGATAGATCACTATCCTCTAACTACCGCCCAATCAGTCTAACATCAATAGTAGGCAAATTACTGGAAGCAATCATTTCAAACTCTATTCGAAATCACCTGAGAAGCACCTATTGATCAATGATTCCCAGCATGGCTTCACAAGCGGACGTTCTTGCTCAACTAATCTATTAACATTCTTTTCATCAGTCGAATCAGTGGACGAGGGCACATTATGATGGTATATCTCGACTTTAGCAAAGCCTTCGACAGAGTCCCCACGAAAGACTAATTAGAAAGGTAGAAGCTCATGGCATCACGAGACATCCTTAAATGGATTAGGGCGTGGTTACAGGACAGAAACAGCGAGTGAGCATTACCCACTAAGTCCCATTGAGCAACGTCACAAGTGGAGTTCCCCAAGGCTCAGTACTTGGACCATTATTGTTTATTATATACATAAACGACATAGATACGTAAGCATAGACAGCAACATAAGTACGCTTGCTGATGACACTAAAATAGACGTGTTATTAATTGGACGAGGACCCGGCAAACTACAGGAAGATCTTAAACAAATTTTTCGAATGGTCTGAAAAATGGCAGATGAAATTCAATGTCGACAAATGTAAAGTACTCAGTATAGGAGATGTAAACAGGAAACCAGATACCAGATAGAACAACGATGCCATAGAGAAACCGACTGCAAGAGATTTAGGAGTAATGATAAGTAGGAACCTTAAGCCAAGTAAACAATGTGTTTTTGCTCGTAACAAGGCTAATAAAGTACGGTTCATACAAAGGAGTGTTAATGCAACAAGACTAGCGGGGTCATCCTAAAACTGTATCTTGCTTTGTGAGACCACACCTGGATTACGCAGTTCAGTTCTGGTCACCGTATTACAGAATGGATATAGAATCTCTGGAAAGAATTGCAGGAGAATGACAAGACTAATCCCGGCATTAGGAACCTTGAGTATAGAGACAGGTTAAAGCACCTACTTGCACTCCTCGAGAGACGTAGAGCGAGGGGCGACCTGATAGAGGGTGTATAAGTGGAAGACATGGGCTAAACAAAGGGACATTACAAAGGTACTCAAATTATCCAACCAGGAGCGAACTCGTAACAATGGTTTTAAATTAGACAAATTTAGATTTAGGCGTGAAATAGGTAAACACTGGTTTGGAAACAGAGTAGTGGATGAATGGAACAAGTTACCAAATATCATCAAACTCGAATACGCTAATTGCTTCAAACATAGGTTGGATGCTCATATGAGCAATAGGGGTTGTTGTAAACGGACTGCCCTGTATGGGCCAATAGGCCTGCAGTTTCCTCCATTCTATGTTCTTATGTTCTTATTCCTGGTACACCTCTGACAATCAGGTGACACGTCCAACACTCCCAGATACACCCTCTGACACTCACAGGTATATCTTTGACACTCCGTGTACACTCTGACACTCCTCGGCCACCTCTGACACTCCCAGGTACACCTACGATACTGCCAAGATGCCTCTGTTGCTCCCAGGTACACCTCTGACACTCCCTAGGTACTCCTTTGTCCTCCCTGATACACCTCCTAACCTCCCAGGTACAACTCCGACACTCCCAGGAAAACCTTCGATACTCCTAGGTACACCTCTTACCTCCCAGGTACCTCTGACACTCACTGGGTACACCTAGGCTGCTCCCAGGCACCTCAGACACTCCAGGTACACCTCTGGCCTCCCAGAGTACTCCTCAGACACTCCCATGCACACCTCAGACACTCTCAAGTACACCTCTGGCACTCCCAGGTACCTCCTGACCTCCCATGTGCACACCTCCCGGCCTCCCAGGTACACCTCGGCATTCCCAGGTGCTCCACCCCAGCCTCCTGGTACCCCTGACTCTCCCGTTTACCTCCCCAGCCTCCCAGGTACACCCCCAGACACTCCCAAGTACACCTCAGACACTCCCTGAGTACCAACCCTGACACTCCAGGTACACCTCAGTCACTCCAGGTACACCTTTGACAATCCCAGGTACACCTCTGACAATCCCTTGCTCCTCTGACCTCCCTGGTTCCTCTGAGACTCCCAGGTACACCTCTGACACTCCTGGTACACCTCCGATATTCCAGGTACAACTCCGACACTCCCAGGTAAACCTCCGATACTCCTAGGTACACCTCTTACACTCCCAGGTACCTCTGACACTCGCAGGTACACCTCAGACACACACCGAGGTACACCTCAGACACTCCCAAGGTACACCTCTGACCTCCCAGGTACTCCTCAGACACTCCCAGGTACACCTCTCACTCCAGGTGCCTCTCACACTCCCCAGGTACTCCTGCTGACACTCCCTGGTGCTTCTCCTGACCTCCCAGGTACACCTCTGACACTCCATGTACACCTCCGACACTCCCGTTACACCTCTGACATTCCCAAGGTACTCCACTGGCCTCCTGGTACACCTGATTCTGGGTACACCTCCGGACACTCATGTACACCCCAGACACTCCCCAGGTACACCCCAGACTGCTCCAAAAAAATTTTTTAGACACTCCAGGTACACTTCAGACACTCCCAGGCACACCTCTGACATTCCTAGGTACACCTCTGGCCTCCCAGGTACACCTCTGACACTCACAGGTACCTCCCGTGCTCCCAGGTACCTCCTGACCTCCCAGTTACTCCACTGACATTCCCTGGTACACCTCCTGACACTCCCAGGTACCGTCCGCCTCCCAGACTGCACCTCCCGACACTCAGGTATGTCTCTGACACTCCCAGGTACCTCTCTGACACTCCAGGCCACACCTACGATACTGCTTTGGGTGCACCTCTGACACTCCCAGGTACACCTCTGGCCTCCCAGGTACTCTCTGTCACTCCCTGATACCTCTAACCTCCCAGGTACACGCTGACACTCCAGGTACACCTCTGACCTCCCAGGTACACCTCTGACACTCCCAGGTACACCTTTGACACTCCCAGGTGCTCACTGGCATTCCCTGGTACACCTCTGACACTCCCAGGTACACCGCTGACACTGCCAGGTGCACCTCCGACTCCCAGGTACACCTCAGACACTCCAGGTACCGCCCTCACCTCCCAGGTACACCTCCGACACTCCAAGTACTCCTCTGATCTCCTGGTGCTCCTCTGGCCTCCCTAGTTCACCTCTGAGACTTCCAGTGCCTCCTGTGCTCCTGGTGCACCTCCGATATTCCTGGGTACACCTCCGATATTCCCAGGTACACCTCCGATACTCCCAGGTACACCTTTGAGACTCCCAGGCACTTCACTGACCTCCTGGTATACCTCTGACATTCCCAGGTACTCCTCTGACACTCCCAGGTACACCTCCCTGATGCTCCAGGCACCTCAGCCTCCCAGGTCACCTCCGACACTCCAGGTACAAATCCGACACTCCCAGGTAAACGCCTCCGACACTCCCAGGTTACACACCTGACACTCCCAGGTAAACTTCACAACCTCCCAGGTACACCTCCCAGTTCTCCCAGTTACACCTCCGGCCTCTCAGTTACCTGGCCTCCAGGTACACCTCTGACCTCCCAGGTACCTGATACTCCCAGGTGCCTCCTGTCTCCCAGGTACCTCTGGCCTCCTGGTTCACCACTGAGACTCCCAGGTACACCTCTGGCCTCCCAGTACACCTCCGATATTCCCAGGTACCTCCGATATTCCCAGGTACACCTCCGATACTCCCAGGTACACCTTTGAGACTCCAGCTACTTCACTGACACTCCCTGGTATACCTCTGGCCTCCCAGGTACAACTCAGACACTCCCAAGGTACCTCTGAGACTCCCAGGTACACCTCTGATGCTCCCAAGTCCGCCTGTGACACTCCCAGGTACAACTCAGACCTCCTGGTACACCTGCAAGCACTCTCAGGTCCGCCTCTGGCCTCCCAGGTACAACTCAGGCCTCCTGGTACACCTCTGGCCTCCCAGGTACACCTCTGATACTCCCAGGTGGTGCTCACTGACACTCCCTGGTGCACCCCAGCCTCCCAGGCCTCTGACCTCCCAGGTACACCTCAGACACTCCCAGGTAAACCTCCGATACTCCTAGGTACCTTTAACCTCCCAGGGACACCTCTGACAAT
>NW_024738439.1:0-12612 GCF_018991925.1 Homarus americanus
GTTAGATTATGTCAGGTTAGGTAAGTAGGTAGAGGTGGGTAAAAAGGTTAGGTTAGGTCGGCAGGTTTTAGTGTAGGAGCTTAAGTAATCCCGTAAAAATTTCATGTTAATTTTTGACACCATACATTATAATAATCCTTATAAACTATGTTAAGGAACTGTGGTGTCATTTTTTCTGAACGGTTTATTATAAGTTTTATGCCTTTAAAGAAGTTTTATTAAAGAGCGGCGTAATGAACCACAGATGTATTACCATTAAGTCCTAATTAACTTAAAACATGACTAATAACCTATGAACATGTAGTATTATATGATTACAATTTAACATAATATATCATGAATGCTGTTATAATATCTTAAGTGTGTTACAAACATGGCTGCTCATATATGCCATCCTGTCTCTGGCAAAGAAGAGATTGCAGTAAGTAAAATTATTTACTAAAGACAAATACTGGAAATTAAACATATACATATTACCATTATCTGAAAAGCTTAGAACCACCGTTTTATATTTATTAAAAGTTTGTAGTGTTATACATCATGTGTAAACAAGTCACAAGTTATTATTTACGACATTGCTTCAGTCCTCGTCATCAGAGTCTTCTGTGTACAACAGATTCCTTCACCTTGTTTAGGCATTTCTCATCATCTGCTTGACAGTTACACATCTCGGTGCATGTCATGCTATTCTTTCTGATTCTTTCTGTATGAACATGACAATGATCCACATTTCTTGACGCCACATCCACATTTAACAAGTTCTGTGATTGCTTCTGGAGCTGGTGGTTGGTCTGATATTACTAGTATGAAACAGTCATTGTCAATCTTCCAGCCATGCTCTAATTGTGAAAGCATTTCACTGTCTGCATCACAAGACCACAGAAGAGCTTGATACCTTCCTCTCAATATATGATACTTTAGAGTTGCTGCAGTCGCTGGTAGTTCTCCAACTTCTGCCTGCGTTTTCTTGAAGAGATGCCATCTAAGTTATGACAGTTTAGTGAAAGTCATTCGTGGACAGTAGAGCTTAAATACAAATTCCTTTAGACCAATAAACATGTCTGCTGGAGGGCATTTGGTCTACTCAGCATCTTGAATGCATCTAGGACTTTTGTGTTGGATTTCATCAAAGTGCTCCAACATGCTTTCTTTCCTCTGCCAACAAATTTTCCAATGCAGTCAGATCCTGTGAAGGCATGGAAACCTGTAAGGCTCTCTGCCCAATGTGTCGTCGCTCACCAGTTCCTGTTTTCATACTTGTATTTTCTCCAAGTTGAGGCTGCTTTAATATACCAAACACATCAGTGTCTGGTGACTTGATATGTACAGTGCTGCCCTTCTGTGATGCATATACTGTATGTCCTGCTTAAGTTCTATAACTTGTGATAGCAATTTGATGGTTGAAGTCTTATTTGCTGCTTTCCACGACAGAAGATTAACCTTGGACATCTTTTCCCAGATGCTCAATGGACCAACAATACGTTTCTTGACAAAATTTTCATAATTTGTCTTCCAACTTCATATGCACATAGATTGTCATATTTGGCATTTTCTGGCATTACAGCTCCAGTTACCAAGTTTAAAAGAGCATCATTTTCCTGGGATTACAGTCACCAATAACATTGTGTAGCTTCTGTACATCAGCATATTGACAGCTGACAATAGCTGTAGAGAGCTCATGATGTTCTGTTCTTTTGTAATCTTTATGAGTTTGATATTTTATGTAATGAACTTAATTTGAAAACCCAAATGGTAGTATATGATCTTTTATCACCTTAGACACTCTGTGCGTCATCCCTCTCAAGTGATTTTTTTCCTCTTACTTCTCTGGACAAATACGACCTTTATCCCATCAGAAAAAATATCACCATATATTTTCTTAATCTACAGGTGCCAAGGTTTAAAATGACGGATGGTGTTAAAAATTAACCTGAAATTTTTACGTGACCACATATTGTCTTGTTGAGTTTCTGAGAGAACTTCACGGCTAAATAACGCCTCTGTATTGATAGCCGGTACATGTCGTAATATCCACCGCTCATAGTTAAATCTTTATGTCCGTTTATTTTGTCCTAATTTAAGTATCAAAGAGTGTTTTTATTTTTAAGTATCTTAAGTATCTTTTTTCCTCACTCTTAAGTATCTAAGTATGATGTTTTTTTCATTTTTAAGTAACTAACCATATTTTTGTTTTCATTATAAAATATGATTGATATAGACAACAGAAGTAAATATCAGCTGGAGGTCGTAAACGAAGCTGATGTGAAGTATTTTGACTCACTGTTCCCACGAACTAATTGCTTCTCTGGTTTATACCGAAGAAATAAAACCATCAACGAACCATCCGATTCAAATGTGTCTTAGGCGATACAGGGTGTTTAGGCGTCATTCTGATACCAAGAATGACTTTGTGTACTGTGGTGAAGCTGGGGGTAGGATAGGGTTGGGTTGGGTTGGGATGGGTTAGGATTACGCATGTGTGGATATATTCTGTCGCATTTTATAGGTATCTTGCGTCTTTCTCTTTATTCCTTCTTTATCATGAGTATCTGTGCCTATTAATACACCACCTCGCAGGATAGTGGAAGAGGAATGGATAGTAACGAGATAATATTCTTCTTACATATACCTTAGCTTGATTACAGGTAACACCAGGTAAAAGTTACGTGAATCTTAAGAGTTGTCCTCGACTTGGCTGATTCTTTCTAGCTCATGGGTTAGAAAAACAAAAGATGCTTGTTTTATTTATTTATTTATTTATTTATTTATAGCTTATTTTAGAATCCCCGAAAGTTAGAACAAAATGGCTGACGGGACTCACAAGCGGGCGATGTTTACAGTATGGACCAAGAATAAAAAATAAATGAAAAATAAAATAAATAAATCGTAAATTAGTGCATTGTTTCTCCAGGGGTAATTATAGAAGTACAAATGTTCTCCAGCAGTGGGTAACGATCATAGCCACGTATAGAGCTTCTAACGCAGGTAGATTGATATAGATGCATTACCTGGAGTTAGTGGGTTACAGGGCCCTCCTACACGATAATATTAAAGGTGTTTTTCCTTCTGTTTGTGGCACTTGAGGTGTTTAGGTTAGGGTTAATTAAAATGGTTTAGTTATAATAGTTATATTACGATAAGTTAAGTTGAATTTAGAACTTTTGATTTGCATATATCGTGTTTTAGAAGGATTTGTTAGCTAATAAGTTTAATTTGGATAAGTTTAGTTTAATTTAGATCATTTGATTTTACAAGGTAGTATTATAATGACTGGGAACCATATAGAAAACTGTTAGAGAAGTAAATATTTCTACGGCAGTGAATGAGTAAGTCAATAAGTGGTGTATAGAGCTGCTGACGCAACTTAAACGGTATATACTATACATTATATGTTATCAGAGCTTTCCTGTTGTACGTAACCGCCTCCGTCAAAGTGTCTTACTGGCTCATGTGAAGATTAGCCTCTAGTTTATTTAACCTCAAGATTAACTACACTGGCACTGCCTGACCTGACCTGACCTACCCTACCCTACCCTACCCTACCCTACCCTACCCTACCCTGCCCTACCCTACCCTACCCTAACCTAACCTAACCTAACTTAACTTCCCAAGTAGCGTTAGGTTAATCATTAGTTGAAATAAGCTGGGAGGGTTAATCTTCAGGTAATCTATCTTAATTAACAATTTTGGTCAGGTGAGGCCTTCCTTACCTTACTCGAGAGCAGGAGGACTTGCTAACGTCTACAGATCATCGTCAACCAAGGCAGATATTGAATACCTTTTGTTTACCTTCGTGGCTTAAGAACACATCTTAACACCATAAGACTATTCGCCTCAATACAATAATACAGTAATTGATTATTGTATTCTAATAAAATTTACGGTGTATCTTGTGAACCAGATTTATTGTTTGACCTTAGTGAATGAGAAACTGGTTGAGGTGTATTGTGGTAAACATCCTTAAGATCAGCTCTGTGTGTTCTTACGACCTCAAAGTAACACAAAAGGTAGCCAATATCTACCCTTGATCAGTCACTTTATGTAGATGTCAATTGTGTCATTTTTCTAGACTTAGTGCCCCCTGGAGGAGAAAGTAAATACAATGTTGATATATTTTGGTCACAACACACACTAGTAGATTATTTTTCCTTTTTAACTAAATAATTAACACTATGAAGCTAACTAATTATATAACTCAAAGATGGTAACCAATATGGCGTCGATATTGTTCACATACTCTATGATAAATAGATGTATTGTCTGTTTAATTTTAGGGAAAAATTTAATTTATAAACTTTTGAGAATCTGGATACAGGAGTTTTGTCTTTGTGTGTGTGTGTGTGGTGATGATGACGCATACTTTCCTCTGCAGTGAAAAAAATATCTTGACATTGCAAAGTTTAACTGTAAGCCGAAGGAACGTTTGTAATGTGACTTGTTATGTGAAATTGTAACTTGAAATTCTTTGTGAAAAAATATTTCCCTATAAAGTTTGGCAATAAATGAAGTATTACATCAAGGTGTAACTTGTAGTTCCTTGTGGAGTAATTACCTATGTGGACGATACAGCTACTCCAGGGTGTAAGACCTAGAGTAGAAAGTCTTTAGACCTTACCTGAGGTTGAAAGACTCTTATAGTGGAACGTCTTAGGTATTGAAACTTTAATTACAGTAAATAAAATATAATCTACCTAAACATTCCTTCACCTGGCGACAACTAATGATACAGGTGGTGTAATAGCTCTTTAAAATTCCTCCGTTTGATATAATAATGACCACACATGAACTTATAATGTGCAATATCTTGATAACACATTAGCTGCAACATTACACATAGTCCAGTGTATGTGTAGTGAGGGACATCTACCTAAATGAGTTACAGAATGTGGAGTTGAGGCAAAAAAAAGTTGGGACATGTTTGAGATCATCAGTTGAGCCAAACGTTTATACTCAATATTGTTTTAATGGTATTTTAGAGCGACCGAAAAATGTAAACAAAATGGCCGGCTAGGTGACACATACCTTACAAGAAATAAACATGAGAACGAACACACACACACACACACACACACACACACCAGTTTTACCCACATTATCACCAGACTATCGGCATACCTGGTCGGTGGACACCTGCCTCCTCCTCCTCCTCCTCACCTTGCTAATATGCTAATATGCTAATATGCTAATATGCTCTGGTATGTTCCAGTCTATTTAAGATATGCTCCCATCTATCTTAAAGAGCTTATGCTAGGTTGGTCTGATATGCTCCTCAAAGACTATGCTGATATACTCTTGTCATCTGATATGCCATTATGTTCATATCACTCTAAAGGATATACTAATATGTTCTGATATGTTGGTATGGTTCTGTCTCTCAGAGGGTGTGCTGATGTACTATAAGAGCATATGGGGTATGCTGATATACTTGGTTATGTAGCTAGGCTCATATCTCTCTTACAGGGTATGCTAATATACCCTGATATGCTTGCATCTATCTCTGAGCGTATACTGGTTGACTGTAATGACATAAGAGATATGCTGGTATGCTTCTAAGGGAATATGTTAACATACTCTAATAATAATTTGAAATGAGGTTAGCTATACCTTAGATTCAGGGGATATACTGATATGATATGAATTAACCTAGAAGTATACTGATATGTTCTCAAGGCATTCAGGGGATCTGTTAGTATGCTTCGACATACTTTCGGAACAAGGTAAACTGGACCTTCAGAAGATAGGGTGATATGCTGACATATTCTGATGGATCTAAGAGAGTGGAAGACTATGAGAGCTAGTTAATATACTCAGGTATGTTGATATCCCTTCATGGCACTTGGGAGATATGGTAATATACTCCGATGTGTCTCTTTGGATATACTGATATGCCACTAATGGGTCCCCAGAAAGCAGGAGACAAGTTGATCTGCTTCGAGGACACTAATCTGTATAATGATTTTTTCCCTGACTGTTAAGAAGTATACTGGTATATTTCAAATGTTGCTTAGTATTATAGTATACTTTGGGCTGTTCTGAACATATTTCACAGCTGATTTTCAGAAATATATGCTGCTGTCACTGGCTTGTTTATTCCGGAGACATTGATTATACTTTGAGTATGTTGATATGCTTTGTTACCAGTCAAGGAATATGCTGATATGTTCTGACACTTCTCAGTGATTACCCTGATATACTTAGATACCTGACAGTATTTATTGGAGTATAGTGTCCTATACTCTGATGTCATTCTAGTGATATGCTGATGAGCTGACATACCGCTTTATGTAACTGTGATATATTGAATCATATACATCCATTCCTCACGCTTAATATATATGATATTCTAAACAATGCTGATATTATTTATGTTATACCCTGATTATATACTAACATACTACAGTGTCATTTATAGTGTATGATATTAAACATTCGGGGGTATACTTTGAGGTTATTTAGAGAATATGATGGCAAACGGTGATATACTCTGATGCCATATTTAGTATACACAGATATATTGATATAATTTATATAATATACCGATAGATATAACTAAATATCTGTGAAGTAAATCCTGTACTTTTTGATATACCATTCAGGGTGAAGGTATGCTAATATACCACGATAGCACCCGTCTCTCAGCGCTAATATACCCTGATGGCACACTTAACATCCTGGCGCCGGTCGTAGGGTATACTGATATGCTAAAGTCTTCTTCATCTTCTAATATCTCGACTTCAGCTTCGTAAACTGTGATTACTTAAACGTATTTAACGCTCGTTTACGTAACTTTTTTGTAGAATAAATGAATGTATATCCGGGGTTCTTCTGTTTCTTTGTCCATCTGATGTTTGCGTCCATGTTGAGGAGAACCACTTAGCAGGGCTCGCATTTTCCCATAATGTGTTACCTCAGTTCCATAATTTGCACTTAGTGAAGCCACGATATCCCGCGTTATGTTGCCCGTCTTACTTCCTTCTGGGTTATGTGTCTTAAGTTGGTGAAAAATTAAATTAAGGCTGAATTATTGTTAAATGTTAAGGTATTATAGTACTTGTCTGTCGTGTTGTTAATATAACATAGTTTCACCAGCAGTATGTACTCAAGAGCTTATTAACATCGTTGACGAGTCAGAGCCGCAACACTGAACCAATCTATATGAACATTAACACAAAAAATAAATTGTTACATTACATCGACTATCAAGACATAACTTACAATACAAATTAATAAATAATTGTACCAGGCAGATAAAAATAATAGTTACAAAAAATTATGAAAATAGTCTTAATGTTCACGCCAGAACTTACCCCATAACAAAAGCCATACAACATTTTCCCAGTTAAGACTTCGTTAAATACAATCTCAAACTCCTTCTCAGAAACTGTGTGTTGGTGGTGTGCTACGTGTGGTGTGTGTGTGTGTGTGTGTGTGACAGCACCTTTGATTTATACAAATATTCACCCAAATGAATAACACCAAGTAATTCACCATGTTATTCACGACTCTTAGATCACTTGGCTTGCGTCTCTCAAAAGGTCGAGCCAGGGTCAGCTGATTCAGTAAACACCGCTCACATTAATAGGGACCTGCCACACTTTGCCATAAACAGATAAATTGTACCGGGAATTTTCCCCCCACCCACTCATCATTGTCACTTTATGTAACTTGCTGACAAAACCCATGACCCTTCAGGCCTTTTACGCCCTTAATGCATGAGTCATAAAGGCAAGCATGAACTCCGCATGCTTCCCAGTTGGGCACTGTAACCGCTTCTGCGCTTCACCTTGCACAGGATGTAAGGGGGTGCCCAATAAACTAGCCCCCTCGTGGGCAATCTGTAATCACTACCACTGTCTCGCGGCCCAGAGTAGTAGTTGGACATATCACTAGACAGGAAAATTCACACTTAACACAAGTGTTATCTCAAGGTCATATTCACAACACTTCCCTGGACAGAATTCATAATATATTTTCTCATATTACATCTGTGTGTATACCTGCTACTAGATAAACAGAAAATGCCAAGAAGTGTTTACATCAAGCGCTGCCACTTAAGAGTTCCAAGAACTAAATTAAAACAATTAGTGTGTGTGTCCATTGCATGATATTGACTGTATGGTTTTGTGCATAATACGGTGTGTGTATGGGTGTGTGATTGTGCATGAGTGAGTGTTGAGCTGTGTGTGTGTGAGGATAACATACAATTCTTAAATCAGTGGTCACATGGGCGCATTTTTTTTTTAGCAATTTCTTGCCGGAAAGTTATTTCGAGCAATTTTCGAGAAATTCGAGCAAGTTTTTGAAGCATTTTTATTGACAATCGTGATAGTCAATTTCTTGACTATTTCGAGCAAGATTATTGGGTCAAAACCCGGTTAATACCATATTTAATGACACGAAGCTTATTTATCGAGTATTTACCTTGGCTATATATAACATAGATCAATAACATTATGTATAAAATGCACAAACAGTTTTTTACGACACACTGAGTTTATTATTTGGGTGGTGTTTTGGCGTGTTTGTTTACAAAACACAAGCCCATACAGCCGGTCATTCTCCACACACTCACAACCCTCCCTACTGTAACTACGATAGTTGAACCAGTCTATATTAAACACTCGTTCCTCCTCCTCGCCAGCCACTTACGAGTCCCCAATAGTTTTTCTTCGCTTTCTCTCATTTCTTTTTAATAATAACAATAATACCAAGGATAGCTGCTGCGTCGTCTGCATTGTTGTTGTGATGTTCCGTCTCCACTTTTGGCGGTAATGGAACCAAGAACCACGTGTGACCACATTTGGAAGAAATTGCTAGTAATTTCTTCAGTAAATTCTCATCAAAGGGATGTTGACAACTTAAGTCTGCTGTCTGATTCACAAAACTTAAGGATAATTTCTGACTTGGAACCATCGGTGTAATGCAGAAAACAGTTATTGTATTCTAAAACCTACCCAAGAAATCTTTTACCCACTTACGATATAATTCTTTTCTATTCCATCAATAGATGTTATTTTACTTTTTTATACGTATTTTTATTTTAGTAATTTATAACTATTTTCTTTATATACTTCATTACCTTTTAGTGTAATGAAGAGAATGAATTACAGAAGGTTTTTATAATTATATTGCGAACAATATTTTTCCTGGCAATAAATAAACAATGACGATGATCTTGTTTACAATATGGAGCTTGATGTCTTACTCCATGTTCGTTTATTACATTTTCTGCCATACCCGACTGTTCTTTTCTTTCTTGTGGTGAAGGTTTTTGACAATTGATATATATATAAAGTTGAGTTAAGAATAATGACTCTGATATTATAGCCATTAGGTCCTGAATAATAAGTGGTGTCTAAGTGAACAAATGTATGATGTCTTCAATTACCAGCGTAGTGTGGGGTAACAGTGGGGGTAGAAGCGAAGGGTAGGAGTGAAGGGTGGGAGTAAGGCGTGGGAGTAAGGGGTGGGAGTAAGGGGTGGGAGTAAGGCGTGGGAGTAAGGGTGGGAGTAAGGGGTGGGAGTAAAGGAGGGTAGGAAGTAAGGGGGGTGGGAGTGAGGGTGGGAGTAAGGGATGGGAGTAATGGGTGGGGTAAGGAGTAGGAGTAAGGGGTGGGAGTAGGGGTGGGGGTAAAGGCGTAGGGTAGGCGTGGGAGTAGGGCGTGGGAGTAAGGGGTGGGAGTAAGGGGTGGGAGTAAGGGGTGGGAGTAAGGGGTGGGAGTAAGGCGTGGGAGTAAGGCGTGGGAGTAAGGGGTGGGAGTAAGGGTGGGAGTAAGGGGTGGGAGTAAGGGGTGGGGTAAGGGTGGGAGGAGGTAAGGGGTGGGAGTAAGAGGGTAGGAGTAAGGGGTAGGAGTAGGGGGTGGGAGTAGGGGTGGGAGTAAGTGGTGGGAGTAAAGGGGTGGGAGTAAGGCATGGGAGTAAGGCGTGGGAGTAAGGGTGGGAGTTAGGGGTGTGAGTAAGGGGTGGGAGTAAGGGGTAGGAGTAAGGGGTGGGAGTAAGGGTTGGGAGTAAGGGGTGGGAGTAAGGAGTGGGAGTAAGGCGTGGGAGTAAGTGTGGGAGTAAGGGGTGGGAGTAAGGGGTGCGAGTAAGGGGTAGGAGTAAGGGGTGGGAGGAAGGGAGTAAGGGGTGGGAGTAAGGCGTGGAAGTAAGGGTGGGATTAAGGGGTGGGATTAAGGGGTGGGAGTAAGGGGTAGGAGTAAGGGGTGGGAGTAAGGGGTGGCAGTAAGGGGTGGCAGTAAGGGGTAAGAGTAAGGGGTGGGAGCAAGGGGTACGAGTAAGAGGGTGGAAGCAAGGGGTGGGAGTAAGGGGTATGAGTAAGTGGTAGGAGTAAGTGGTAAGAGTAAGGGGTAGAAGTAAGGGGTAGAAGTAAGGGGTAGGAGTAAGGGGTAGAAGTAAGGGGTAGAAGGAAGGGGTGGGAGCAAGGGGTGCGAATAAGGGGTGGGAATAAGGGGTGGGATTAAGGGGTGGGAGTAAGGGGTAGGTGTAAGGGGTAGGAGTGACGAGTAAGAATGTGGGACAAGAGGGAGGGGTAGCAGTGGGGGGTAGGGTTAGGTTACAAACTTCTATTTACTTCATCATCTGTATCCTGCTGGTGATGTTCTCTCTTTAAACAATTTGTAAAATAAATAAATAAATGGTTAGGTGTAAATGGTAAGAATTTAACAGAGTAATACTGAGGTATTACAAGAAAGAACTAAAAACTGTCCACTGTGTGTATCAACATTTTATAAAAGTATTTGTGAAGCTGTAAAATACTTAGATATAAACTTTTAATTCAACTCTGTAATAAAAATAATTGCAATAATGAATCTAAACAAGAAATGAACTGGGTGAAAAAATCTACAAAATACTAAAATATAAAAAAGAAGAATTACAGTAAAACCTGAATCATTGTAATAAACATTATTAAACTTTTCGTTGTTATGACCTAAAACAAACAAGGAAGACTCGTCTAGATTTTCGCTCTGTGAATTAACTCCTTGGATCGCTTTTGGGCAAGAGGGGAGTTACTCCGACTTATTCCGTGAAAATATTCCCAACTGTCCATAGAATCCGTTACAGTTTCCTTTATAGTAAGTGACTCACAAATGATTAATATTCCCATTCACCAATACTTTATTATATCAGAGAACAGTGCAGAGATAAGCTGGCCAATGAGCGATGGTCAAAGATAATACAGATTTATACTGGATTGATAAGTACAGCTATAGTGATTTGTTTCATGTTACAGTAATAATAAACTTTATCAAATGTTATAACTACCAAAGTGTTATTTTCGTGATCGATACCCTGCTGCCAGGATTATAACATCGTTTAAAAGTTCAGTAAAAATATCATGCAGATTAAAACCTAACCTAGTGTATCGTAACCTAACTTAGCCTTTCCTAAGCTAACTTAGACTATCCTAAACTAGCCTAACCTATCCTAATCACACCAAAACTAACCTATCCTAAATTTATATATCATCAACAGATTTATAGATATGTTGGAGAAATAAATATCAAAAGTTTGTTGTCTCTGCAAATGTATTTTTAAAAAAAGAAAATGAAATTAAAACTTTCTAGAGAACTCAATTGTGTCATGAGCGTTGCGGCTTGGTTAGGTTAGGTAACATTAGGTTAGGTTAGATAAGGTAAGGTAAGATTAGGTAAGGTGAGGTAGTGTTAGGGTTAAATACATTTTACTAATTTTGCATCAAAATAATCCCGACTGAAGGTATCGGATAAAAAACCTCTGAATATAATTCTTTTTCTGAGAAAAAAATTTCTTTACCACTTATTTTTTGCCCCACTTTTTTTATTAAGTTTGATGAACTTAGATTAGGTTAGGTATTATTTAACTCTGAGTCATAGGTACTTATTGGATACTTGGCAGAATAACTTGTTATAACTTGGTCCTAACAAAGGCGGAGTCTAAGCAAAAATGTTCACTTGACCTCATATTTGGATTTCATTACTGAAGGATATTTACAGCTATACCACATTAATAAGGTCTATCTGCAAGTTTATTCAGTCATAAAAAAAAATATACCCTAAATGTGGACAATAAAAATCTTCTATTTTGGTACAAATTACTTGAAAAGTTGTAAGAAGACAAAAGCTGCATCTCTTCCATAAAGCGAGAAATAGAACAGCCAAGCCTCTTCTTGTCATAAAAAAAACTAATATTGTATTTTAGTATGTTGATGTACAAAACATTTTCTTCATTATTCTATGATAAAACAAGTCTAACAAGCATTATTAAAACATATATTATTAATTTTTTTTCATGCAATCCGGAAATAGCGACTACTATATCCAGGTTGATGGTGTTGAGGTCCTGTAAGTTACAGGCTAGATTACGTGCTCACTTACGGAGTTCGATGCCAAATATTTGTTTTGAGAATCCCGATCGGAGACTGTAAGTCCAGTTACTTGGTAAACAAGTAGATACAGTGAAATAAACTGCTGTACCTAAATATTATGTAACTCAAAATATATTCCCAAAACAGCACGTTTACAGATGAAAATAAAAAAAAGCATAAATTATACAAACAAAATCAATTAATATGTTTTTTATTACAGTATTTTTAAATATCAGAAGCGTAGGTTCAGCGCTTCTTTTGTGTCTTTT
>NW_024738440.1:0-22114 GCF_018991925.1 Homarus americanus
TCTAGTTCAGTTACATGTGCTGTGTTATCATAGTCAGGTGTAAAATAACCGTCCTATTGTTCCCAGGGTGGACTATTAACACAGTCCTGGTCAAAGGATAGTTCCAGGTTGCATATCTCACTGGTGGGTCACGGCTCTCACTGGTACTGTCTGGTGCTGAATTCACTGTTCATCACTGTTCAACACTGATCCACTTCTTTCCAAACAGAAATTGTCACTTTTGATTACGTTGATATGCCAGTGGTGAGGATCAGTTAGGAGAGGACTTGAGAATGGGCCGACATAGCAAGCAGCTGAATGGAATCTTGCCCTACGGTGGTCAGGATCTGAGTAATATTGTGTGTGTGTGTGTGTGTAGAATTATTTATTTCCTTTTTCATTGGCAGAAAGAAAAAATATCCATTTCATTAGTCTGAAAATGACACCACAAAAACATCAGACAGGTAAACAAAACAACACGCAGGTAAGCAAGACACCACACAGGTGAACAAACACACAGATTGGAAACAAAAATCAGACAGAATGAAAAAAACACCGCAATTAAACAAAACACCACGTAAAACAAGATAAACAAACACACCCAAAACACCACAAATTTAGACAAAAACGCCACAGAATTAAACAAAACACCACAAAGGTAAAACAAAACACAAAAGGTAAAACAACAAACACCACACAGAAAAACAAAAGACCACCACACAGATAAACAAAACACACACAGATAAACAAAACACCACACAGGTAACTAGGGCAAGTCATTAGTAAAACAATGCATAATGACGTCACACTCACTCGACACCGCCCACCACCCATACCCCTCTGCATCACAGGTGCAGAATGTAACAAACAATTAGACTCATTCCTCCCACTCCTCTGTCGTGGCCTGAGGAACACCAGAGACCTTGGCTAGCCTATGAGCCTACATGAGCAGACATAATGAACTCTCTCACTCAGCGGATTAAAACTAGTGTTTGAGGCATTGATGACTGTGCATTCTTTATTTAATTACCACAATATTTTAAAAGTATGTTTGGGGTAGGTAGGGATAGGGGTAGGGTTAGATAGGAGCTAGGGTAAAGATGGGGCAGGTTAGGGATAGGGGTAGAGGTTAGGGTAGGAGGTGGGAGTAGGTAGGGGTAGGGGTTAAATTGGGGTAGGGTCAAGATCAAGATGGGGTTGAGGTTAGGAAGTTAAGGTAGGGTAGGGTTAGGTTAGGGTAGGGTTAGAGATTACAGAAGGGGTTAGAGGTAGGGATAGGGTAAGTTAGGGGTAGAAGTTAGATGGGGTAAAGGGTTAGGAGCAAGTTAGGGGTGGGGTTAGGGCAGGTAGGGCAAGAGGTTAGGTAGGCAAGGGTGGGGTAGGGTAGGGATGGGAGTAGGGAGTGGGTGAAAATGGGAATTAGGGAGTAAAGGTTAGGGTAGGGTAAGGTTAGGGGTAGAGATGGGTTAGGATGGGATTAGGAGTAGTGTAGGAGTAGGGTAGGGTAGGGTTAAGGTTAGGGTAGGGTTAGGGGTAGGGTTAGGGTTAGGGTAAAGGTTAGGGTAGGGATAGGGTAGGGTAGGGTTAGGGTTAGAGTTAGGGTTAGGGTTAGGGTTAGTGAGTAGGGTAAGTTAGGGTTAGGGTAGGGTTACAGGAGAGAATAGGGTTAGAGATTAGGGTAGGGTTGGGAGTAGGGATAGGGGTAGGGTAGGGTAGGGTTAGGGTTAGGGTTAGGGGTTAGGAGTTAGGGGTAGGAAAGGGTAGGGTAGGGTTAGGGGTTAGAGATAGGGTTAGGGTAGGGATTAGGGTAGGGTATGGTAGGGTTAGGGTAGGGTTAGGGTAGGGTAGGGTTAGTATAGTGCAGGGTTAGAATTGGGAATATGGTAGGGTTTAGGAGTAGGGTATGGTAGGACTAGGGTAGGGTTAGGGTAGGGGTATGGTAGGTTAGGGTGAATTATATGGTAGAGACTAGGTAGGGTTAGGTTAAGGTGGGGTAGGTCAGGGCTAGGGTGGGGTTAGGGGAGGTAAGGTAGGGCTAGGGTAGGGATGGGGATTAGGGTGGAGTTAGAGATTGGGGTAGGGTTAGGAGTGGGGTAGGGTATAAGGTGAGATAGGGGTTAGGGTGGGGTTAGGGGTTATGGAAGGGGTAGGGGTGGGGTGGGGTTATGGTAGGGTGGGGTAGAGATTGGGTTAAATTGGGGAGTTAGGGTTGGAATAGTTAGGGTTAAGATTAGGGTTAGTGTAAGGGTAGGGTAGGGTTAGGGTAGGGTAGGGTTAGGAGTAGGGTTAGGGTAGGGGTAGGGTTGTAGGGTTGGGTAGGGTAGGGTTAAGATTGGAGTAGGGTAGGGGTTAGGGTAGGGTTAGGGTAGGGTAGGGTTAGGGTGGGGTAGGGTAGGGGTTAGGGTAGGGTAGGGTAGGGTTAGGGTGGGGTTAGGGTTAGGGTAGGGTAGGGTTAGGGTTAGGGTGGGGTGGGTTAGGGTAGGGTAGGATAAGTTAGGGTAGGGATAGGGTGAGGGTAAGGGTTAGGGTAGGAGTGAGAGGTTAGAGATGGGGTAGGGTAGTAGGGTTAGGATTAGGGTAGGGATAGGGTAGGGTTAGGGTTAGGGTTAGGAGTAGGGTAGGGTAGGAGTGGTTAGGGTTAGGGTTAGGAGTAGGGGTAGGGTAGGGGTAGGGTAGGGTTAGGGTAGGGTATGGTAGGGTATGGTGGGGTTAGGATGGGGTTAGGGTGGGGTTAGGGTAGGGTAGGGGTTAAGGTATGGTAGGTTAGGGTAGTGTAGGGTAGGGGTTAGGGTGGGGGTAGGGTATGGTAGGAAGGGTTAGGGTAGGGTTAGGGTAAGGTTAGGGTAGGGGTAGGGTTAGGGTAGGATGGGTTTAGGGTAGGGTAGGGTTAGGGTAGGGTTAGGGTAGGGTATGGTAGGGTTAGGGTAGGGTTAGAGGGTAGGGAGTAAGGGTTAGGGTAGGGTATGGTAGGGTTAGGATTGGGGTGGGGTATGGTAGGGTTAGGGTAGGGTTAGGGTAGGGGTATGGTAGGGTTAGGAGTAGGGGTAGGGTAGGGTTAGGGTAGGGTTAGGAGGAGTTGGGAGTGGGGTATGGTAGGGTAGGGTTACTTTATGGTAGGGTAGGGGTTAGGGTGGGTTAGGTTAGGGTGAGGTGGGGTAGAGGTGGGTGGTAGGGTAGGGGTAGGGGTAGGGTAGGGTAGGGTAAATTAAGCTAGGTTGGGTTAAGTTAGATTAGGTTAAATTAGATTAGGTTAGATTAGGTTAGGCTAGTTTAGGTTAGGTTAAGTTAGGTTAAGAGATCTAACCTAACCTAACCTTCAAGACAACAGGTGAAAGTGCAGCAACAAGGCAGGTAAGTAAGTAGTTCATTATCGTCTCGGCTCTCAGGTATAGACGCCAACACCTGGGGAGTGTGAACAGTTGACCTTGTGTATACCACGAGTTACTACAGTACATGGGATGATTTCTCTCTGTGGCAACAAGAATAATAATTGTGAACTGACCTTTCTAGTTGGCGGAGAATGTCTGTGTTTTTATGTAACTAATGAATGTATCTTACTGTACTCCTACTGTAACACTCTGGGAATGTATACGATGCATATTCTGTAACCTAAATCAATAAATGTATAAACCAACTGTAACATACTGTACTCTTACTGTAAAACTCTGGATTAGGTTAGGTTAGTTTAGGTTAGGTTAGGTTAGGTTAGTTTAGGTTAGGTTAGGTTAGGTTAGTTTAGGTTAACGTTAAGATGGTTGAACTTAAGATGAAATAAGGTAGGGTGTCTAATCTTCACCTGGTCCATCATAAACAAATTAGGTAAACACAACCATCCATTTTCTCCACTAAACACTAATATAATCTTCACCGTCTATATTACTGTCATCTCACCTGTCTCCACCTGATGTCTGTTTACTCCTGTCTACAATACAATAGATTAGACACGATACTTCCTCCCTCCTTCACTCAGTATTGTTTGCTATGTAAACAAACCAACAATAGCCCCTCTCTTGTTTATATTGTATACTCAACCATCTCTACCCCGTCCCCACTCCCTCCCCTCCTTCCCCCTCTCTATCTCTCAACACGTCCCTCTCTCCCCTTCTATATTCCTTCCTTACCCTTCCATTCTCTCCATCTATCCTTCCCTCATCACACCACTTCCCTATACCCCTCCTCCTACCCCCCCCCTAAACACTTCCCTCCTTCCTCCCCACCACTCCCCTCCTACCCCCTCCCCAAACACTCCCTCCTTCCCCAACCCCCCCCCAACTAATCCAGGACGCTACAAGTGCCTAAAGTAAACAGAGATGGACCCAGCAGAGTACCCTGAAGGAGGTAGCGTTTGAGAGGTCAGTCTTGGTTGAGATGCTGTTGTGAGGCCATGCTGTGTTGTGAGGCCATGCTGTGTAGGGAAGTCATGCTGTGTTAGACCATGCTGTGTTGTGAGGCCTTGCTGTATTGTGAGGCCTTGCTGTGGAGGCCATGCTGTGTTGTGAGGCCATGCTGTGTTGTGAGGCCATGCTGTGTTAAGGCCATGTGGTTTGAGGCCATGCTGTGTTGTGAGGCCATGCTGTGTTGTGAGGCCATGTGGTGTTGAGGCCATGCTGTGTTGTGAGGCCATGCTGTGTTGTGAGGCAATGCTGTGTTGTGGTCAGCCAGGAGGCCATGCTGTGTCGTGAAGTCATGCTGTGTTAAAGCCATGCTGTGTTGTGAGGCCATGCTGTGTTGTGAGGCCTTGCTGTGTTGTGAGGCCTTGCTGTGTTGTGAGGCCATGCTGTGTTGTGAGGCCATGTTGTTGTGAGGCCTTGCTGTGTTGTGAGGCCATGCTGTGTTGTGAGGCCATGCTGTGTTGTGGGGCCTCTGGTGTTGTGAGGCCATGCTGTGTAGTGAGGTCATGCTGTGTTGAGAGGCCTTGCTGTGTAGTGAGGCCGTGCTGTGTTGTGAGGCCATGCTGTGTTGTGAGGCCTTGCTGTGTTGTGAGGCCATGCTGTGTTGTGAAGCCATGCTGTGCTGGACGCGTTGTGCCATGCTGTGTTGTGAGGACATGCTGTGTTGTGAGGCCGTGCTGTGTTGTGAGGCAATGCTGTGTTGTGAAGCCATGCTGTGTTGTGAGGACATGCTGTGCTGTGAGGCCATGCTGTGTTGTGAGGCCATGATGATGTTGTGTGTGTGTGTGTGTGTGTGTGCGTGAAATAATAATAATAATAATAATTAACGGTTTATTGAAAGAGCTTGGCACAGAAGGCTGAAAATATACAGTTACATATTTGGGGAATGAGTTTCGATTTACAAATAATATACAAGTATCATAAGTAACATAAGATATATAATAACTAGATATGTGTATGTGTGTGTGTGTGTGTGTGTGTGTGAGAGAGACAGAAACAACAGACAGATATAGACAAACAAAAAACAGGCAGACAGAGAGGCAGAGAGAGAGAGCTACCTTACCTCAGGGTAGTTTATTGTCACGTTTTAGAAAAAAAACTTTGGTCTGGGAGAAAGTTGGATTATTATATATTATGTTTCTCCCCACACACACACACACACACACACACACACACACACACACACACACACACACTACTGCTACTACTACTACTTTGCTGTCACTCGTAATCGAGTATGACGATCATCCGTCCAGTTATGATACAATGATATTTCTTGAGTCAATTATAGCAAATAGCATCCAATCGCATTTGGAGAAAAATAAATTCATCTACGACTCTCAACATGGGTTTACAAAGGGAAAATCTTGTTTAACAAATCTGCTGACGTTTTTAGGAAAAACTTCGAGGTAGATAATGACGAAAATTACGATGTTATTTACTTTGACTTTAGCAAAGCATTTGACAGAGTACCGCATCAGAGGCTTCGAGAAAAGTTAAGGCTCATGGTATCGAGGGAAAGTTTTAAATTGGATAAAATCTTGGCTCACCGATAGAACACAGGGGTCAGCGCAGATGGTGTTAAATCTGAGCGGGCTTGTAACCAGTGGGTTCCCAGGGGTCAGTAGTGGCCCACTCTTTGTTCAAAATCTACATACATGATCTAGATACTGGGATCAGCAGTGACATAAGTAAGTTTGTGGATGACACCAAATAGGGCGGCAGATTAATTCAGGGCAGGATGCAAATGCACTACAGGAGGATTTAAATAAACTGAGGAGTTGGAAAAAAATGACAAATGAAATTCAACACCAGCAAGTGCAGCGTACTTAATATTGAAGAACAAATATCAATGTATACAGCCTTAACAACATCAACCTAGAGAAGTTGACTTGTGAAAGAGACCTAGGGTACTTAAGCCCGGACCTACGGCCTAAAAAAGAAAGTGTTAATGTTCGAAATAAGACAAACAGAGTATTAGGTTTTATACCTAGAAGTGTAAGTAATAAGAGTGCAGAGGTCATATTGCAACTATATCTTGTGCTAGTCAGGCCGCACCTCGATTATGTTGTTCAGTTCTGGTGCCCTTAATGTAGAATGAATATCAATTCACTGGAGTCGGTGCAGCGAAGAATGACGAAAATGATTCCGGACTTAGAACCTTCCATAACAAGTTAGATTAAAGAAACTAAACTTGCATTCCCCAGAAAGACGAAGAGCGGGGGAGATATGATAGAAGTATGGGGTGAAAGGAATCAATAAAGGATATAGATAAAGTTCTTATAATATCCGAGCAGGATAGGACTCGAGCAACGGATTTAAGTTGGATAAGTTTAAGTTTAGGAGGGAGATAGGAAGGAACTGGTTCACATCTCCCCACACCCTCCTTCTTCCACCACACCTTCCCTCCCTCCCTCCTCCCCCCCACCCCCTCCCCACCCCTCTCCCCACACCCCCACCCCACCCCCTCCTCCCCCTCACCCCACCCCCTCCCTCCTCCCCCCCACCCCCCCACTCCCACCCCTCCTCCCTCCTTCTCCCACACCCCCACCCCACCCCTCCCTCTCCCCACCCTCCCTCCCCACCCACCCTCCCTCCTCCCCTCACCCCCATTCCCACTCCCTCCTCCCTCACCCACCACCCCCCACCCACCCTCCTCCACCCTCCTCCCCCCCCTCTCCCTCTCCTCACCCCCACCCCCCCACCCCACCCTCCTACCTCCTCCCAACACCCTCCCCTCCTCTCCTCACCCCCACCCCCTCACCCCACCCTCCTACCCTCCTCCCACACCCCTACCCTCACCCCTCCCCCTCCTCATTCCTACAATATATCCTTCAAGTTTTATTTATTTATTTTATGCCTTCATTATTTTATTAATTTATTGTGTTTTATTGATAATTTTTGCTTGACTTTTATTATTGATTTTATTAAATTGTTTCCTCTATTATTAATATTTTCATTGATATTTTAGAGGTAAATTTATTTTTATCGTTGTTCTTCTTATTTGGTTGTTGTTTTTATTGTCTTTATTGTTGTTTTTGTTGTTTTAATTTATTTGGTTGTTTATTTGGTTGTTTTATTTATTTTATTGATAATGTATTTGTATGACTTGTTTTACATACATACATATTTACACACACACACACACACACACACACACACACACACACACACACACACACACACACAACATAACACCATCTGTGAGGGAATTACTACACCACGTGAGGCCCCTCATAACACCATCTGAGGGAACTACTACACCAAGTGAGGCCCCTCATAACACCATCTGTGAGGGAATTACTACACCACGTGAGGTCCCCCATAACACCATCTGTGAGGGAATTACTACACCACGAGGCCCCTCATAACACCATCTGTGAGGGAATTACTACACCACGTGAGGTCCCTCATAACACCATCTGGGAGGAGTTACTACACCACGTGAGGCCCTCATAACACCATCTGTGAGGGAATTACTACACCACGTGAGGTCCCTCATAACACCATCTGGGAGGGAGTTACTACACCACGTGAGGCCCTCATAACACCATCTGAGGGAACTACTACACCAAGTGAGGCCCTCATAACACCATCTGTGAGGGAATTACTACACCACGTGAGTCCCTCATAACACCATCTGTGAGGGAATTACTACACCACGTGAGGCCCCCATAACACCATCTGTGAGGGAATTACTACACGTGAGGCCCCTCATAACACCATCTGAGGGAACTACTACACCAGTGAGGCCCCTCATAACACCATCTGTGAGGGAATTACTACACCACGAGGGTCCCTCATAACACCATCTGTGAGGGAATTCACACCACACGAGGCCCCTCATAACACCATCTGTGAGGAATTACTACACCACGTGAGGGCCCCTCATAACACCATCTGTGAGGGAATTACTAACCAAGTGAGGCCCCTCATAACACCATCTGTGAGGAATTACTACACCACGTGAGGTCCCTCATAACACCATCTGTGAGGGAATTACTACACCACGTGAGGCCCCTCATAACACCATCTGTGAGGAACACAACCACGAGGCCCCCATAACACCATCTGTGAGGGAATTACTACACCACGTGAGGCCCTCATAACACCATCTGAGGAACTACTACACCAAGTGAGGCCCCTCATAACACCATCTGTGAGGGAATTACTACACCACGAGGTCCCTCATAACACCATCTGTGAGGGAATTACTACACCACGAGGGCCCCTCATAACACCATCTGAGGAACCACACCACGTGAGGCCCCTCATAACACCATCTGTGAGGGAATTACATCACCACGTGAGGTCCTACAACACCATCTCGTAGGGAATTACTACACCACGTGAGGCCCCTCATAACACCATCTGTGAGGGAATTACTACACCACGTGAGGCCCTCATAACACCATCTGAGGGAACTACTACACCAAGTGAGCCCCTCATAACACCATCAGAGGGAATTACTACACCACGTGAGGTCCCCCATAACACCATCTGTGAGGGAATTACTACACCACGTGAGGCCCTCATAACACCATCTGTGAGGGAATTACACAATCTGAGTGAGGCCTCATAACACCATCTGTGAGGGAATTACTACACCAAGTGAGGCCCCCATAACACCATCTGTGAGGGAATTACTACACCACGTGAGGCCCTCATAACACCATCTGTGAGGGAATTACTACACCACGTGAGGCCCCTCATAACACCATCTGTGAGGGAATTACTACACCACGTGAGCCCCTCATAACACCATCTGTGAGGGAATTACTACACCAAGTGAGGCCCCTCATAACACCATCTGTGAGGGGAATTACTACACCACGTGATGTCCCTCATAACACCATCTGTGAGGGAATTACTACACCAATGGAGGCCCCTCATAACACCATTCTGAGGGAATTACTACACCACGTGGTCCCTCATAACACCATCTGTGAGGGAATCCATTACACCACGTGAGTTCCTCCTCAACACCATCTGGGAGGAGTTACACTACGAGTTTGCTGTTCAACACCTACATTAATCTGTATGTTCACTGTATGTTCCTTGACCTTTCTAATGAAGGCTTTGTTAAACCACCAATGTATGTAAGTCATTTATGTCCAATGTATATTTTCAGCTTTCGGGCTGCAGAACTTTTTAATAAACTAATTATTATTATTATTATTTATATTTATTATTATTATTATTATTATTATTATTACCAATACCACCATAGGGTCGAGACCTACTCAGCCACTGCTCCTGCTGACAGCTGCTCATTGGCCATGTCGGCCCATTCCCAGTCCTCTCCCTGACCCATCCTAATCACTGGGATAGCAACATAATTTAAAGTGACAATTTCGTTTCGGAAAGAAGTGGGAACAGTGATGAACAGTGATGAACAGTGTTTAAGCCAGTGAATTCAGCACTAGACAGTACCAGTGAGAGCCGCGACCCACCGGTGGGATAAGCAACTCTGGGAACTGACCACCATCTTCTGACCAGGAGGTGCTAATCAGTCCACCATGGGAACAACAGAGGGCCGGCCAGTTATGCACCTGACTACGAGATAACACAACACCACCCAGCAGGGCGAGGTACTTTGATACCACCCCACACCACCCGGTCCTGACAGAGTATTAGGTTTTATATCTAGAAGTGTAAGTAATAAGAGTGCGGAGGTCATAATGTAACTATATCTTGCGCTAGTCAGGCCGCACCTCGATGATGTTGTTCAGTTCTGGTGCCTTTATTATAGAATGGATATTAATTCACTGGAGTCGGTGCAGCGAAGAATGACGAAAATTATTCCGGGACTTAGAAACCTTCCATATCAAGATAGGTTAAAGAAACTAAACTTGCATTCCCTAGAAAGACGAAGAGTTGGGGAAATATGATAGAAGTAATTAAGTGGGTGAAGGGAATCAATAAAGGGACTAGATAAAGTTCTTATAATATCCGAGCAGGATAGGACTCGAAGCAACGGATTTAAGTTGGATAAGTTTAGGTTTAGGAGGGAGATAGGAAGGAACTGGTTCACAAATCGGGTGATAGACGAGTGGAACAAGCTTAGCAATTCTGTAGTAAGTGCTGGAACGTTGGAAAGTTTTAAAAGGAGGCTAGATAGATTCATGGATGATAGAGAGTGGTAGTAACTCTCGACAGGAGCTGCCATGCACAGGCCAACCGGCCTATTGCAGACTCCTTATTTTCTTATGCTCTTATATCAACACCCGAGGACGAGTTACTGCACCACGTGAAAACCACACTACCTGGTATCTCCATGACCACGTGAGGTCCTTCATATCAACACCAGAGGACGAGTTACTACACCACGTGAACACCACACCACCTGGCATCTCAATGACCAGCCCGGGCCATCAACTGTAAACTATAATAATTTGTATGTTCAATTCATGTTCCTTCTTTCAGTAATAAAAGCTTTTGTTAAGCGACCCACCCACCCCATGTCTTTGTATGTAATAAGTCATTTTTGTCTAATGTATATTTTCAGCCTTCGGGCTGCAGAACTTTTTCAATAAACCGTCAATTATTATTATTATACACACACACACACACACCGCAACTGCACACCATTCATCATTATAATCGGGGCAAAAACGTGTCAAGCCTCGTCACTACATAAATAAGACACCCCTTCCTCCCCACACACACTTCCCCCCCCACACGGTCCAAAAACACATGCTTCATAAGGTTAGGTCCCCCTCCCCCCTTTAAACAGCCACGTATAAACTCACCTTACCGCCTCTGTCTGACCTAAAATATATATTAGAACGAAAAATATTATAGTATAGTGTGTAATATACTACAGGTGTAACTATAAACGCCAATAGAGATGCCTGAAGAGTTAAATTATAAACGTAGAGAGAGAGAGAGAGAGAGTCAAGTACCATGCCGCCACACACCTGATCTGACTTACGACTCTTGGCACCGATGCTCACTTGTTTGTTTACATCTTCACAGCTGATCTCTTTCGCCTTTGATGCTCCCGAGATTTATATATTTTATTTATTTATTTATTTTTTATTAATTTATTTATAACTTACCATTTTAAGTCTGTCTGTAGTTACATAATTTAATAGTTACTAAAAAATAATAATAATAATAATAATCTCTGAATGATCTTCCTCTGAGATATAAAACATTAAAAAAAATATAAATAAATAATCTTGAAAGGGTTCGAAATGTCAACAGAACCACCACGTCACTTATACAAGCTGAAGGAGACGCCCAGGTGGTGGTGTCCTCGCCAGGCTACCTACACCCCGTCCCACAGGTTTCCATCCCTAACACAAGGGATCCAACACGGTATTATTTATAGTCCCCATGTGAATTTGTTTTGCGGTGTTTTCCTTATATGGCAGCCATGTTCAGATATGGCCAGCAGAAGGAGAAGTGGAGGGAAGGGAAGGAAAGGAATAGGGGGAAGGGAATAGGGAAGGGAATAGGGGAAAGAGTAGGAGTGGAGGACGAGAAGGGAAGGAAGAGGATTAGGAGGAGGAGGGGAGGGGAAAAGGACGAGGGAGAGGAGGAATAGGAAGAGGAGGAAGAGGGGAAAAGCCGAGGAGGGGAAAGAGCGGAAGGAGGAGGAAGTGAAGGAGGAGAGGATGAAGACGAGAAGGAGGAGGAGGAAGAGAAGAAGGACGAATAGGAGGAGGAATAGGAGAAGAAGCTAACACTCAAGGTAAGTAGCGAGAATTATACCTTATCCATAAAACCAACATGGCGTCAACACAAGACAGACAGACAGACAGACAGACGGAGATGAAGGAGAAGTGTTGGTGAGTAGTTCCTGACGATAAAACAAACAACAAACAAACAAACAACAAACAAACAAACAACAAACAAACACGCGGGTAATATTAGTTATTGCTCGACACATGTAAACAAACAACAAACAAACACACTAATACATTTAAAAGCTTCAAAAATAGTGACAAAATGAAGACTAATGATAAATGATGGTTAGGTTAGGTTAGGTTAGGTTAGGTTAGGTTAGGTTAGGTTTAGGTTAGCTTTAGGTTAGGTTAGGTTAGCTTTGGGTTAGGTTAGGTTAGCTTTAGGTTAGGTTAGCTTTAGGTTAGGTTAGCTTAGGTTAGCTTTAGGTTAGTTAGGTTAGGTTGGCTTTAGGTAGGTTAGGTTAGGTTAGCTTTGGATGGGTTAGCTTTAGGTTAGGTTAGCTTTAGGTTAGGTTAGGTTAGGTTAGGTTAGGTTAGGTTAGGTGAAGATGACCACTGGAGTAAGATAGTGTTAGCATATATGGTAAGGAGCCCAGGGGATATGGTGGTTGTTGGTGGGTGTGTGTGGGAGGTCAGGGTGGGTGTGTGGGAGGCCAGGGTGGGCATGTGGGAGGCCAGAGTGGGCAGGAGGCCACACACTGCCATGACCCCACACACACAACAATGGTTCACACGACAGCACCTAACACCGCTGTTAACTGTGGCAACACGTGGAGACAACAACAACAACAACAACAACAACAACAACAACAACAACAACAACAATAAGAACAACAAAACAACAACAAAACAATAAAAACAGCAAAAAAAGCAACATAAAAACAGCAACAAAAACAATAAAACAGCAACAAGAACAATAATACAAAGAGGCAAGAAGAACAACAGAAACAAGACAAGAACAAGAAAAGAAGAGGAGGAGGGAGGAGAAGAGGAAGAGGTGGAGGGAGGAAAAGGAGGAGGAGGAGGGAAGAAAGAGGAGAAAGGAAGGGGGAAGGAAGAGGAGGATGGGATAGAAGAGGAAAGAAAGAGAGGAGGAGGAAGAGGAAGAGAGAGGAGGAGGGGAGGAGGAGGAGGTCCCCCAAGGCGTGTTCTGTCTCCATTTCTGTTTCGTCATTCCTCTGTACCTTCTTCTTCTTCCTTACCTTTCTCTACTCACCTCCACGCCAATTCGTCCTCCACGCCAACCTCGTCCGCCAACTCGTCCCCGCCAACTCGTCCCCCCGCCAACTCGTCCCCCGCCAACTCGTCCCCCGCCAACTCGTACGCCAACTCGTTCCCCACGCCAATTCGTCCTCCACGCCAACTTCGCCACACCAACTCGTCCCCACGCCAACTCGTCCTCCAACTCGTCCTCCGCCAACTCGTCTCCCGCCAATTCCTCCTCGCCAACTTTCCGCCACCAACTCGTCCCCACGCCAATTCGTCCCCCGCCCAACTCGTCCTCCGCCAGCACTCGTCTCCCGCAATTCGTCCTCCACCCAACTTGTCCCCCACACCGCAAAATCCACACACAGTAGACACGTTTCCTGCGCCCAATAACTGTTTCACTCTATTTGACGAGTCACAGAGTTGTACGTAGGATTTGAACCTGTTAATCTGGGGGAGGGGGTGCAGAGGAGGGTGGAGATAGTGTCATATGAGGGGTTCAATCCTTTGTGTTTCCAGACGGAGATTCAGTTCCAATCTTTGTTGATACGATTTTTGTATGCATGATTCAACCCCTTAATTTCGTAGAATCTATCAGAATTAATCCCATCTAGTGTAGGAATTAACCCCATCTATGTAGGTTAACCCCCATCTATGTAGGGATTTAACCCCATCTGTGTTGGTTAACCCCCATCTATGTGAGGATTTAACCCCCCTCTGTAGGATTACCATCTATGTAGGATTTAACCCCCATCTATGTAGAGATTTAACCCATCTGTGTGAGATTTAACCCCATCTATGGTTTATTACCCACCTCTGTAGGTTAACCCCACCTCTGTAGGTTTAACCCCATCTATGTAGGATTTAACCCCATCTATGTAGGATTTAACCCCCATCTGTGTGGGATTTAACCCCACCTCTGTGGGATTAACCCCCCATCTATGTAGGATTTAACCCCCATCTATGTAGGATTTAACCCCACCTCTGTAGGATTTAACCCCATCTATGTAGGGGTTAACCCCCATCTATGTGGATTTAACCCCATCTATGTGTGATTTAACCCCATCTGTATGTGATTTAACCCCATCTATGTAGGATTTAACCCCACCGCTGTGAGTTTAACCCCATCTATGTGATTCTTCCTCTGTGAGTTACCCCATCATGTAGGGTTTAACCCATCTGTGGATTTAACCCCATCTGTGTAGGATTTAACCTCCACTGTGAGGATTTACCCCCATCTGTGTGGGATTTAACCCCATCTATGTAGGATTAACCCCACCTCTGTAGATTTAACCCCCATCTATGTAGGTTAACCCCACCTCTGTGGTTAACCCCCACCTCTGTAAGTTAACCCCATCTATGAAGGATTTAACCCCCCCATCTATGTAGGATTTAACCCACCTCTGTGAGATTTAACCCCCAACTATGTGGATTTAACCCCCATCTGTGGATTTAACCCCCATCTGTGTGATTTAACCTTACCGCTGTAGGATTTAACCCCATCTGTGGGATTTAACCCCATCTGTAGGATTTAACCTTACCTCTGTTAAGTTTAACTCCATCTGTGTAGGATTAACCCCACCTCTGTAGGATTTAACCCCCATCTATGTGAGATTTAACCCCATCTGTGAGATTTAACCCCATCTTTGTGGGATTTAACCCCATCTATGTGGGTTTAACCCACCTCTGTGGTTGCTCATCTATGCAGGATTTAACCTCTGTGGGATTTCTCTCCATCTATGTAGGATTTAACCCCCACCTCTGTGAGATTTAACCCCATCTATGTAGGATTTAACCCCCATCATGTAGATTTAACTCCATCTATGTAGGATTTAACCCCACCTCTGTAGGATTTAACTCCATCTATGTAGGATTTACTCCTCTATGTGAGATTTAACCCCCACCTGTAGGATTTAACTCCATTTATGTGGATTTAACCCCATCTATGTGAGATTTAACCCCATCTATGTGGATTTAACCCCCATCTATGTAGGATTTAACCCCCCATCTATGTAGATTTAACCCCCTCTGAGGATTTGCTCATCTATGTAGGATTTAGAATGCATCTATGTGGTTAACCCCATCTATGTGATTTAAATCCACCTCTGTGAGATTTAACCCCACCTCTGTAGGTTAACTCCATCTATGTGGTTTAACCCCATCTGTGTAAGTTTAACCCCACCTCTGTAGGATTTAACCCCATTTATGTGAGATTTAACCCCCATCTATGTAGGATTTAACCATCTGTGTAGGGATTTAACACCTCTGTAGGATTTAACCCCATCTATGTAAGTTAACCCATCTATGTAGAGGATTTAACCCACCGCTGTGCAGGATTTAACCCCCATTTATGTAGGATTTAACCCCATCTATGTAAGATTTAACCCCATCTGTGTAATTTAACCCCACCTCTGTAGGATTTAACCCCCATCTATGAGGATTTACATCTATGTAAGTTAACCCCCATCATGAGGATTTAACCCCATCTATGTGAGATTTAACCCCATCTATGTAGGATTTAACCCCATCCTTGCCCTCACACAACAGGATGTCCCAAATTACACAAAATCACACACAACTCAACACGTTATTTCCTTCACAGCGTCTGACAATAAAGTACATTATTTCTGATGGTCCGTGATTCTAAGGACAATTACCGTGGAGTGAGGTGACGACACAACACACGTTTCTGATGGTCCGTGATTCTAAGGACAATTACCGTGGTGAGGTGACGACACAACACACGTTTCTGATGGTTCGTGATTCTAGGACAATTACCGTGGTGTGAGGTGACGACCACAACACACGTTTCTGATGGTCCGTGATTCTAAGGACAATTACCGTGGTGTGGTGACGACAACACGTTTCTGATGGTCCGTGATTCTAGGACAGTACCGTGGTGTGAGGTGACGACACAACACACGTTTCTGATGGTCCGTGATTCTAGGATACCGTGTGGTGACGACACACACAGGACAATTACCGTGGTGAGTGACGACACAACACATGTTTCTGATGATCCGTGATTCTAGGACGATTACCGTGGTGTGAGATGACGACACAACACATGTTTCTGATGGTCCGTGATTCTAGGACATTACCGTGGTGTGAATGACGACACAACACGTTCGTGGTCCGTGATTCTAAGGACAATTACCGTGGTGGTGACGACACAACACACGTTTCTGATAGTCCGTGATTCTAGGACAATTACCTCAGTGTATGACGACACAACACACGTTTCTGATGGTCCGTGATTCTAAGGACAATTACCGTGGTGTGAGTGACGACACAACACGTTTCTGATGGTCCGTGATTCTAGGACAATTACCGTGGTGTGGTGACGACACAACACACGTTTCTGATGGTCCGTGATTCTGGGACAATTCCGTGGTGTGGTGACGACACAACACACGTTCTGATGGTCCGTGATTCTAGGACGATTACCGTGCGCAAGGTGACGGCTAACACATGTTTCTGATGGTCCGTGATTCTGGAGAATTACCGTGGTGTGAATGACGACACAACACGTTTCTGATGGTCCGTGATTCTAGGACAATTACCGTGGTGTGGTGACCGGCACAACACACGTTTCTGATGGTCCGTGATTCTAGGACAATTTCCGTGGTGAGATGACGACACAACACACGTTTCTGATGGTCCGTGATTCTGGGACAATTACCGTGGTGTGGTGACGACGCAACACGTTTCTGATGGTCCGTGATTCTAGGACAATTACCGTGGTGTAGGTGAGCGACACAGACACACGTTTCTGATGGTCCGTGATTCTAGGACAATTTCCGTGTGTGGTGACGACACAACACACCTGATGGTCCGTGATTCTAGGACAATTACCGTGGTGTGGTGACGACACAACACACGTTTCTGATGGTCCGTGATTCTAGGACAATTTCCGTGGTGTGAGGTGACGACACAACACACGTTTCTGATGGTCCGTGATTCTAGGACAATTACCGTATTGTGAGTTGACGACACAACACACGTTTCTGATGGTCCGTGATTTTAGGACAATTTACGGTGAGTGAGGTGACGACTGGCACACATTTCTGATGGTCCGTGATTCTAAGGACGATTACCGTGCTGGTGACGACACAGCACATGTTTCTGATGGTCCGTGATTCTAGGACATTACCGTAGTGTGAGATGACGACACAACACACGTTTCTGATGGTCCGTGATTCTAGGACAATTACCGTAGTGTGTGGTGACGACGCAACACGTTCCTGATGGTCCGTGATTCTAGGACAATTTCCGTGGTGTGGTGACTACGCACACGTTTCTGATGGTCCGTGATTCAGGACATTACATGGTAGTTGACGACACAGCACACGTTTCTGATGGTCCGTGATTCTGGGACAATTACCGTGGAGGAGGTGCACACACGTTTCTGATGGTCCGTGATTCTGGGACGATTACCGTGCTGTGGTGACGACACACACATGTTTCTGATGGTCCGTGATTCTAGGACAATTACCGTGGTGTGAGACGACACAACACGTTTCTGATGGTCCGTGATTCTAGGACAATTACCGTGGTGTGGTGACGACACAACACACGTTCTGATGGTCCGTGATTCTAGGACAATTTCCGTGGTGTGAGGTGACGACACAACACGTTTCTGATGGTCCGTGATTCTAGGACAATTACAATGGTGTGAGTTGACGACACAACACGTTTCTGATGGTCCGTGATTCTAGGACAATTGCCGTAATTGTGGTGACGACACACAACACGTTCTGATCCGTGATTCTGGGACAATTACCGTGTGGGGTGACGACGCACACGTTTCTGTAGTCCGTGATTCTAAGGACAATTACCGTGGTGTGAGGTGACGACACAACACACGTTTCTGATGGTCCGTGATTCTAAGGACAATTACCGTGGTGTGAGGTGACGACACAACACACCAGCTGTCTCCTGTAACTAATCTGCACTACCTATCTGTGTTGATTAATGGTATAAAGTGCTTAACCCACACCTCCTGAAGCCATGTGTGTGTCTCAGTCATATATATGTGTACATGAGAAACCAAGTCACATGTATACCTCCCAGAGTCACATATATACCTACAAGAGTTACATGTACACCTCCCAGAATCACTCATATATACGTACATGAGAGACCAACACACATGTACACCTCCCAAAGTCACATATATACGTGCATGAGAGACCAATACATGTACACCTCCCAGAGTCACATATATACGTACATGAGACCACGTCACATGTACCTCCCCAAGTTAAGTCACATATATACGTACATGAGGCAACCACATGTACACCTCCCAAGTTAAGTCACATATATAACTTACATGAGGGACCAGAGTCACATGTACACCTCTCATATTCATATATACATCTCCCAGAGCCATATGTACACCTCCCAGATTCACATATATATCTCCCAGAGCCATATGTTCACCTCTCAGTCACATGTACACCTCCCAGAGTCACATGTACACCTCCTAGTCACATGTACACCTCTCAGTCACATATACACCCGTACATGACACAGTTGTTGACGCTGGGGTTAACACCTGTCCATTACACCTGATCTACACCTGTCCATTACACCTGATCTACACCTGTCCATTACACTAGATCTACGGGTATATGTGACTAAGGCCAACAGGTGTCTTTTGCTATCATTTATAGGGTGAGAGGGGGGTGGGGCGTAGTGATGGGTGAGAGGGGAGGTGGTGAGGGATGGTGATGGGTGAGGTGATGGGTGAGGATAGGTGGGGTCATAGTGATGGGTGAGAATGGGGAGGCGATGGATGAGATGATGAGTGATGGATGGGGAGGTGATGGGTGGGGAGGTGAGGTGAGGATAGGTGATGGGTGAAGAATGAGGTGATGGGTGAGGAATGAGGTAATGGGTGATAGATGGGAGGTGATGGGTGAGGAACGGGGGTGATGGGTGAGGATAAGGAGGTGATGGGTGGGAATGAGGTGATGGGTGAGGTGATGGGTGAATGAGGTGATGGGTGATAGATGGGGAGGTGATGGATGAAGGATGGGGAGGTGATGGGTGAGGAATGAGATGATGGGTGATGGATGGGGAGGTGATGGATGAAGTGGGGAGGATGGGTGAGGAAGATGATGGGTGAGGAATGAGATGATGGGTCAGGGAATGGGGAGGTGATGGGTGAGAATGGGAGTGATGGGTGAGAATGAGATGGGTGAGAATGAATGATGGGTGATGGATAGGAGGTGATGGATGAAGGATGGGAGGTGATGGGTGAAGAGGTGATGGGTGATGGATGGAGGTGATAGGTGAGGGATGGGTGGGTGAGGGATGAGGTGATGGGTGATGGAGAGTAATGGGTGTGAGGGATGGGAGGTGATGGGTGAGGAATGGGGTGGTGATGGGCAGGGATGAGTTAGAGATGGGTAAGTGAAGGTTGTTTCTTAAGTTCAACAGTTCATCATTTCATGTTAAGTTCCACCAGCAGTCATCATCATCATCATCGTCATCATCATCGTCATCATCATCATCGTCATTTACAGCTTATATTTCACCATTCTCAGGGGTCATCATTGGTCTCGCACGTTCAAAAACTCGTTCATATATACAATCATCGTCCGTTCAAATCACCACGCCCCCCCCCCCGCCACGCCTTACGTTCACCGCCAAAATCGTTGTCTCAGTGAGTAAAAGCTTTCCTCACGTTTACCGCCAAAATTGCCCGCCAAAAGTAATCATTACCCCGCGAGCTCTTTAATAATTTGGCGCCAACATGAACCGGAACTCTGAGCAAAACAACGTAAGATGAATGGCTGAGTAATACCTATTGACTCACCTGACTCATCTTTATGACTCACATGACTCCCCTGTTGACTCAGCTGATTCACCTTTATGACTCAGCTGACTCACCTTTATGGCTCAACTTTATGGCTCACCATTATTACTCACCTTTATGACTCACCTTCATGACTCACCTTTATGACTTACCTGACTCACCTTCAAGACTCAACTGACACACCTTTACGATTTATATGAAATGCTACAGGTGAAGATACAGTATAGAAAGTACGGGTACAGGTGCAAGTACGGGTACAGGTGCAAGTACGGGTACTGGTGCAAGTACAGGTGCAAGTAAAGGTACAGGTGCAAGTACAGGTGCAAGTACAGGTGCAAGTAAAGGTACAGGTGCAAGGTTGCAAGTACAGGTGCAGAGGCACAGGTGCAAGAGTAAAGGTGCAGGTGCAGCTGTACCAGTGCAGAAGTACAGGTACAGGTGCAAGTACAAAGTACAGGTGCAGAGTAAAGGTGCAGGTGCAAGTACAGGTACAGGTGCAAGTAGGTGCAGGTACAGGTGCAAGTGTGTGTAAAAGTACAGGTGCAGAGTACAGCTACAGGTACAGGTGCAAGTACAGGTACAAGTGCAAGTACAGGTGCAGGTGCAGAGTGCAGTACAGGTGCAAGTACAGGTGCAGAAGTACAGGTACAGGTGCAGGTGCAGCTACAGGTAAGGTACCAGGGTGCAGGAGTACAGGTACAGGTGCAGGTGCAATGCAGTGCAAAGTGCAGGTGCAGGTGCAGAGTGTGCAGAGTTAACAGATTGCAGGTGCAAGTACAGCTTACAGGTACAGGTGCAAGTCAGGTACAAGTGCAGAAGTACAGGTGCAGGTGCAGGATACAAGTACAGGTCACAGCACAGGTGCAAGTACAGGTGCAGGTGCAAGTGCAAGCTACAGGATGCAGGTACAGGTGCAGTACAGTACAGGTGCAGATACTACAGGTGCAAAGCACTACAGGTACAGCAAAGTCAGGTACAGGTCAGGTACAGGTGAATGCAGAGTACAGGTGCAAGATACAGGTACAGGTGCAAGTACAGGTACAGGTGCAAGAATACAGGTACAAGTGCAGAGTGCAGGTACAGGTGCAAGTACAGGCAGGTGCAAGTACAGGTGCAAGTAAAGGTACAGATGCAGAGTACAGGTACAGGTGCAAGTACAGGTGCAAGTAAAGGTACAGGTGCAAGAATACAGGTACAGGTGCAGAATGCAGGTACAGGTGCAAGTGTGCAAGTAAAAGTACAGGTGCAAGTGCACTACAGGTACAGGTGCAAGTACAGGTACAAGTGCAGAGTACAGGTACAGGTGCAGAGTACAAGTACAGGTGCAAGTAAGGTACAGGTGCAAGTAAGATGGGTGCAAAGTAAGGTACAGGTGCAAAGTACAGGTGCAAGGTGCAGATGTGCAAGTAAAGTACAGGTGCAAGTACAGCTACAGGTACAGATACAAGTGCAGGTACAAGTGCAAGTGCAGGTGCAGGTGCAAGTACGGAATGCAGGTGCAAGTAAAGGTACAGGTGCAAGAATTGCAGGGTGCAGGTGCAGAGTACAGGTGCAGGTGCAAGTGTGCAGAGTAAAGTACGCAGAGTGCAGTGCAGCTACAGGTACAGGTGCAAGTGCAGGTACAGGTGCAAGTGTGCAAGTAAAAGTACAGGTGCAAGTACAGCTACAGGTACAGGTGCAATACAGGTACAAGTGCAAGTGCAGGTACAGGTACAGAGTGCAGGTGCAAATAAGGGTACAGGTGCAGAAATGAGGTGAAGTGCAGTACAGTTACAGGTGCAAGTACAGGTACAGGTGCAAGTGTGCAAATAAAAGTACAGGTGCAAGTACAGCTAGGTACAGGTGCAAAGTACAAGTGCAGAATACAAAGTACAAGGTGCAAAGAAGCCTGGTACAGGTGCAAAATAAAGGTGCAAAGTACAGGTACAGGTGCAAGTACAGCTACAGGTACAGGTACAGGTGCAAGTGCAGGTACAGGTGCAAGTACAGGGGTACAGATTACTGGTACAGCTACCTAG